>NC_141546.1:105241666-105580833 GCF_021556685.1 Rattus norvegicus
GTCCGCGAGCTCGCCGTGCGGGACGCGCAGTGGGTACGGATGCCTCTTTCCTAGTCCTCATCCCACTCAGCCTGGCTCTGGCTTGGGCCGGTGTCAGGCCTCCGCAGATGGAATGATGTCCCAGACTGGCCTGGGAAATGCCAGGGAAGTCAACTAAGATGCTAGTGCAACCTGTGTGCTTCCTATCCCGGGGCATACAGGGAGAACATGTATGTAATCTTAAGAAACAGGCGGTATTAGCTTGAAAATGTAAAGCACTATATGTATAAGCAAGACATCACATTTTGCTTCCATTGTAAGCTTTCAAATCTGATGGCTTATGCTTTACAAAACATCTCTTTTGGTACTAGCCGTAGTTTAAGTGTATAGAATATGTACTATATGTACTGTAGCTCACAGTTATCAAACATTTATTTATACTTATATTTTAGTCATACAGAAGGCATACCCGTTGAAAACATTTTCAAACAATTTTGTATGTTAAGTCCTCTAGTCCTCTTTGATGTCCCCATTCGACCTGAACCCCTTCTGGAAATAACTTACTATTTTGGAGAGCATTCTGCACTTCTTCAGAGTTTACCACTCTCTGTTGTTTGTTGCTTATATGGTCATGCTGATGGTGTTACAGATAGAGCCAGGGCAGTCATTACTGTGTGCTATGGTATTTAGCCCCCCTCCTAATAGTTTTCCCACTCTTCCCATTCTAGTCCACAGACAGTCCATTCTTGTTTGTAACTTGTTTGAATTCTGTATTCGAGTCACTTTTGCTGACTTGGCTGCTGTGGATTTATTTGGATTTATTGCAGACTTTTGAGTCGGCTGTGCAGGAGAATGTCAGCATTAACGGACAGGTCTGGGAGGAAGCTACAGATCATTGTTTTATGGGTATGTGATTTGAGTTTTTCTTCCGTGGTTAAATTTCTGAGGCTGTCTTTATTTTGGATGCTACTTTACAAATCCTGTTCTCTTTGTCTGTGTGTTTGAATAAGAATGGCCTCCCTGGGCCCATCTCTTCCGACTTCACTGTCAGCAGGGAAGGGCACTATTTGAGGAGGTGTGGCCTTGTTGGAAGAAGTGTGTCTATCACCTGGGTGAACTTTGAGGTTTCCCATGCCCTGTCTCAGTCTGTCTGTCTCTCTCTGTGTCTGTCTTAATTCTGTCTGTTTAACTCTGTCTGTCTCTGTCTAACTCTGTCTCTCTTATCTTGTGGGACCCTCTTCCCCTTGTGGATCCAACTGTAGATCTCAGTTACTCCAGTGCCTTTCATGCCACCATGCTCCCCACCATGATGATAACAGACTAAGTTTTTATAAGAGTTGCCTTAGTCATGATTGTAAACCCCTTGAGGTACCAGAGAGTGGACAGGCCCCATCATATAGAGAAAGAAAGCCCACTAGTCCCTGACTTTGCTCAAAAGACTGTGCCCCACATAGTCCCTCCATTCACAGGCACCCTAGGAACCTTCATGCCTTTCCCCGGCCAGAAACCCTACATAAAGCCTCCTGCTCAGTTCTTCGCTGCTTCCCTCCTGTGCTTTTCCTTTCAATAAATCTCTTGTGTGAGGTTTGTTGTGTGGTGTGACTAAGTGGATCTCCTTACCAGGATACCTCTCTGCTATATCATTTGCCATGATGCCTCTTCACAGCAGTAGAACAGTGACTAAGACACCCACTCTTTTTATAAAGGTTCATTGGGTGGGACGTACATATCACAGGCACAGCTGGAGGCCAGAGGACAGCTTTCTTTCGGGAGCTGTTCTGATCTTTCTGCCATGTGGGCTTCAGGGACTTGGACTTGGCAGTGAGCACTCCTCCTTGCTGAGCCATCTCATGGCCTCTGTCATTTATTTTAAAAGACAATTATTATGGAATAAGAAGAAAGTAATGTAGATTATTGAAGTCATAGCCCAAGAGAAACTCAGTGGGTACCTTGATCTACCTTGTATGGTGTATGACTTCCTAAAGGTCTCTCACCTGTCCCTTAGATGCTTTGGGCAGTGGGCTCTTGGAGGGTATTGTACAATTGTCCCCAATTAAAGAAACAGGTCCAGAAAAATCCCTGAGTTCCCCTATAAAGCCCGTTGTATGTTTGCATTGCTTAGATAATACTTAGAAAGGATAATGAAGTGTTTTATATTTAAAGTTAAGTTTAAAACCATATGCATTATCATGCAGAGGATGTCACACATTTGAAGATAACCTCCATCTCAGTTAGGGTTTTACTGCTGTGAACAGACACCAGGACCGAGGCAACTTTTATAAAGGACAACATTTAATTGGGGCTGGCTTACAGGTCCCGAGATTCAGTCCATTATCATCGAGGCAGGAGCATGGCAATGTCCAGGCAGACATGGGGCTGGAGAAGCTGAGAATTCCACCTCTTTTTCTGAAGGCAACTAGCAGAAGACTGGCTTCCAGGCAGCTAGGACAAAGGAAATAAAGCCCACATCCACAGTGACACACCTATTCCACACCTCCTAATGTGTCACTCCCTGGGCCAAGCCTATACAAACCATCTCAGCTTCTTAAGAATGCTTCCTTACTCCAAACAATCATACTTTATTTTTGTCTTGTTTGATACAGGGCTTCTCTGTGTTGTTGTCTTTTACCTCACTGGGTCCAGCACCGCAGTGCCCCAAGATATCTGCTAGATATCTTGGTGGAAACACATCCCAACTCCTCGGTGGCCCAGTGTCTCCTGCCGCCGCACACTTTCTTACACTGAAACCCTCACATAAAAGAGCACACAACACAATAATCTTTGACCCAATTGATAAGATATAATTGCCCACTTAAACATACAAAGCCCGGTACCATCCATCCCTTGAGAACATTATTAACAACCTGTAAGTACTCAGAGAGCGGAATCTTTACGTCAGCCTCCATTGTCCTGCCATGGCTTCTCTCCTGTCTCCCTCCTTTTTGTTCCAGTCTCCTCCTCTTCCTTCAGACTTCTCTCCCACCCATCCTTCCTTCTCCTCCAATGACAGGCCTCCTTCTATTTTGTACCTGCCCCTCACCTGTATTTGACAAATTCAATGGGGAGGTTTTGGTGAAGTCACCTGATTCCTGAGTAGTGACTAGGCAGCTGTCCTTGGGGCAGTGGAATTATCATCAAAAAGGGATTACTCCAGGGCAAACCACAACATCTCTGTCATCTTGGCTCTTCTGGAACTCAGTAGTCCAGGCTGGCCTTGAACTCAGAGATCTATCTGCCTCTGCCAACCAAATCCTGGAATTAAAAGGCCCCTACACCCAACTTAGACATGATTGTACCTTGCTGACATGCCTAAAGAAGGCAAAGTGTTAATAAAAACAGAAGTCAGAATAGGAAGGAAACAGCAATAGAAGGGAAGAATCGGTCTGAGAAAAGAGGCACATGTCCCTGTGCCCGCCATGCTGTCCAGAGCAGGGATCTCCTGACAAGCCACATTACTCAGGGCTGACCAGGATCAACACTAGCACTCACTGCCGTGTTCACGTCGCCCGTCGTATGAGCTGGTTACAGGCACACCAGCAACTCTCTGTGCTCACAGCTTTTCTTCTCAACAATGGCAGAGTGCTGTGCCCAGAAGATTTTCTTGTTTGTTAGCTGTCTATTCAGAATTACCAAAACCAAGACTTTGGGTTTACAGAATAAAAGGATAAAACCACCAGCTTCGGTTTTGTGAAATATTAAAGCAATAATTGTTGATTAGTAGAGTATATAAAAACCAGGCAGGAACAGTTCCCACACCACACAGCTCTGCAGGGATCTTTATCTGATGCAAAGTGTCAGGGAACGAGGCACAAGGCAGTGATGTGTGTGGGAAAAATAACAGCAAGTGTGTCAAAGGTGACACAGTACAAAGGGATGTGTACTTTATCATGTGGTCTTGGAGGAGTTATGGGAGGTTTTGTTTTGGGGGGTTTGGTCTTTTTGGGGTGTGTGTGTGTGTGTATGTCTCACTTAAACCAGGTGAGTACTGTGCCTGCTATCTGTTTACCCGTCCCAGGTGAGAATTGTAAGAACTGTGTGAACAGACTTACTAGGCTTTGCTTCTAGGCAGACACAGGTACAGAAGCAGAACAGAGGCTTCACAGGAGCGAAGGAGCAGATTGGTTTTTGCTGTCTTTTCATGTTTTGGAGGCAGGGTTTCTCTGTGGAGCCTGGTGGTCCTGGAACATGCTCTGTAGAGCTGGCCTCAAACTCAGATCAAGAGGCTCAACCGCCTCTGCCTCTTGAGCACTGGGATTAAAGATGTGCCCCCGACTGGGCTAGACAGAGGTTTCATTGGTTTTGTTTATTGAGATTTCCCAGTTTCTGCCCTCGATAACACTCTGGAAAGAATGGGTAGACTCTGTGAGAAGCAGCTTCTTTCCTCTCGTCTGTCAGTTCAGTCAGGCAAGCGTGTAGATGGTTCCTTAAGAGCAGAGGGTGTCTTTCAGTGAGATATCACCCATCAAGCTTTTGTACATTTGTTCGAATGTTTCAGCTTTGCAGATTCTGCCCCTGGGTGGCGCTAAGAAACCTTTCCCTGCATGGGAGGTTACTGTGTAGATGAGCTGGCTCAGCAGGGAGAAGTACCCTCCCTGGGAGCTCCTGTAGAAGAACTGCCTCAGTCGCTCATAACACTCTACATGCAGAGCATGCTGTGGTGCGTGTGCCCTCCCCATCATAAAAACAGCTTTTATAAAACTGTGCTGTTCTTTGCAGGCTGGTGACATCACTTTTCAAACGGACACAGTAAAACGTACAGCCCCTTATTTCAGAGAGTCCCACACACCTCCTTAGACATCCTCCCAAGAAGCCGCTGAGTAGACTCGATGAGCATTTGCTACAGGAGTGAGAGACTGCACCCACTACACAGCCTGAGTCTAACTCTGACGAGCGAATGCTGACATACGTATACCAGCCAGCTGTCGGAACGTTTCAGAAAATGTGCCATCCTCAGCCTTCGACCTAGTAAAGCTTTAGTCATTGAGATTAGCCTCGACTGCCCAGGAGAGCTCCTGGTGTGAGCCACTGAACAGAGGACTTGGGTCTTCAGTGCTCATAACAGTTTCAGTACTGGGGACTGAGTGCAGACCTTGCCAATGCCAGGCAGAGCTCTCACCACTGAGCTCCCTTCCCCATGCCAGTATCTTTACTCTGAAGTTTGTTTTTTGTTTTTTTTTAAATGAGGCCAACTGCGTCTGTCCGCAGTCACTTCTTCCAGGATGCTTTGTTTCTGCGCCCTATCCTAGACCTTCTGAGTCCAGATTTACACACTGGTAACAGATCCCTGGCAGTCATTCCCTGTGCTTGAGCTCAAAAACACTGTCTGCAACGGAGGGAAGACCTGAGAAAACAGTTGCCACCGAAGTCTGAGAGAGTCCCCCAAGTCACCATGTCTTTCCTTTCCCTGCCCAGGGGAGTCAGGTCTCACAGGGGCGCCCTTCTCACTGCTGTCACAGGTTGGGTTGGCACAAAATAGAGTGACTCTGTCCATGGTATGAGATGCCTTTTACAGTTTAATTATTGGTGGGGAAGGGCGGAGGACTGGCCCAGGCCCTGCCTGTTGTAAGCACATGCTCTGGCACTGAGTGCACCTCTGCCCTTTTCCCTGTAATCTATTCACGCCGCTTCTGTTTGCAAGGCTCTGTGTCATTAAAGTTTCCTCCCACAGGTACTTCTCCCTGAGTGTTTCCACCCAGTGCCTTTGTTCGCACCTGCATCAGACCTGAATGCTGTTTCCGTAGCTCCCACTGATCCTGTCTCCTTGTTCTGTCTCCTTCATCTCTATGCCCCTGTTGCATTTATCCAGTGTCTGTTTCTTGGGACCATGCTGCGTGCTTTGTGTTTTCTGGAAGCGCTTGATGATCAGTGTGGAGATGAGAGGGCTTCATTAGTCTGCCGTGTTTGTTCTCTTTAATTATTCTGTGAATTATGTTTATATCATATTTCCACACTAATATGGACTTTGTCTGAAGTAGATTCTGACATCAAAGTGCTTGAAGATGAATTTGATGAGCTCATAGTAGATGTGTCGACAAAACGGAGGCAGTATCCCAGAAGGATCCTGGAGAGCATTGTCAAAACCTTGAAAGCACAGCATGCGAGTCTGGTGAGACGTTTATATGTAAATCTTTACATAGTATTTTACCACAGTAAAGAATTAGTTTACTTACCTTCCATATAGTGCAGGCCGGTCTTCCAACCTCCACCTCTCATGAGCTGGGATCAGTCAGTCACCATGCCTCTCTCATGCCAACTCCTCAGATTTATTCAAACTGGAACGAATGCAAATGAGGCAGGGTCAGAGGTAGTGTAGACCTGAGGCAGTTTAGACTGAGGCAAACACTGAGGAGATTTGCTGGGGTGCCATTGCCCCGTGAAATGACCACGTGCAGCTTTTAGGTCGGCTGTCGTCTTTGCCTTTATTGTTTTGAGTCAGCAGACTGTGAATGTGACCCTCGTGTCTTCCTCAGTAACGTTTTGGGGCATTAGAGGCCTGCACTCGATCTAAACATTGTGAATCTTGTTGTGATGGGAAGAAGAAGTCCTTGAGGACATCCCTCTCTCACACACTGGCCTTAAAGGAAGCCCTTCCCACACTGCAGGGAAAAATGCTTGCCGGGCATTGACTGTGCTGTGCCTCTCTCTAAGTTAGCTCCCTGCCCTCCCTAAAGAGAACCCTGAAACTAGTCAGTCAGGCCAAGGTGGAGGGACAGGACTGGAGAGCGTTCGTGTGCCCTTGTCACTGGGTAACAGCAAGAAGGAACGTTTCCCTTTTGCTTTCGCCTGACTGTGGCATGTCCAGCTGTTCTTGTGCGCCTTGGTGTGGAGAGTAAAGGGTTGCTATGGTAGTTCAGCCACTTTTTAAAGCTTCTGTGGAAATAGGAATTGTGAGTTCCAAATACTGATCCTGAGTGAAGGTCACCACACTGACCCTGTACTTTAGAACAGCCTTCCCTTGTTTCCTGACTGCGATCTTCACAGTGCTGTTTTTCACTGTGTGCAGCAGAGGGCAGTACACTGAAGGTTTTCAAACCTTAGGACATTTGCCCCACAGCCTTCAGGGGCTAAACAGAGAAAAACCTTGAAGCAGCACTGTTGACTGTGTGCTCACACCAGCTGAAAGAGACGCTTAGCTATCTGAGGCATTATGTGTCTAAACTAAATGTTTTAATTTGTGCTGTGTTTAGAAGCAGTATCACCCTGTCGTGCCTCCCCTGGACCTGAAATGTGACCCTGACCCAGGTAAGCAGTCTCAGAATGTTTTGAAGATGAAGGCACCCCTGTGAGCTCCTCGCTGCGTGTCCTCTCCTCTACCGTCAGTGCCTGGCACTTGTTTTGAGACTTCACAACAGTCTGACGTTCCTCGCACTCCCCCCTCGAGGGTACAGGCTCAGGATCAGATGCTGCAGGGCAAGCGAGGCTGCACGGCTGCGTCTGCTCCTCCAGGCACCGCTCTTCCTCCTGCTCCGCTGGAGGGCTCTTCCATGTAGTGTGTTTTGTTTTCACAACTTGAGGTTTTACCTCTAATGTGCTCTGCCTGGTTTTGTACATTTCTTGTTACATTAATCTTCTTGGGTACACTGAGCTCAGTAAGTTTTGCTAAATGCCGTTAAGGCCACAGTTTGTAAGTCCCATTTCAGAAGCAGACTGTAATCTTGTCCTGCAGAACTTGCTCATTTCCTGGTTCCCAGTCCTCTTGCGGCAAGCCTGCCTTTGCTGCCTTCTGTTGTGTGGAGTCAGTGTCCTTTAGTCTCTTTCTGTCTGGCTCCCAGTTTGAAGTGGCATACTGTGGTTCTGTTCCTTTAAGGTCTCCTGTAAAATTGTTACTGCTCTAGTGAAGTTATCCAACTTTATCCAGTTCTGTGAGACTCTTTTTGAGCAAGAAATAGACCTTTGTGCCCTCTGCCCATTGAGTACGCACACCCCCACTCCCAGTTCTCTGTTTTTACTGTCAATTTTAGTTCTTCCTGTTAAAATGATAAAATTCACACTTTTATTGTCCCGATGAGAATAGAACATAGGCCCTGTCCCTGCTGGACAAGTGCTCACCACTGAGTGGGCTTTTTATTTGGTTTTGGTTTGTTTTTGTTTTATGTGGCCCAGGCTATCCTTGAACTCACAATCCTCCTGCCTCTACCTCCCGAGTGCTGGGATTATAGATATGAACCACCGAGTCCTACTCAGTAGCTACTCTTTTATACTTGCTGATTAATTAGATAAATATATCAAAATTTCAAAGTTCTGAAAGAACTCTTGTGTAATTTTACGCCTCTCCCTGGGTTTACTTCGTGCCTGTACTTCTGTAGCACCTTAGGTAAGGGCTGTGTGGAGCAGCCCAGCCATTTCAGCTTTGCTCTTCAATTCTGTCTGCTTTCATCATGTTGAATATATTGAACATTATCCTTCATTATCTTTCTTTAAATTCTTTAAATTTCTTTAAAGATTTCTTAAGTTATGTTTTAAAATTATGTACGTGTGGGGGGGAATGTGCACGAGGCCCAAGGAGGCCTGAGGCGTTGGGGTCCTGGAGCTGTCTTACAGGTAGGTGGCTGTGAGCTGCCCAGTGTGGATGCTGAGACTTGAACTCAGTTCTCTGCAAGCGCAGCTGGCGCTCGTAGCTGCTGAGTTCTCTCCAGGCCCCGTCCTGGTTCTTTGTAAACAGTGACTGTTGTGATGGAGTTCTCGAGCTGCACATCTTTGTGTGTGGCTCTTCTTGGCCTGGTGATTCACCCCCGTAAACCTTTCTCACAGAAGCCTGACTTTTACATGCTACACACTGCTCTAGTTGTACCAAGCACGTACTGGGCCTGTGTGTGAAGCTACCTGCCTGAGCCTCTCCCTCACTTTATCTGTTCACACTGTCACCTCATGAGAGAGAGAGATTGTCCGTGTCAGCCTGTGTCAGGGTCCCTTAGGACACCCTGGTCAGACTTACCACACACTGATAACGCACTGTTTGGTCAGACTAACCAAGGAGCTCCCAGGACCCTTCCTGTCCTGTCTCCCCAGTGCTGGGGTTGCAAACAGGTGCTACTGCACAGCTTTTCCATCAGTGCTGGGGACCCTCACGCAGGCCTCATGCCTGCCTAGGAGTCATTTCCCCCACGAGCCATCGCTATAGCCCGAGTTCCTTCAGCTCTGAGGATCTGGGTATCTTGGTTACTACATCATGTCTGCAGTAAACTCCTCCCTCTCACATTAGCTGTACTGATTACCTCCTATGGCCTTCCTTTCCTCGAATGTTTAGAACTTTGTCTGAAAGCCCCCTGGACTGACTTCTCTTGTGACCATTGCTCTGCCTCTTCTCTCTGCTTCCTGCCTCCGGTTGGTGCTGCCTTCACCTAGTCAGGAGCAGCCCACAACAAGGGCCCTACGCACGCCGGCGGCAGAGGGTCTGCACACTCTGGTACTGCAGCTAGTGCACCCGGTACTGCACATAGTGCATCCGGCATTGCACATAGTGCGTCCGGTACTGCAGATAGTGCATCTGGTACTGCAGATAGTACATCTGGCCACCCGGCCGTGAGTAGGCACGTGGTGCAGGCTGAGGTGTTACTTCTCTCCCTGCACTTCCAGTGTGGCTTATCGCAGACTTTGATGGTAAGAAGGGAAGCTGATGGTCCCCCATCCTGGCCTGCCGAGGCATGTCTGCTCCCTCACTTTCCAGGGATTGTAGCTGCTGTCCCCAGTCCTCATCGGGCTGTACCGGTTCGGTCCTCTGTGACCAAGAGCGACTCAAGCAGCTTGTGGGCTGTACCACGGTCGCTGGGTGGGCAGCATGACATCAGGGGCAGTGTGTTCAGGTGGGAGGGAGCTTCTGTGGCGTGAGTAGATAGGAGGGTATGTGGTTACACTCAAGAGGGAGGGAGCCCTAGAGCAGAAGAGCCTAAGCCAATCTCCCAAGGAATGAACTCGAGTCCACGGATCAAAAAAGATGAGAAATAAGATCAGACTCTTGGCCGAGGCCACATAAAAACTTAGGAGACTGGCATGACACCTTGGTACTGCATGTCACCGTGGTACTGCATGACACCGTGGTACTGCATGACACCGTGGTACTGCATGACACCGTGGTACTGCATGACACCGTGGTACTGCATGTCACCGTGATATTGCATGTCACCGTGGTATTGCATGTCACCGTGGTACTGCATGTCATGAGGTGCCTGGCTGGGGTCACAGATCAGTTACCTGTTTCTGTCGGTCACAGGAATGCTGATTTCCCTCCTTCCTCAGTCCTTGGAAACCAATGCGAACCGTGTCCCCTGAGCATGTCTGCTTGCTTAGGAGCCACATGGGAAGCAGATGGGAAGCTCTCAGCTGGCGAGTTTCTGCTGAACCTGCGGGCTTTGGGGGCTCATGGTCCCCTGTCCAGTCCGTGCAGTGATCCAGAAGCAAACTGGGTGCATTGCCCAGGCTTTCACTTCCTCCTTTTCATTTCCCTCTGCTTTAGAGGACGGGTGGCCAGGGAGCTTGTTCTCAGGCCACTGAACTTCCACGTTTTTAAGGGCAATGCCCCTCCCCCATCTACTGACTGTTCACCAGCAAGGTGAGGTGTGGTTCTCATTTGTCAGAGCAGCCCAGAATAGTCCTTAGTGTAAAGTCCCCACGTGGAGAGCTCTTTCCCACTGCTCACATCACACAGCAGTGATGGCCGAGGTGTCGCAGGCTGTTCTGGAGTGGACTCCTGAGTTCTGGGCAGGCCCTGCAAGTTCAGGCAGCCCGTCTTGTTTCCTGGCAATACTGTCTGAGCAGTCTGTGCATAGATAAGAACAGGTGTTAGCATCCGTGTCAGAGTTTACCTGTGAGTCTGGGCTATGGGACTTTAAGGAGGAAGAGAGTTTATTTTGAAGATAAATATGACTGTGGCCAGGGAGTACAGATTGAGGGTTACTGCAAAGTTCATGCTGTGATGTGACAGTTTTACAGCCTTTTCTGCTAACAACAGAAAATCATAAGCTGAGATGGACACATTCAAAGTGCATCAGCGGAAGCGTCGCTAGGGGCTACAGAAACGCCTCAACCACTCTCTGACCAAAGATTCAGCTTTCCAGTGGAGAGAAACTGGGGTCTATACATTCTAAAGGATTTATCTACGGGTCACAAAGATGTTCGGTCACTTACAAAGGAGGGCTGGGAAGAGCAGGAGAGGTGTCTCAGACATTTAGGCTCTGACCTTGAAACACTTTATCCCCTCCCCAGTGTACTTGGTAAGCCAGTCACCCTTGAGAAGGCTCCCTGTGAGAGGTGGCTCTTTTAGGAACTTTTTGTTGACATTGCTAAGAGTGGTACATGTTGGTATCATACAGATGTCCTTGAGTGTGTGGAGGAGGAGCCTAGAGAACACTTCTAGGGGAGCCCATCCCTGGTCCTGCATGGCCTTATGGGCCTGCCGTGGGCACTGAGACCTCCAAAGGCTGACAGATGTACTTGGAGTGCTTCTGTGCTCTTCTCAGTTATGGATCAGGACAGACTTGCTCAGTGTCATGGCGAGGGAGGCCACAAAAGCTTACTGCTCTGGAATTTCTTTAGCAAATATTTGTGGTAGAAAATGTTTTAACTTTTTAAAATTTTGTACTAATTTATTCTGGGAGTCTTTGCACATACATGTGCATGCTATAGCATGTGTGTGCAGGTCAGAGGACAACTTGAAGAGGTCAGTTCTCTGTACCACGTGGTTTCCAGGAATCAAGCTCAGGTCGTCAAGATTGGGGTCAAGTGCCTTTTCCTGCTGAACTCTGGCCAGCCAAGAAAATAATTTGTATGTATGTATAGTATGTATATTATACATACATTTGTATGTATGTGTAATTTGTATGTATATCCACATGTTTAATGAGTTTAGTTTCAAGTTTCGTTTTTAGACAGGGTCTTGCTGTAGAGTGCAGGATGACCTGGAATGTGTTGTCCTAAAGCACGTGCCTTCTGAGTCTTGCGGTCACAGGTGTCTGTCACCTCGCTCAACTTGTAGAGATTGTGTGTGTGTGTGTCTGTGTGTGTGTGTGTGTGTGTCTGTGTGTGTGTGTGTCTGTGTGTGTGTCTGTGTGTGTGTGTGTGTCTGTGTGTGTGTGTGTCTGTGTGTGTGTGTCTGTGTGTGTGTGTCTGTGTCTGTGTGTGTCTGTGTGTGTGTCTCTGTGTGTGTGTTGTCTTCCCCTTTTGTCTTCATCGTTAAAAAGTTGTTGTTTAGTTCTGTTGCTGGAATTATGGATTACTTGGGTTTGGTCTGGTCTTTCTTTCATATTTGTTTCTGAGACACCATGTGTCCCTGGCTGGCCTGGAATTCACTGTGCAGACCAGGCTGATCTCAGACATAGAGCGCTCCATCTGCTCTGTTTCCCAAGTGTCGGGGTTAAAGGCGAGCACCGCCACGGGCGGCAGATACATGTCAGGCTTGAATAGGAATTATTTAGCTTACTTAATTAAAAAGAAGAGGTATTATAAATTCATAGTTAGACATTGAATTATAGAACAGTATCACCGTATTTTTTTATTTCAAGAAACTTTCATGCTGGAGCTGTTTTGCCCAGTTGTGAATCCTCTTTCAGGAAGGCAGTATGTGATTTCCAGCAGTGAGATGATGGAGAGTACATTGAATTCTAAAGATGTAAATTCTCATTCTATCCCGCTGCAGTTCCCTTTCCTGGGTTATTTGTAAAAGGAGACTGTGAGGCCTGCTCTGAAATGGTGTGAGAAGGACAGGGTGTGTGGTGAGCACAGCAGCCCATACAGGCTTCAGGGCGTGTCTGTCCTTCTGGGTGCCTAAACACTGTGACAGGTAGACTCCTCACCGCTGTGTGACAGGCAGGCTCCTCACCGCTGTGACAGGCAGGCTCCTCATTACTGTGACAGGCAGGCTCCTCATTACTGTGACAGGCAGACTCCTCACTGCTGTGACAGGCAGGCTCCTCACTGCTGTGACAGGCAGGCTCCTCATTACTGTGACAGGCAGACTCCTCACTACTGTGACAGGCAGGCTCCTCACCGCTGTGACAGGCAGGCTCCTCATTACTGTGACAGGCAGACTCCTCATTACTGTGACAGGCAGCCTCCTCATTACTGTGACAGGCAGACTCCTCACTGCTGTGACAGGCAGACTCCTCACTGCTGTGACAGGCAGGCTCCTCATTACTGTGACAGGCAGGCTCCTCATTACTGTGACAGGCAGACTCCTCACTGCTGTGACAGGCAGGCTCCTCACTGCTGTGACAGGCAGGCTCCTCATTACTGTGACAGGCAGACTCCTCACTACTGTGACAGGCAGGCTCCTCACCGCTGTGACAGGCAGGCTCCTCATTACTGTGACAGGCAGACTCCTCATTACTGTGACAGGCAGACTCCTCACTGCTGTGACAGGCAGCCTCCTCATTACTGTGACAGGCAGACTCCTCACTGCTGTGACAGGCAGGCTCCTCATTACTGTGACAGGCAGGCTCCTCATTACTGTGACAGGCAGACTCCTCACTGCTGTGACAGGCAGGCTCCTCACTGCTGTGACAGGCAGGCTCCTCATTACTGTGACAGGCAGACTCCTCACTACTGTGACAGGCAGGCTCCTCACCGCTGTGACAGGCAGCCTCCTCATTACTGTGACAGGCAGACTCCTCATTACTGTGACAGGCAGGCTCCTCATTACTGTGACAGGCAGACTCCTCACTGCTGTGACAGGCAGGCTCCTCATTACTGTGACAGGCAGGCTCCTCATTACTGTGACAGGCAGACTCCTCACTGCTGTGACAGGCAGGCTCCTCACTGCTGTGACAGGCAGGCTCCTCATTACTGTGACAGGCAGACTCCTCACTACTGTGACAGGCAGGCTCCTCACCGCTGTGACAGGCAGCCTCCTCATTACTGTGACAGGCAGACTCCTCATTACTGTGACAGGCAGGCTCCTCACAGGCAGGGCTCACTTGTATCAGCAGCCTTTACTCTCGTTGTGTTCTGTTTTTGAGACAAGGTCTCTATGGAGTCCCAGCTGTCCTGCATCCCTTCTACTGGGACATTTGCCCCCCTCTCTCTGCTCTGTCCTATATATCTCTGATTGTCTCAGAGTTATAAATTCCTGGGTGTAGTACACCCTTGAGGTTATCCATCAGTCTTGTTCTCACCTCTGCCTTCCTGTTCACTCTTGACCAGCTCCCCTGCCTGCAGCAAGCTGTTGTCCTGTCTGTCCTTTTCACACCATCCTGGGAATTTCCTCACTCTTCCCCTGATCACTAGGCTTCCTGCTTCCTGTTTTCTCCTGTTTCTGATGTATTTCCTTATGTGGGTAGAGTGTATTCTGTCTGTCTGCCTCCAACCTGGAACTCCCTGTTCCATTTGGCATCAGATCCCTGTTTAAGGCTAATTCTCTGTTATAGAGTTCTCCTGTGAGCTGATGTCAGCCTCTTTGATTAAGGACGTGTCCTCTCTCATGGCTGAATCCTGTCATAGCTTTAGAGCAACTACTCTAAGGTTCTGTGATCACCACCAAAAATCCCAGGATTAGAGAAGCCGGGCTTCTTCCCAGGAAGTTCTCTTTGCTTAGGGATATTCTAGGCTTCTCATTGTTGTCCACACTGCCCTCTAGTGGCCCTTCTGAAGAGCTTGGAGGATGCTTGGAGGTAAGCCCTGCAGGAATACTGAATGTCTCATGTGTCTGGCCCACCATTAGAATATCCTGTCACACACTTGGGTGTGAAAGTCCATTTGTAAGTGTGCAAGCCTTCAGCCTACCTCCGTTTCACACACAAGCCCAAACCACCCTTGGACTTCCATGTTCTCACTGTTTGTACAACAGATGAAACAGCCATTGTTCAGCAGTGGGAAAGCAAAAACCAAGAGGTGCTTAGGTATTCTAGGAATTGTTTGTATTAGGCATAGACAGAACATAATCTGTGAGAAGCCTCGAGAAGGGGGTCACAGGAGGTCACAGGAGGTCACAGGTCAAGGACCATAGCTGCAGCTGCTTGTAAAAGCTAGAGTTATGAAGACTGTGTCTGCCTGTTCACACATGGAGGTAAGATTCACTGTTCCGTGTGTGTGTGTGTGTGTGTGAGTGTGAGTGTGTGTGTGTGTGTGTGTGTGAGAGTGTGTGTGAGTGTGTGTGAGATGAAGACTGTGTCTGCCTGTTCACACATGGAGGTAAGAATCACTGTTCCGTGAGTGTGTGTGTGTGTGTGTGTGTGTGTGTGAGTGTGTGTGTGTGTGTGAGTGTGTGTGTGTGATGAAGACTATGTCTGCCTGTTCACACATGGAGGTAAGATTCACTGTTCCGTGTGTGTGAGTGTGAGTGAGTGTGAGTGTGTGTGTGTGTGTGTGTGTGTGATGAAGACTATGTCTGCCTGTTCACACATGGAGGTAAGATTCACTGTTCCGTGTGTGTGAGTGTGAGTGAGTGTGAGTGTGTGAGTGAGTGTGTGTGTGAGTGAGTGTGAGTGTGTGTGTGAGTGAGTGTGAGTGTGTGTGAGTGTGTGTGAGTGTGTGTGTGATGCAGAGTAATGTGCAGTACACAACTTGATGAAATCATGCGTGCATTCATACATACGTACATATATACATACATATTAGAAAGCCACCATCAAGATACAGAAGTGTGATGGCTAGATACAGATGGCAAACATTTTAAACTCTGTTCAAGCGTGTCTTACCGTGTTTTCATGAATACTGGAAAGACAACAGAGTAACCTGGAATCATAAGGGAAGTAGTCTGTTGTGTTTCTTCAGGTCAACAATTGAGCCTATGTCTTTAAGTTCAGAAGTATTTTATCTGGGAGAGAGTAAAGTGAGGAACAAGATATATTGAAAACATCCCCAGAGACCTGAGGACCTCCCAGAAGGCTTGCCTGGTGACCAAGCATTTAACACATTGGCTTTTGGGGAACATTCTAGATCTACTAGAATGTTCTAGATAGTCACTCATTGAAAATTTTAACTTACACTTAGGACTAAATGCATTGATTTGAAATCTAATGTTGGATTTGTTACCTGTTACTTAATAACTTACCTCAAAATTTAACAACTTAAAACAGTAAACATATATT
Source organism: Rattus norvegicus (assembly GCF_021556685.1). Classification (NCBI taxonomy): domain Eukaryota; kingdom Metazoa; phylum Chordata; class Mammalia; order Rodentia; family Muridae; genus Rattus; species Rattus norvegicus. The sequence continues at coordinate 105,257,665 of NC_141546.1, forward strand.
GTATCCCTTGTGGTTTCTGAGGTCATTAACCTGGTTGAAGGAGCTTTAGTTCCTCAAGACATGGGCCTCTCCATTTCCTGTTCTCTCTCAACTTGTTTCTCCCAGTGTCATGACAAAGTGCCCATCCATGAGGGACTTGTCCTAAGACCTTCATCTTGGACCCACCATGCTGTTACTTGAACTCTAAGTTACTACTCATGCAGAGAGGGAAGTACCTCATGCATATGAGTGCACTGAAGTGGGCTCATCTGAGCCTTGAAAGCTGGCCAATAATAACAACAACAGCAACGCACACAGAGGTGCTCATGTTTTGCTGCTGTATTAAGAGTCTTGAGGGAACAATCAGTGGGATCAGTATGAGAGCGTGAGTGAGGGGCAGTGTTATGAGAATGGCCCTCAGGCTGTGGGCTGGGTAGTTCAACTATGGCTGACTCCCAAGAGAAAGACCTCAAGATAGCTGTTCAGGGAATTTCCCATCTGGTGCTAGAATCCTGGGAAATTCTAGAGAGCTGCTGGTATTCAGTCTAAATTGAAATCCCAGAAAAGTAGGTTCAATAACAACGAAGGGATGCCTCAGCAGCAGGATAGACGAACTTGCCAGCAAGCATGAAGGCAAGCAGGCAAAGACCAAACGCTTCCTTTATCATGTTCTTTTATGTGGGCTGCCATCAGAAGAGGTGGTCCAGATTTAGGGTGGGTCTTCAGCTTCAAGTGATCCAATCAGCAAAATCCCTCACAGACTCTATTCAAATTGACAACCAAAATTAGCCATAGTTGTAGACATACACAGAAGTCTTAGTGTGTAGGGACTGGAGAGAGGACGTAGCAATTAAGAGTACTTGCTGCTCTTAGAAGAGGGCTAGAGTTGGGTTTCCAGCAAGCACCCATGTCTGGTGGCTCACAACCTCTAACTCCAGCTCCAGGGGATCTGACAACCTCCTTTGGCCGCTATAGACATGTTCACACACATACAAATAAAATAGTAATAAAATAAATATTTTAAGTTTATCACATTGTGCATTTTAAAGCCCATCACCCACTGATAGCCAGTGTTGTGCATCTGGGGTTCTAGAGCAGTTTACTACTCAGAAGGCAGCTCCACAGCCATCGAGTCCTTCCGTCTCCCTCCCTGTCCTGGGCAAGCGCTGGCTGTATTCTGACTGCTGTATCCTGACTGCTGTATCCTGACTGCTGTATCCTGACTGCTGTATTCTGACTGCTGTATCCTGACTGCTGTATCCTGACTGCTGTATCCTGACTGCTGTATCCTGACTGCTGTATCCTGACTGACTGCTGTATCCTGACTGACTGCTGTATCCTGACTGACTGCTGTATCCTGACTGACTGCTGTATCCTGACTGACTGCTGTATCCTGACTGACTGCTGTATCCTGACTGACTGCTGTATCCTGACTGACTGCTGTATCCTGACTGCTGTATCCTGACTGCTGTATCCTGACTGCTGTATTCTGACTGCGTGGCTTTGCCCATGGTAAGTGCAGCGTTGTCATAGGCTCTTCCTCTGCCTGACGAGTGTTGCTGGTGCTGCTTCACCTTCCTGTGGCGCTGAGACCAGCGTGTGTGCTGGTCAGTTTTTATTCTCAACTTGAAGCAACCAGAGTTACCTGGGAAGCCAGCACCTCAATTAAAAGGTTGCCCAGATGAGGTTGGTTGTGGCCATGACTGTGTGGCACTGTCTTGATTGTTGATTGGTAGAATACAGAAGGGCCCAGGCTTAGTGGACGGTACATCCCTAATGGCAGTCCTTGGGCTCCAGCCCTGACTTCCCTCAGTGCTGGACGCTGACCTGTCTGTGTAAATGAGATAGCCTTTCCCTCTCCACGTTGGTTTTGGTAATTTTCTAAGTTGGGATTCCTTTTGTTGTGAAGAGACCCCATGATCACAACAGCTCTTAAGGAAAACATGTAACTGGGGCTGGCTTACAGGTTCAGAGGTTTCGTTCATTGTCATGATGGGAAGCATCTTGGCTCAAAGGCAGACATGGTGTAGGGGAAGGAGCTGAGAGTTCTCTAGCTGGATCAACAGGCAGCAGAAAGAGTGACATTGGGCTTAGCTTGAGTATTTAGTTCACCCCAATTGATACACTTCCTCCAACAAAGCCACATCTACTCCAGGGCTACACTTCCTAGTAGTACCATTCCCTCATGACGAAGCATTCACATGTGAGCTCATGAGGGCTGTTCCTATTCAAACCACTATAAAAATGATGTTTATCAGGGCATCAGAAATCAAACTAGAATAGTGTATTGTTGAGTTTGGTGAAATGTTCTATATACATGTGTTAGGCCCAATGGAATAGTGTACTGTTGTGTTTGGTGAAATGATCTGCATGAGTGTGAGGCCGAGCCGGTTGGTGTTGTCCATTACTCCGTTTCCTTCCTGATACTCTTCAGTCCTTTATTGCACATGGGTGTGAAGTCTCCAACTGTTCCTGTCAAACTGTTCCTTCGGTTTTGTCAGCTCCTGTGTCGGGTACTTTGGGGTTCTGTGTGGTGTACTGATGTGCACAGCTGTCAGATTGCCAGGTGTGGTGGTGCCTCTAATCCCAGCCTTTGGAAGGAAGACAGGTGGGTCTCTGAGACTAACCTGTTTGGAATTTAAAAAGAAGTAAGGTGTTGATCTTCCGGATGAGCTGCTCCTTTTATCAGTATGTTCTCTTGTAACCGGGTCTTTAATGCAGCAGGAGGGTCGGTAACACTCAGGGCCTTACACAGTCGCTTCCCTTCGCCCTCAGCTCTTCCGTAGCTGTGTAGCAGTTGTGGTGTGATCTAATCGATCATTTGTCTTTTTATCCAGTTGCCAGCTTCTATTTCTGCCTTTCGGTTCTTTTTTTTTTTTTTTTTTTTTTCCGGAGCTGGGGACCGAACCCAGGGCCTTGCGCTTCCTAGGTAAGCGCTCTACCACTGAGCTAAATCCCCAGCCCCTATTTCTGCCTTTCAATAGCAAAGTTTAACCCACTGATAGTTACACTGTGAAGTTACATTGTGACTGACAGGAGGACATGGCTCCACCTCAGTGTTTGTATTTTGCCCCATGCTTTCTGTCCATCACGTCCTCTGTCTGTCACGTCCTTCTTGTCCATCATGTCCTTCTGTCTGTCACGTCCTTCTTGTCCATCATGTCCTTCTGTCTGTCACATCCTTCTGTCTGTCACATCCTTCTGTCCATCAGTCACATCCTCCATTTCTCCTTTGTTCACTTGACCTTTTTGCAGCATATCACTTTTATTTTCTGAGTAATTTTTAGGGCAGTGGCTTCCTCAGAGACCACAATCACATGTCAGCGTTATAACCGTAGGATTTAAACCAGCTTTACTTTCACACTGCACAGGAAGTCCGCCCTGTGTGGGTCTGCCCTCCTCCTGCACTGTGATGACCAATTGTCTCTTCGTGCATCATAGCTTCACAGAGAGCTTGGTGAGCTTCTTTCTAAGTTATGAGTGACATCATGCTGGCTGACATCAGCCATGCCGCTCCGCTGCTGCTCTTTGTCTTCTTGTGGCTGTAAGGCACTGACCCAGCGTCTACTTCAGCCTGAGACTCGCTGCATCAGAAAAGGCCTGGTTGATGCTCACTCATGAAGTGCTTCAACCTGACTTTGAGTTCTTAGAACCCAGGTTAAAAACTGGAGACTCGGAGACATGGGGCATATTAGACGGGCAGTCTAGCTAAGCCAGTGACACTGTCTGAAGAAGCAAGATGGAGAGTGGTAGAGGATGTCACCTGATGGTGACCTGTGTCCTTCCAATGCATCTGTGCATGTGCACACACAGATGCATACTTCACAGATGCACACACACGTGAACATGCACACACACAGATAAACACACACACACTCAGGAAAAGCATCAAGAGAGGAAAAAGAAATTTGTAGTACTAGCAACCAAAGCTAGAATTTTCCACCAGATATCTATCTATACATGGCCTTAATACAGAGCGATTACATTCTAAGTTTAGATGATGTTTTGCTTTAAGAGCTTTTTTACTGCGTGTGTGTGTGTGTGTGTGTGTGTGTGTGTGTGTGTGTGTGTGTGTGAGTTTACACACGGTACAGAGTGCACATGAAGGTCAGAACACAACTCTGAGAAGTAGGCTCTCTCCCCAAGCCTTGCCTGGGTCCTGGATTGACCGCTTCCCAGGCCTCCTCACAATCTCCTTTGCCCACAGTCATTTCGCTGGGCTGTGTTTTGATTTTATAACATTCAGAATCCTTTAAGAAAAACGTTTTGGTTTTCACTGTCGTAACCCACGATGCTGTGCAGGGGCAGCGGCTGCAGCTGTGAGCACTTGTATCTGGATGGTGGTGCCCGCTCTCTGTCCGGGCAATGCCGCGACTGCTCAGCATCTGGTCGGCGGTCTTAAGTGCATCCCTCTGCGTTACACTCCCGTGTTTTCCTGGACTTCTCATTTATCTTCATAAATTAACTGACTTTAGTAATTACAAGGCTCTGAGGCTGGGGATCGGGTAGACACACCTTAAATACCACCACGTGGGAGGCAGAGGCCACAGAAACCTGTGAGCTTAAGGCCAGTTCAGTCTACAGAGTGGGTTCCAGGAGAGCCTTAGCTACACAGAAAAACCCTGTCACAACTAACCGAGCTCTTAGATTAGAGTAAGACGAGTCGTTCTAATAAATTGCATCTAAATGTCTTCTTGATTGGCTGATTGGATCGAGCACCTAAAATGCTGTCTGGTGGTTTCTTGCAGCTTCTCATGTGGAAGATCTGAAATGCCGTGGAGAAACCATAGCTAAGGAAATGAGTGAGGCCATGAAGGTAAAGCTGCGAGCACAGAAGGATTGGCGCTCACCAGCAGTGCTGTGGGCACAGGGGATGCTCCGGAGGGCATTTGTTACACGCAGGAGAATTGAGAGTTCCACTTATCAGGTGCCTACTGGGTGCCACACATTCTGCCTGCAGGTCCTGGAAGCTGTGTGTTCTACCTGGCTTCTCTAGTGAGATCCTGCTTTATGAGTGGTATTGGCAGCTTGTCAGACACTTTGGGTTAATGCTCTTTGTAACGCTTAGGGAGCATGTGGTGTCCTGGGTAGTCCTCATTCTAACCATAGAAGGTGGGTATGCTAACCCCCAGTTTACAGATGAGAAAACAGAGGCCCAACCAAGTAGCCAGACCACAGTGCCTGGCTTTGGATCTTGTTTTTTGTTGTTTGTGCTGGGTGTGAACCAAGGTCGGGCATCTGTACTCTGAGCTGCTCCCCAGGCATGGAAGTTTGCTCTTAATCACTCTGATACACTACTGCATCTGGAGCCTCAGGGTCATCATTCATGGTTTCCACTGGGACTTTTATTTTACCTAAACATAAAACAAATCCCTGGTTCATGGAAATTGTTTTTAAACTCCTTCAGAACCTTCCCAGTGTTGTTGCCTGCTTTCTGTGTCTTTTTTTTTTTTGTATCAATTCTATGTTTTCCTGATAATTGATCAACTTACTACTATTATCCTATTCTTGATCAAGAATTGGTAGCCAGGCAGCAGCCTGCCTCAGTTTTTTTTTTTTTTTTTTTTTTTTTTTTTTTTTTTTTTTTTTTTTTTTGGGAGCTGGGAACCGAACCCAGGCCTTGCGCTTCCTAGGCAAGCGCTCTACCACTGAGCTAAATCCCCAACCCCCTGCCTCAGTTTTATAAGCACAGTTTTACAGGAACTTGGGACCATTCACTTCCTGCCTGTCTGTTTCCTTCCTGTTCTGATAGTGGAGCTGAGTTCTTCTGTTTTGGGTCAGGGCCTCACTGCCTTCCACATGCTGGCTTCAAGCTGGCTTCAATCTCCAAGTGCCAGGATTACGTTCATGTATCACCATGGCTGGCCAAGGTTGAGGTCTTAGGCAGAGAGTCTCAGACAAAGTATAAAACACTCACTGTCCCACCCACCAGAGTCAAAATGTGCCTCTCCCTTCTCTCAATGATCAGGATGCCAAAAGCTTGCTCATCGAATAGCGAGATCTCAGACTAGATTCTCGTCTCTCAACTTCTCTTACTCCTGTCAGATTTAACATTGCTACCACCTATCGTAGGACTGAGCCCTATCTTCAAAGTCTTAGCTTTTAATTAAGATCCCTTAAGGTGGGATTTTAAAACACAGAGCCACGTAACCCCAGGGAACAGGGCTTAGCAGTGGACTCAACCTGAAGAATTAAAACGCAGTATGTTCATGTCTGTGTGAAGTGTGCCTATGTCTGCATTCACCTTTCAACCCGAGATTTTCCTTCCCAAGGCTTTGCCTGTGTTAATTGAACAAGGAGACGGCTTTTCCCAGGTCTTAAAGATGCAGCCTGTCATCCAACTGCAGAGGATCAGCCAGGAAGTCTTCTCCAGCCTTTGCAGGAGAGCAGATTTCAAGCCTGACAAGTGTGGGACACACGTAGAATCCACACCAACTGAGACTGGAGCCAGGAAGGCCTCCAACATTGTGCTAAAGAGAAAGAAAGCCACAGACTGCGCCCAGAGAAAGTGCTACCCACTGCGGCTGAAGAGAATAAATCTCGATATGTGAGCGCTGTTTGTTGGGGAGCTGAAAGTCAATGTTGTCAACAATTGGGTCCCAGTCTGGTGCCTGGGTGACTTTATTTACAGTAACGGATTCTACGGGTACTGTGTACCGTTCTGGTGTCCTGGAACTCGGTGGAGTTCCCTGCCTCTTCACTTGAGTGGGCAGTAGGAGAAAAGACTTCCCGGTCGCACAGACCTGTCAGCCGCCTCAGATGACACCAGCTCTTGGCTGCCTTGCAGCTATCGAGGCACCCCCAGGAAGGGTTTTGTTGATGCACAGCTCTCTCTGTGTGAGGCTGTGAGGTGGTCCCTGCGGCCTGAGAGTTGGGCTGGCTCTGTACATTCCTAGGCAGTCTATCAGATGAACGCACAGAAAGTGGGCCTGGCTTTAGGTTTGCTCCATGGGCAGTTGATTTGAGGCTTTAAAGTTTTGAGAGATAAATAAGGCTATTACTGGGGCAAGAAATACCCTTAAAAAGGAAACCTAGGGCACAGACCCTCTATTTCTTGCCTGCGTTTTCACTTTCATAGGTCTTTGAACATAATTGGACTGGGAACTGTTAGTGTCTTTTAAAGTCCTTATTTCCAAATAGATCCTTCCAGTTCAAAGTGTGTCTTAGGATTGGTTGCCATGTCACTTACCACAGACCTAAGCAGAGTAAGCTGCTCTAGTTGTGGACGGTGTATATCTGAGAGAGTGTCAGACTCGGTGGTGTCAGCAAGCTTACACTGAGATCTGGACACAGCCCCTTACAGCCTGCTCTGTGTCTTACCCAAGGCATGGGAGGCAGGGCCGTCGAGCTTGCTGTCTGTTTCCCTTTTGGGTGATTATACTTTTGTCCATTTTCAGAGGACAAAACTTCAGAGTCACTGATGGCGACTTGGAAAAACCACGTTGTTTTTGTTCGTTGTCCTAATGATCATAAACATCGTGGTTTGTCTTGATGGAGATGCTGCTTTAGGGAACTTAGATTCCGTTTTAGTTAAAATTTGATTTGATTTAGTGTTAATAATTATATGGGTCAGTGTTGGGATTTTTAAGTAATGTACAAAGACCAAAATCTTGGCTAACAAGGCATTGTTGGTGGTGGCTTTTGTGGGAGAGCAGGCTGGGCTCTGCATTTCAGGATGAACTGGCTCTTGCTCTAAGGTCACTGTGTGACTCCAGAAGATGGCTGCTCCTGGCACTGGAGTGAGAAGTGCCCAGTAAGATAAGGCTAGCACAGCAGGCTGGGTGGCAGTATGGTGGATCCCACTGAAGCAAGAGCTACACAGCAAGTTGGGGGAATGAGCTTGGGGGCATCCCCGAGGAGATTCTGATGGACCTGTGGAGTCAGGTTGGGAAAGGCCTCGTCACACATGGGCTCTGAGGTCAGCTCAGAGGAGTTTGGAGTGACCGACACTTGCAACACCGATGGGACTTGAGCCTGTGGCTTAAAGCAGCCCCTTAGTAGTAGTAAGCTCTGAGAGGTGTTTCGTCCTGAGTGCAGAAGCTGGGCGATGGAGGACCCCGAGGACCCTTGGGGCCCACTTACAACAGGAGTTCTGAATGAGGGTTACCTTCCTGGCAGACCTGTGGTAACTGTGAAGATGGCTTTGCCTATTGTAACTTAAGGTGTGTGGCAGAGGCTTGAGAGGTAGGGGTGAATCACTGTCGTCTAGAGAATAGCTGTCCCGATGGTTGGCACAGCTAACCATCCGCCCTGAGATGGCAGTGCTGTGCTGTCTAACCATCCACCCTGAGACAGCAATGCTGTGCTGTCTAACCATCCACCCTGAGACAGCAATGCTGTGCTGTCTAACCATCCACCCTGAGACAGCAATGCTGTGCTGTCTAACCATCCACCCTGAGACGGCAATGCTGTGCTGTCTAACCATCCACCCTGAGACAGCAGTGCTGTGCTGTCTAACCATCCACCCTGAGACGGCAGTGCTGTGCTGTCTAACCATCCACCCTGAGACGGCGGTGCTGTGCTGTCTAACCATCCACCCTGAGACAGCAATGCTGTGCTGTCTAACCATCCATCCTGAGACTGTGCTGTGCGGTGCTGTGCTGTGGTGGTGAAGCCTGCCGAGGGAGAACACACCAGCAGCATGGTGTGGGGTGATTGTTACAGCCAATCTGGGAAGTGCTGTTTGTCTTGGTTGTCCAATCACCACATTGTCAGCTGCAGTGTATGATCTTATATAAAACAAGACTGTAGGATACATGTAAAAAATCCACAAATAAAAAAAGACTTGTTAATTGCATTTGCATTTTTATTGCGTTTTAAGGAATATGTGTTGGTAGAGTTAAATGACATCATATCCTGGGATTTGCTCCTTAAAGAAAGGGGACAGATAGATTAAGCAAATGTATAAGAAATGTTTATGGTGTTGAACCTCTGTGATATAACATTAACTTTGAGCTTGAAGTATGTGTGAGTGTGTGTGTGTGTGTGTGTGTGTGTGTGTGTGTGTGTGTGTGTGCACAAAGTTAGTTTCCTTGTGAAGCAGTGGACAGATGAGGCTTTAAGTCTTGGGAACCCCAGCCTTGCCCTCAAGCACAGCAGAGTGGACAGCGTTTGGATTGGGCCAACACTGTGACAAAGGGAGAAAGCTCTGAGGCCGTGGGTTGGCAAGATGGAAATATTGAAGCCCGAGGGGAGAAACTGAAAAGGTTTTGTCTCTGTTGGAAAAGGAAGACTGAATTGGAGAGGGTCTTAAGACTCTGATGTCCAGCGATCTCAGCAGTTAAGAGACCTTGGTGGGGAACCCGAGCTTGACTCCTAACACCCATACAGTGGCTCGCAACTCAGTAACTCCAGTCCTGGCGATCTGATCCCCTTTTCTAGATTTCTTGGGCATGTAGTCCACAGACATAACAGTCAAAAAACCCATACACATTTTTAAAAAATCTGTCAGCATATTTTAAACAAAAGGTCAAATCTAAGTTCCAGGAAGAGAGAGCCTCAAGAAGACTGCAGATCCCATAGGCAACAGTTGAGGGCTGGGCTGGGGAGATGGGTCAGCACGTGAGGGCACCTGCCACCAAGCCTGCCACCTGGGCCCACATGCTAGAGGAGACAGCACATTCTCACAAATTGTCCTCTGACCTCTACATGCACACTGTGTGCAGTGCTGCCCCCCTTTCCTCCTTCCCCCCTCAGTCTCTCTCTCCCTCTCTATCCTCCCCCCTCCCTCTCCCCCCCCCCACTTTTTCATTTTCGAGATGGTCTGGAACACTGTAGACTGGCTGTCCTCAGGTCCTTGCACTCATAGAGACCCATCTCCTTTTACCTCCCAAGTACTAGGATTAGAGGCACATGTCTGCCATGGGCAGCCATGAAATGTTTTTTAAACAGAAGTTGTGTTGGCTTCTTGGTGAGGATAGTCAAGCCACCGAGTGGTTCACCCAAAAGGCGGTGGAGTGGGTGGTGATGGCACGCATCTCAAAAGAGGAACATAGAGAAGCAGAAAGGGCCTGGGCAACACCAAGGGTCGTGGATGTGGAATGAGTACAGGCAGCCACCCCAACATGATAGGCTGAGAGGTGGTGGGAGGCGCCTTCAGGAGGTGATTATGCCGTGAGGACTCTACCTTCATCCAGGGATAAGCGTGGTTCTTTTTTTTTTTTGGTTCTTTTTTTCGGAGCTGGGGACCGAACCCAGGGCCTTGTGCTTCCTAGGTAAGCGCTCTACCACTGAGCTAAATCCCCAGCCCCATAAGCGTGGTTCTTACAGGAGCTGTTTGACTTCCTGGCTCAGCCTTCCCTCTCTCAGCAGGGCCTCTCTCCACGAACCCACTGGCTCTTCTGCTCTTCCAGGGTAAATACACGAATGTGGCTTTCATCCGAAGCTGCCCTGCTCTGGGACTCCAGAACCCTGAGCAAGGTCACAGAGCGGGCAGCAGGTGCACTAGAAGCAGTAAGTAGGCTACTTATCCAAGGAAGGAAGTGTAACCATGCCTGCTGATAGGTTACCAAGGAAACCTAGGCAGAGGTTGATTCCACAAGTTTCACTCTCATGTTCCCTCCAGAGGTCAAAGTGCAGGGGGCCCTGGCTCCCGGCCTCCCTCAGATCCTACTTCTCTCTAAAGGAGCCTCAGCTACTGTATACATTGATGCAGACAGTATTTTTGATCAGAATTCGGTGAATCTGGACAGTTGTATTGAGAAGCGAACAGACTGGGAATTAGGTGCTGAAGAGTCAGACTTCATCAAAAACTGAAGGTTCTGAGCCCTCCTGGACGCTCCCCTTAAAGGGAATAAAAGAGTCTGTTCTGCAGCCAAATGTGAGCCGAGCCCGGAACACAGACTCGGATGGAACAAGTGCTGTGTGCCCCAGTGTGGTGAAGCTGCGTGAAGCTCTTGTAGTCATAGACTGAAGGAGTTTAGATGTGATGATCAAGCAGGAAATGCTTTCAAAAGGTGAGACAAATAAGTCCCATGCCTACAGCCCCAGCACTTGGGAGGCGGAGACAGGAGGAGCATTGAGAGTCTGCGGCCAACCTGGGATGCCTGACAATACCTTGTCAACAAAACAAAACAAACAAACAAACAAACACCCCCAAAACAAAACCAAAAGGAGGAGACGAATGTGACAAGATGTCAGTTGTTGGTTGTAGTTGAACTCCTTTATGTGTTGGAAAGTTTCATAATCAAAGTTTGAATGCAGGAGTCATGCATGTCTCATGCCACACGTACTTGCTGACTCAGCAGCAAGGTCCTCGGGGCTGGGCGGAGATCCCCCACCTGTCCAGTGTGCTCCAGTTACGTGACATCTGCGGTCGCCGAGGCTCCTTTAGAGAGAAGTAGGATCTGAGGGAGGCCGGGAGCCAGAGCCCCTCGCACTTTGACCTCTGGAGGGAACATGAGAGTGAAACTCGCTCGAGCTTTGGCAAGTTCTGTGGAATTAACTGTTTGCAAGAAATGGCTTTGTTTCCAGAAACTGCAGTGGAGCACTAAGATGTCCGTAAACAAACGCTGCCCTCTGCCTGGGGTGATGGGGTCTGCGTCCCCAGCCCAACCCCAGCACCCCCAGGCCTGCCCTCAGGACTCCAGTGACTTCAAGCTGGAGGCTTATGCTGGGTCCCTAACAGAGTGAACCAAGGGCCTGTCAGCTAAGGCAGCAGAAGAGCTGTGAGCAGCTTCGCTCAGTGTCATCTGTGAAAGGGGCTTCCCCCACAGAGATCTCAGCTAGAGCTGCATGACTGTTAGCATGGCAAGCCAGAATTTGAATCCTCAGAAAACACAATTTTCCTAATGAAATTCACTTCCTCTTTCGTGCCTCCCAGAAGGAAATCTCATTAAAATGTTGCAGGAACAGATTTGCTCAGTGCAGTGGCAGAGTACTTGCCTAGAATATTCAAGGCCCTGAGTTCAGACAACAGCGCTGTTTAAGGTAACTTGCAAATAATTAAGATTATTTACATAGGTCTTGGCTGTGCTGTCCAGGCTGGTCTTTTGTCGTTTCTGTTCTTTTTTAGACGGGGACTAAGACAGGAAGATGTCAAGTTTGAGGCCAGCCTGGGCTACATAGCAAGAACCTGTCTCCTCTTTCTGTCTAATTCATTTCAGAGATCTGTCCAACTCCTAGCCCCTTACCACTACATCTGGGAGTGCTGGCAACTTGTTTAGCCAAGGTCTTGGGCATAGTGGGTGAGCCTCAGTGGGCAAGCATCTGTGGGGGAGCCTTATTGGACAAGCCTCAATGGGCAAGAATCTGCCACTGAGCCCATGTGCTTGCAAAGTACCAGTAATTCCCACATGCTGCTAAGACCTCCTGAGATGGGGCAGCATCACCCCCACTGTCTTGAGGAGCTGGAGCTGAGAGTGGCTAAGCCCCTTGCTGCCTTCCAGCGGATATCTGAACAGGCACAAAGAGGCCTGGCTCTCGGCTGAGACCGAGTCTGGTCTCGGGTGGCCTCAGCTTTGCACCTCTCCCTCCTGACTGTTCTCAATAATGGCAGACAAGAAAACTTTCTGAATTTCCCACACATCAGGCGTGGCTAGTGTAAAGGAGTAGGGGCAGTTTACAAAAGGAAACATGTTTAAAGCAGGTTTCCTCGGGTCAAATGCGTTTTTGCTGTCTGTGATATTCCAGCCGCCAAAGCCGGGGTGTGAAGAGCTCACCGCTCAGATACCAGTCACAGGAAACACTGAATCACTGAGCTGATTTAATAAAGTTTCCAGCGATTTCCTGATACTGGCTCGCCACATTTTACAACAGCCCATGCCATACCTTTACTCCACACATTTAATCCATCACCTTTTCTCTTTGGAGAAACTAAAGGTTTTTTTTTAAAGGTTTATTTATTTATATTATGTATGTGAGTACACTGTCATTGTCTGCAGACACCCCAAAAGAGGGCATCAGATCCCATTACAGATGGTTGTGAGCCACCTCGTGGTTGCTGTGAATTGAACTCAGGACCTCTGGAAGAGCAGTCAGTGCTCTTAACCACTGAGCCGTCTCTCCAGCCCAAGAAACAGAAATTTTAATTGTCATTTTAGTGGCCTGCTGATCGTCACGTCAGTCTACTGTCTGACCTGACCCTGCCTAGTCTCAGGAGCTGTGAAGGCTGACTGGCACGGGTCTGTCAGAAGATGCAGTGTGAGCACCAGGTCCGGTCTCTAGGGACCGGCTCCCGCTCCGTCAGCCCCATCTCCAAAGCCCAGGCCCAGCAGCCTTCTAATGACAGCTCACATCTAGTCTGTTTAAAAATGTACTTACCTTAATGCACTCCGCCCACGTGTATGCATGTGCATCGTGTATGCCGTACCTACCAAGGCCAGAAAAGGCCCACAGCCCCCGACGCTGGAGCTCCGGGTAGTTGTGGGCTTCCGCATGGGTGCTGGGAACTAAACCTCAGTCCTATGTAATAGCAGCTCTTAACCACAGAGCCGTCTCTCCAGCCCCACCCCGCTCCATTAATAAAAGCTCACAAGCCAGCCCTGACTCAGGGTCAGGCAGGGAACCACACAAAGGCATGGATACTGGAGTGGCTTACTGCTGCCATGGAGACTGGCTGGACAGATGGTTCAGTGATCAAGAGCACCGGCACTGGCTGCTCTTCCGGAGGACCTGGGTTTAATTCCCAGCACCCACCGGCTCATGGCTGTCTGAAACTTCAGTTCCAAGGAATCCAACCTTTTTCTGACTTTCGGGTACCAGGCACAAATGTGGTACACAAATACACGTGGGCAGAACACCCACGTGCATAAAATAAAATATGTGAAAAAACCAACTTAGCCCTGCAGTCCTGACCTAAGGTGCATGACCCCCAGCACTCGGGCTAGGTCAGTGAGGTCATAAGTTTGAAGCCAGCCTGTGCTACCTAGTAAGACTGTCTCAAAAATAACAAAGCAGCCAACAGCTCCCCCAGCTTCAAACTTCACTGAGAGTCCCTCCGAGGCACTTAACCCAGTGCATGCCTCTTGCTGGTCCCTGGTCGGACACGTGTGGGATCAATACTGCTGGAGCTCTTGGTGAAGTGCTGCACCGTTACGCTCACCAGAAATGCACAAGTTTCAGTTTGAAGGGCGAAGTGTGCACGGCTACTGGTGAAGTCTGGTGTCTTCTATAGCAGCCTCGCCACTCCGTACCCCGTAGTAATCAGTTACATGCCCCCCACCTCTCAGGAGGCATCCCCTAAGATTACAGCCTTATAATCTGGGACATGGTGAGCTGCCGGGTAAACTGCAGAGTTTACATTCTGTGGAGAAGGGAGGTGGGGGGCTCTAGGAGGACAGGGGCTGATCACACTGAGGGCCTGAAGGAAGACTTCCTTGAAGAGGTGGCTTCCCTCTTGAATGATGGGAGGATCCAAAAGCCCCTGTGGGTATTTTGGAAGGAGGTGTGAGCTAGAGACTAAAACAATGAGATCGATAAAGGGCAGAGCCCCAAAGCCAGACAGTAATAAGAGGTGGACGACCCTTCCCACAGGACTGAAGGCCACTTTGGGAATTTTTTTCCCCCACATAACACTTTTATTGATTCTCTGGGAGTTTCGTATCACAATCCCTTTCCAGTTCTTCCTTGTCACCCCCCTTGGGACCTGCCCCCAACAAAAGAAGTAAAAAATGGAAACAAATCCACTCTGTTTTCTGTCTACTCACTGGAGCATGGTCAAACTCTCAGTGGCCTGCCCTTTAGATGGAGTCTATCCCTCCTGTACTTCCACCAGAAGCCGTCAGTTGTGGAGAGCCACACTTCATCTCCTTCACATTTAAGTGTGCTTTGGGGTTCCGCCTCTCCTCTAAGGGTGTACGGACACTGCAGCATTCTGGGCTCCAAGGATGAAGTGGAGTCGGAAGTGGGCAGGATGCTGGTCCAGTTGGGAGTGAAGGCTGTGGGGCAGGGTGGGGAGCATAGAGGGAGTGGGGTGGGGCGGGGAGAGAAGGCCTTCCCCAAGGATCTCAGTGTTACAGCCCCTTCAGGCCTTCTCTGGCCATCTTTAACGGAACAGCTCCTAGACCATCTTAGCTTGTGCATATACCTTTCTTCAGGGTGGGCTTATACGCAGACACTTTATTCAGGATGAACCAAGGGTTATTTAGTTTGGGGGAAAGGGGTGAGAATGTCCAGGATGACGCAGTAGCATGGAGGAAGAATTCCAGGTGCTGGGCTACATGACTATCTGTGATCGCCTGTTTGGGTTCGCTGGGTCACATGCTCCAAGGCAGGCATGGAAAAACAGAGGAGGAGTTAGTCCCTCTCCTGCCGTCCCAGAGTGAGATTTTAAATCTAGAGTTTTGGGGTTCCTGGGGTCTGAGCACGCTGTACTTCAGCAGTTCCATGCCAGCTCCTCTGGTGGCACAGTCCGTGCAGCCCACACTGGAGAGTTCTCTTTGGTGGCTTCTGTGGGGGTGGGGGTGGGTGGGGTGGGGTGTGTGTCACAAAAGCCTACCTCGTCCCTCTCTCCCCACTCTGCAGTCCTCGGTATCAGTGCTCTTCACGGTCAGCAGGAGCACAGATCATGGCCCTCCACGTGGTTTCTGGTGGGGAACACGGTTCCCCGCTGCAGTAGGACCAACAGACCCAAACAAGGTTCTGGGAGGCTGCCCAAAACCAGGGATATCTTGTGCCTCCTACCCCCGCCCCAGTCAGGTGAGTATTTGCAAGAACTACCCAGTCACCTTCTGCATGTGTTTAGCACCATCAGGTGCCTTGGGCTCCCAGCAGGGGACTCGTCCTGGCTGTCAGATCACTGCCAGGGCTCTGTGCACACAGTTCCCAGCCACACTCCTGCAGGATCCAGTTTGAGGCACAGGGTACCAGGACTGTGTCTCTCAGCTTCCCTGGCACCCGGGGAAGCTTGAGCAGTTTCAGTGACCCCACGTTTAGAAGTAAGTGGCTTGGAAAGAAATGAGGAAGCAGAAGGGACCAACTTGGGTGAACGTCAACTTCCTGGAGCTTCTAGGCTGCCCCAAGAAACCAGAGCTTCTCTGTCGTGGGGGTAGGAGTTCGGGTTAAATGGTGTAAACTCGTTATGTAGCTGAAATGACCCAGAAGTCCTGGTCATGACGGCAGGCAGGGCTGCGCCGCACCTGGCTTACTCTGCGCTGGGAGCTGAGCCCAGGGTCGAGAGCATGCTAGCTGCTCTGGCTACCCCCTGTCAGCCTGACAGAGGAGTCACTTGAGAAGGGAGACCCTAATGGAGGAATTGCCCCCATCAGACCGGCCAGAGGGCAGACCTGCAGGGCGTCTTCTTGACCAATGATTGACTGGGGAAGGCTCGGCTCCCTGGCTGGCACCAACCCTGGGCAGGTAGTCCTGGGTGTTGTAAGAAAGCGGGCTGAGCAGGCCACGGAGAGCAAGCCAGTGAGCTGCATTCCTCATGGTCTCTGCTTCACTTCCCGACCCCAAGTTCCTGCCCTGACTTCCCTCAGGGATGGACTGCAAAGTGTAGGATGAAATGAGCCCTCTCCTCCCCAGGTTGTTTAGTGTTTTATCAGAGCAGTAGAAAGGAAACGAGGACACTCACAAGCCTTTTCCCACCTGAGCCCCAGAAGAACATGGTCCTCAGTCATGCATGCTGTCCCTTGCTGGGGCCCCTGGCCTGTTCTTTGTAACCACGCTTTCCAGGATGTCTGGGAGGAGCCCTGGCTGGAAACACAGGAAATCTGTACTGTTTTTCCTTCTCCACTCCCCATAGATTGAGAAAGTGGCCAGTTCTGGGAACTATCTGGGTAGCTCTCTATGACTTTTACCAGGAAGTTCATGCTTCAGTCACAGGCTGTAAGGCTCAGCAAGAGCTGGCCACAAGATGATCCAAAGCCAGGTCAGAGGTTTAGCATAAAGTCAGGCCAGAGAGCACATCCCAGAGCCATGGGATGTAGCTCCCGGCTTTCAGAGAGGTCAATCTCAAATAACCTAGGAGAGCGATTATTAGGAAAACAACACGTAAGGGGTGCCTCAGAGTGACACACCTGGGTAACGGGGCTCAGACACGGAGGAGAGAGCATGACAAATCGCCCAAGACTGGGCATGCTCAGTTCTGTGAAGGTCCCTGGCAGATAGAAGGGCCAGCTGGCTAGAGCCTTTCTGCATCCACTGAGGGGAGAGTAAGAGGAAGTATATTTGAAGAACATGTGGGGCCAAAACAATGATGAGAAACTGCAGCACCAGCGCTGTAAACTATAGCCTAGTGGGCGTCCACCCAGATAAATTAGATAACCCGGAAGGACACTGCAGAGTCCTCAAACATTTGAGATCACACCCGTTAGAAAAAGAAGGCTGTTTGCCCACACGTGTGCTGGCTGTGCACTCTGCTGTGTGTGTGTGGCAGGGGACAGGCAGGAGAGTTGCACACAGACATAGGGGTTGGAAGGTACTTCTGAGCGTGGCCACATCAGCAGAGGCCTCTTCCAGAACAGGAACCAAAGCAGAGTTCATAAAGGGTTAAATTTGAGTAACAGCGACTCAGTGGTGCCTTGTGAGAAAGAAGAACCAAACTTGATGATCTAGGAGTGGTGACATAAACTTGTAATCCTACCATTGAGGAAGATGAGACAGGAGGATTCCTGGGCTCACTGGCCGGACAGCCTGACCTACTTGTTGAGCTCCAGGACATTGAGAGATCCTGTCTCAAAACACAAGGCAGAAGGCCCCTGAAAATTACATCTGAGGTACACCTCTGGCTTCCACATGCATGTGCACATGTGAACATACACATGTGAACATACACACGTGAAACACACACACACACACACGTGGAATTTGATATTGGGAAAATTTTAAACTACTACATGTTTGACCTGTAATCAGGAAGGAAAGAGAACGTTAAATTTCATGATCAATCTCACCAAAATGAATGGAAAGGCAAATTTAATATGATTGGTGAATAAAATTATGCACTTACTAGACAGGAAAAATGAACGTGACAAACAGGACAACCAAATCAGCAAGGATGTAGAACTCAGCTGGCAGGACTGATGGACAGACCACGCAGCGGCTGAGGGCACTGGCTGCTCTTCCAGAGGGTCCAGGCTTGAGTCACAAGCACCTGCATGGTGGCTCCCTACTGTCTGTAACTCCAGTTCTGGGGGATGCAATGCCCTCTTCTGGCCACAGGTATGCACCCGGTGCACACATACATACATGGAGGCAAAATAAGTCTAAAAAGTGTTAATATAAGACAAACAAGGCAGAGCTCATCATATAAAGAAAGAAGATCGCTATGTTCAAGGAAACACTGTATCTTATGAACTTCTTGGTGCCTCTGTGATCACTGTGTTTCTGACTAGCTGCTTTGCTGATCACTCTGTATACATTTCCAACTAGCTGCTTTGCTTACCGTGTTAAGGATCTCTAGTACCTCATTCTGGAGACTAAAAACATAACCCAGCCATGTGAATGCATAATTTAAGAAACACCTGGCTAAATTTTTTTATATTCCACATGACATTTGTATGTATTTGGGAGAGGTCATGTCATGTAATTTTAAAGAGTTGACAGACTTAGAAAAGTCCCTACTTTTTTTTAAAGCATCTAAGCTGTAATTTTTCAGGACATTTCATGATTTCTTTTCCTGTGATTCATGTTGAAGTTCTTAGAACGGGTGGTTTACAAGCCGGGTTCTGGGTGGCGGTGGGGAGAGCCGAGTCATTTGTTCATGTTTTTGCAGCCCACTCTACCTCATGCCGGGACCATGAGACAGTCCAAGCTGCACCGATCTGTCTGTCCCTCTAACTGAGCCACTTTCTCTGGTGTCGTCTGAGATTCCTCACAACTGGTTTGTGTTTAGGTGACACTGCCACTGGCTGCAAAGTCCCTGAAGTTACCTTTTCCACCTTTCCTTGGTTTCACACATTTTAAAATTTTCAGTTAACATGTAAACAAGGTAGAAGGTCACGCACTCTGTCCTCCACAAAAGGACAGATCAGGAGTTTACCTCTGTTAACTTGCTTACTGAAATATTCTAGTGTGTTTCCAAGTAACAGCTGAAATGTCATATTCAAGTGGCTGGAGAGGTGACTCATCAACCAGCTGCCCATCCATAGGACCAAGGTTCCTGGCTCACGACCGTCTGTAACTCCAGGTCCAGAAGACCCAACAACCTGATCTGGCATTCCAAGCACCAGGCACAGACATGAGTGCAGACAGAAAACACACACACTTAAAATTAATAATAATAATAATAATAATGTTATTAATATTGTTACAAGTGTTGCTCCTGTTAACAAGAAACACACAAGAAGATCCTGAGCTCCCCTCAGCGCTTGTGTGTGCATTTAATTCCTGAAGGGAACAGACTCTGTTTTGAAGGATTATAAACAAGAAGAGACTCAGATGCTTACGGCTCTGTTTGATGACACAGGATTTTCAGACCGGAGGCTTGGGCGTTCAGTTTAGATCTGATTTCCCTTCCACCACCCACATAATTCTGGCGCTGGGCTGTGTGGGAGGTGTTTTTGTCTTTGTAGAGCATATGCTATTGCACAGTTCAGCACAGAGGGCAGTGGAGATATTCCTGGAGGTCATACAACTGGGAAAAAAAAAAACCAACTGTCTCTGCACACAAGCGTCTGTGAAGCACATGCAGGGCCCCATGTGTGCACTTGCCTGGCTAAGTCTGCCTTTTCTGGGGTCCCTCAAGTCACCTCAACACCACTAGACTCGAGGGGGCTACAGGATGATGGGCTGAGAAGAGACAATGTCCTTGCCCACTTGTGGTTAAAATATCTCACTTTCCCAAGTTTCATTGACTATTGAAAATGGTCCTCACAGGCTCCTGTGTGAATGTTTCTCCCAGTAGGTGGTGCTATGTCGAGAGGCCATAGGACTTTTAGAAGGTAGAGTCACCCTGGTGGACCCTGCTTCCCAGCCAGTTGTCAACAGTCCACTTGCCAGAACTGTCACTATATTTTTTGTGCTCTGCCCGACTGAAACCTCTGAGGCTTGTAGTATTTTCTTCCTGCCCTGCCCATGTCCCTTAGTCCATTTTCTGGTCTCTGTGGTGTGTGTGTGTGTGTGTGTGTGTGTGTGTGTGTGTGTGTGTGCCTCTCTCCATGTGTGGGGCCACATGAAGGCCTGAGGTTGATGTAGAGAATCAAATCTTGATCATTATCCCAGTGAACAAAATAGCTATCTTACTAGCCTGCTTTCTTTGGGGATTCCCTTGTCTCTGCCTCAGAAAGCTGGACCTACACATAGGCCACCACGCCCATTCTGAATTTTTTTTTCTTTTTTTCCGAGCTGGGGACCGACCGAACCCAGGGCCTTGCGCTTGCTAGGCAAGCGCTCTACCACTGAGCTAAATCCCCAACCCCGCCCATTCTGAATTTACAAGGGTTCTGGGACTCTGAACTCCAGTTCCATGGCTTGCCTCTCACTTTAACCATCCCCCCAGGTCCCTTGTGGTGTTCTGACAAGGATTTTGTTCACTGTGACAAAAGCAAACAATGCATTCGTGAACAGGTCACCCACCAGGTGGACACAAGCAAGGCCACTCCGGGTCAGGGTGGGCCATGGTAGTGAGGCACTGAGAACCTTCCATTCAAAAGCTCCCAGTAGACCGTTCTTGGCCCTCCACAGTCTTCCCAGCCCTACCCCAGGTCACTTGGATCATGGCCCTCATCTTCTGGGTCTCCTTGTTGTTTTCAATTTGTTCTTGAGACTTAAATATCCCATTGCAAATGTCGTTGTTTGGGAGGGAGTCTGCTGGCTCCTGTTTTAGATGCTTGGTCTCCATTGGTCTCTTTTGTGAGGTGACCAACATGGCCCCACAGCATCTGAAGCCAGATCAAGCCAAACCTCTGCTCAGATGCCTTGTGTTTCCCACCTTATGTCAAGTAAAAGGTGGCCCTGAAGTAGGGGCGTTCACTCCCTTCTTGCTCTCATCTCGAGGTGCCCTGTCTCTCCCTCAGGCCACTCTAGACCCTGGCGTCTCCTGTAGTTTCTTGAATGACCAGGCACTTCCACAAGAACATTACTTCTGTGTTGGTGCAGCGTGGACCACATCCTCCAGGTGTCTCCACAGCCCTACAGAGAAGCTTCATTGAGCTCCCTGTTTGAAAACACCATCCACATACCAGCCCTCTCCAGCCCTTATTTTTACACTCCATCTGGAGATAGACCACATCCAAAGTACTCCAGTGTTTGCCTGACTATCTACAGGGAGTTCCCTGACGTGTGGCTCTCCTGCCCACAGTGGCTGACACACAGTGGCCAATTTCTGGTAAGTACAGTGGTCTCTACCTTTGGCTTTCTCTTCCCTAGCCTCACCAGAGGCCCACAGGACTCCGTCTTCTGAGAAAAGCCATGAGAAGACATTTACTAGAAGACCAGTTTCCTAAAAAAGAACAGCAGGAGTGAACTGCTCACAGGACCTTCACGCATCTAAGCGGCTTGTTATTGGAAAGAACCATCTTCTGGTGAAATGAACCAGCAGAGCGTTGGATCGCCAAGCTCTGAACCTGTTACATCTCCTCACGGAGTCCTGAACCTACAGTGCATCCCCCACCCCTCAGAGACACAACTCAGAGTCATTGTGGTATAAATAGGAACCTGACAAATCATACCAGATCTCCTCCCAGTTCAAGGGAAAACACATTAAAAGAAAACAGAGATTTGAAGCTTGTTTTGCTTTTCTTTTTCATTCATTCATTTTGTGTTTTTGAGACAGAACTTACTATGTAGACCAGACTGGCCTCAAATTCAAATTTATCTGCCTCTGCCTCCGAATGCTGGAATCAAAGCTGTGTGCCACCACACCCAGTTTACTCTGTCTATCTGTCAGTCTGTCTGTCTATCTGATAGACTATGCAATTCTGACTTGCCTGGAACTTTATATATAGACCAAGCTGGCATTCATCTTGGCACTCTAGTGTGGCAAATGAACCTAGCGCCATACTGTAATAGTTTCGTGGGGATAACAGAAATAAATAGAATGTTGTTTTGTAAACGTGGCATGTGTAAAGAAGCCAGCATCAACCTTTTCAAGAAGTTTAAGAAAGCATGCAAAATAGATGACAATTCTAGGGGCTGGAAAGATGACCGGTTGGGTGAAAAGCACTTTACTGCTCTTGGAGAAGACCCAGGTTCCACTCCCAGCAGCCACACGGTGACTCACAATTAACTATCCAGAACTCCATTTCCAGGGGTCTGACACCTTCTTCTGGGACCAGATACTCATATGGTGTGCAGATTTATATGAAGGGAAAGAAATCATTCGATGCTGGGCATGGTGACATGCACCTTTAGTCTCAGTGCTCAGGAAGCAGATGTCTGAGTTCAAGGTTAGCCTAGTCTACAAAGTGAGTTCAAAGACATCCAGGACTGTACACAGAGAACCCAATGTGTGTATGAGTGCGTTTGGGGGTCGGGGGGTAGAAAGAAAGGAAAAGAGAAACAATCCCATAAGTAGACTAAGCCAATATAAGTCTGTTGCTGGCCCCAGCCCCAGGCTCTGTGGGGAGGACCCTAGAGGACTTAGAACGTGGTGCAGCTTTTCAACGGGAAAGGAGGGGTTGGGAATTTAGCTCAGTGGTAGAGCACTTGCCTAGCAAGCACAAGGCCCTGGGTTCGGTCCCCAGCTCCGAAAAAAAGAAAAAAAAAAAAAAAAGAACAGGAAAGGAGCCACTGTACACTGATAGGTGGAGGATTCCCCCCATTCTCAAACATGGGAGGAGGAAACTGTTTAACAGTTATGACCGCTTGCCCCAAAAGTTGATTATTTTGCTTGTTTTTGGCTGCTTTGAGACCCTGTCCTGCTATCTAGCTCTGGCTAGCCTGGCTGTTACTGTATTATAGCCCAGGCTATACAGTGAGTGGAACTTGTGGAAATCCTGCCTCAACCTTCTGAGTGGAGAAACTGTAGGCTTAGGCCACCACAGCCAACAGGGTCCTTCAATTTTTAAGGACAGAGGTCTTTTGTGTGCTCCTGTATACTGTGTGAGATGAAATTGTGCTTGTCTGTCTCTTCACTCTCTCCTCCTCCTCCTCCCTCTCTCTCTCTCTCTCTCTCTCTCTCTCTCTCTCTCTCTCTCTCATACACACACGCACACACATTCTCTCTTTCTCACATACACAACACACACATTCTCTCTCACATATACAGTCACACACACATTCTCTCTCTCTCACACACCCACACACACACACATACACACATGCACGCGCGCACACACTCTTTATGTTGTTGCTAGAAGAGGGATTTGGGCGGAACTCATAGCATGGAAAGGCTCTTCTATTAATGCATGGTTCATGAACACTGGCTATGCTATGACCTACTAACACATATGACCATCTCTCCTCGAGCCTGAAGCCAGCCAGGCAGGTTCAAACAAGTTCCTCTCTCCAGGCTGAGGTCTTAAATCCTGGCACAGAGCCATGCGCACCGGGTGGGGACTCAGGAAGGTCACCTCTCCCACTGCCCAGAAGCCAGAAGGCCAAAATGAACACGTGAGAAAGGCCACACTTGTCTGGTTCTCACCTGTCCCCCCAGTTCGCGGTTAGCTTTTCTCCCCTAAGCACAGACCACAAGTCTGCACCTGTTAGGGTTTTTTGTGTGTTGTTTTTCTTTGCTGGGCACAGTCATCTTGACTTGGTATTTTAAAACCCGGCAGGCAGGTGAAGAGGGGTGAGATATGTCTCTACCTAGTCTGGCATAAACGTGGCAACCATGTAGTTTAGTCTTTAGTAGGTATCACCTTAATCTTAAGAAGCAGAAGCAGCACGGCCTGCCCATATCCCTGAATACGTGAGGATGGACGGCTAGTGTGGAGGACACCTTTCACAGTTTCAGTTCACAACCTCCTTTTGCCGCCTTCCCCCAACCCCCATCAGAATCCGCCCTCCGAGTCACCTCGCCCCCTCCCTCCTACTGGACCGGACGACGCTGCGGTAGAAAAGCCCTGAGGCTCCCGCTGCCCCGTTCGCGCGGAGGGTCTCCGCCGCTGTCCCTGCCCACTGGCGCCTCCGGTCCAGGTGCCACGTCGCCCGGAAGAAATGCCCCCCATCGCCGGTAACCCGCGCTTGGGAGTAGAGGGGAGGCAGCGAAGGGACAGTGAAGCCACTTCGTCCGAACTTCCCCGGAGCGGCCGGAGGACCGTCCAAGGCGGCGCCGCGCCAGCACCTCGTCCCCACCCACGCGGGGTCTCCTCCGTGGGTGGGCTTCGGTGCTGCCACGTGACTTCCACGAAGCGCCTGGCCTTTAGCGGAAAGCAGCGACTTGGGTGGGATCCTGGACCCCGAGGTGCGGCGAGAGGGCGGGGAGAGGAGGAAGCAGGGGCGGGGTGGGAGCAGGGGGCGGGGACGGGCCGGGACTGGACGCGGGGTGGGGAGGCGGGCACGGCCAAGCCCGGAGAGCGGGAAGCAGCGGGGCGGGGCGGCAGGTGCGGGGATGCGGGCGGAGCGCGGGTAGCAGAGCCCCGCGTTCAGGGCGCCCCGTGTGGCGAGCGCGCGGCATGTCGCAAGGGCCCCCCGCGGGCGGCGTGCTGCAGAGCAGCGTGGCGGCGCCTGGGAACCAGCCGCAGGTAGTGGACGTGGGGGCCGGGTGCGGGGACCGGGTGAGGGTGAGGCCAGAGCTCCAGGTGAGTCCCCTCGGTGCGCCTCGAGCGCTTGGAAAGGCTGCAGCCGCTCCGGACTCGGCGCCGGACACGTGGGTCCGCGCTGCTGGGGGCCGCTGCATCCTTGCCTCCTGTGGGAGCTGGAGGGAGGGAGCCTGGAGCTCTGATATTACGAATTCAGCCCAAAGGGGCGGTTCGTCCCTGCATCCAACCTACTGGTTGAGATCCGTATGGGGAACATCGGACCGGTCAACCTGCGGGTGTGGGGTTGTGTCTCTAGTGGGCAGACTCCACCCCCAGCACGGGTGGAAACTCCTTGCCCCAATACGATCAGCCCTCCCTGCTGTCCCTAACTTTCAAAGCTGCAGTCACAAGAAGCTGAGACCAAATCGAGGGCCAACTTGAGACCACTGTTGGAACACTTCTTGGCCACCTTTATCCAGACCAGGTCTTATATTTCTTAGTCACTCCCCCAAAGACTCCCAACTCTCTACTTGATGTGTAGTGTCCCAGGGCGACCCTGGAAGTCTGAGCCAAGTAGTTGGGGTGGCCTTGTACTACTATTTGCTTCTGACTAGCCGAGCCTCGGTTTCCCCATCTATAAGATGAACTCTATAGCATCTCTCTCCTGAGGATGTGTACACAGGTTATGTGAGCGATGGGTGATTTGTGTCTCCATATGACATTCCTGCTGAGTGGGGAGGTGCGATCCTCCGTGACAGGTGATGGGTCCAGTTTACAGTGACAGCTCCCAGAGGACAGGAGGCTCCCAGACTTGTCGGCTTTGGAGACTAAAGAGGCATTATTTCCTGTCAAGCACAGTGAGGTCAAATCTCAGGTTATATTAGGGGAGCAGTATCCTGAGTGCAGGGCAGGATCTCAGTTACTATATACATTGGAAGGTTGGGGGTCATGCATCTAATAGGGTTTGTGAGGGTGTAAAGCTGGTTACGTTGTTCATGTGGCATGTCCCCCGGATGCTCCACATATGTTTGTAAGACCTTTTGGGTGTGGTGATGCAGAAATAGAATCCCAGAGCTAGGAAGGAAAGGGAAGGGCCAACCTGGGCTACATGAGTCTCTGTTGAAGAAGAGGGGGAGGAGGGGAGGAGGAGGACTTCTGGGAGACATGTTTTGACACCTGTGTTCTCCTGAATGATGTCTCCATGCCACCCCCAGTGTTGAGTCTGATGTCTCTTCTTACCTATGCTGGAGATTCTTGGCTGAAGCCCTGGGTTTGTACACCAGCCTCTGGGTTTTATCATGGCTTGGGATTATACCGAGCCTCACCTGGCCAGGCAAGAGCCTGTCGCTAAGTTCCCTCCCCATCTAGACACCTTCTAGACAATTTTTTTCCTCCCCTGACAGTGTCTAATGCAGTTCTGGAAAGCAAACCCTTTCCGCTGAGTAAGCCCCTCACTGTGACAAGGGCATTTTTTCTGCCTGCCCACTTTGTGCCACCTCATGAAGAATTTTTGGATGTTTGGTTAAGAACTCTCAAGACGAATCACAGATTTGCATTTGGGATAGCCCCTGGCCCCTGAAAAGAAAATGTCAGCCAGGCATTGTTCAAGAGAGCATGTTGTCATTGGTGTTCCACAGTTTTCCATGTACTGGTAGAGTTGTGTGGTTGAGATTGGTACTAACTGCATAATTATGGTCTGTACACAGTTTCAGAAGGACTCGACAGTGTGCGGTCGTTAAAGGCTGTGCACAGCAAGTTCTAGAGAGCACATACCCCGGTCTTTCTCACTAGTGGATGAACAGTGACAGTAGCGCTCTTCCAGGCAGAAGCCCTGCAGGGCAGAGGCTTGTGAGCATTGGTTTGAGGACCAGCAGACCTGAGTTCCACTTCCCACTCACCCTCATGCTGGCCATGATACCTGGAGAACTTCCCTAACCTGAGTTTCTTATTCCTCCTTGTCTCTTAGTGTTTTTATTTTTTTGTGGTCCGGGGCCTCACATATCCCACACATATATGGTGCCACTGAGCTACACCCAGACCTCTTATTCCTCATTTTAAACCGACAGTCGTTCTGTGCACTTTCCAGGATGGGAGTGGAGATCAATGTAGCAAAGCCCCAGCACAGAAAGGGTCCTCCTGACAAAGGCTTTCAGCAGCCCACGGGGCCGCAGGGGACCCCATCCAGGGCACCAGATGAAAGCTCTGTGAGCAAATCGAGAAAGGTTGAGAGTCTCACCTCCCCACATGTCATCCCCAGAGCCCCAAGGATGATGACAGGAAGGTTCGAAGAAGAGAGAAAAACCGGGTTGCAGCTCAGAGGAGCCGAAAGAAGCAGACACAGAAGGCTGACAAGCTTCACGAGGTAAGCCTGCGGTCAGGGCAGCCATTCTGGCAGGACAGCCACAAGGACAGCCATCCATGCAGGACAGCCACAGGGACAGCCATTCTCACAGGATACCCACAGGGACAGCCATCCTTGCAGGACAGCCACAGGGACAGCCATCCTTGCAGGACAGCCACAGGGACAGCCATTCTCACAGGACAGCCACAGGGACAGCCAGTCATCCTCTACCCAGGGGATGGGGCATGATGACAGCACTGTGGCCATCGCCAGTTCTTCCAGTCTGATTCTGTTGGGTCTTTCCAGTCTACTGCTTTGCTTATGTATTCACAGGCCTCTTCCTCTCAGTTCCAGCCCCCTGGGTTCTTCCCACACTTGATTTTCTCTCACTGTGCACTCAAACAAAAGCTGGATGGAAACAGGGAGGTGGAGACAGAGTACCTAGGCTGAGGCTGTTTCAGACAACAGAGAAACTGTCTAAAGAAACAACAATAACAATGCTAACAGTACTTAAAGTTCTGGGGGAGCAGTTCAGTGCAGCGCTTGCCTAATATGCACAAAGATACCGTTGGGACCAATGTCAGGGTTTAAATCTTGGCCTGCGCCCAGACAAAGCACACCAAACCAACATGGTTCCATGTGGAGAGGTTTAATGAGAGAAGAATAGTAGAAGAGAAGAAAGGCCGGCCATGGGCATGTGGGGTGAAGGAGGGGAATGGGGAGAGAAGGGATAGGGAAGAGAAGAGCAAAGAGAGAGCAAGAGAGGAGTAAGAGGGAGAGGAGGGGGCTGCTTTATAGTCAGACACAGCTGGCTGTTGCCAGGTAGCTGTGGGGGTGGAGCTTAGACAGAATACCAACAGATACCCTGGGTCAGCACCGTGTAAATAAACCATGGTGGAATATGCCTGTAATCTCAGCTCTTAGATGTTTGAAGGTCAACTTTGTCTTTAGAGTACGTTCAGACTAGCCTTGGCTACATGAGGTATTGTCTCAAAAAAGGAAAAAAAAAAGGAAAAAAAGAAAGAAAAGAAAAGATTACTGAGCATTATGGCACATGCCTTTAATCCCAGCACTCCGGAGGCAGAGGCAAGCAAGGCAAGCAAATCTGAGTTTGAGGCCAGCCTGGTCTACCTAGTGAGTTCTAGGCCAATCAGGGCTTCATAGTGAAACTCTGTCTTTAAAAAAAAAGAAAGAAAATGAATGAATGAATGAATGAATGAATGAATGAATCTGGGTTAGATGGTACTTGTGGGGGTTATTTTTGGCTGCATAGTAAATTTAGGGCCAGCCTGGGCTACCTGAGACCCCTCCCAACCAAAACTAAAAATGGAAGAAGCTAAGCAAAACAGCTCTTTACACTTTCAATTCCTTCTCAGATTCTTGCCTCATCCTGCGAGCGGTGGTTTGAAAGAGAATGCCCTGTGGGCTCATACATAGAATGTTCAGTGTGGAAGCTGGTGGACTCGCTTGGGAAGGATTAGGACGTACAGCCCCTTTGGAGGAAGCGTGTCACAGGCTTTGAGGTTCCCAAAGCCTACGGCATCCCCACTTAGCTCTCTCACTCTCTGCCTTATGCCTTGTGGATCAGTTGTAAGAATCTCAGCTACTGTTCCATGCCTGCGGGCTTCGCCTTTCTTTCTTTCTTTCTTTTTTTTTTTTTTTTTTTTTTTTTTTTTTTTTGGAGCTGGGGACCGAACCCAGGGCCTTGCACTTCCTAGGTAAGCGCTCTACCACTGAGCTAAATCCCCAGCCCCTGGCTTCGCCTTTCTACCCCTGCCTTTGTTTTTGTTTGTTTTTGACACAGTGTTACTGTGTAACCCAGCCTAGCCTCAGTCTCAATCCTGCCTCAGCCTGCTAAGTGCCATGACAGGTACCTGCCACCAGTTTCTCCACTGTCTTCCCCTTCCTTCCCTCCCCCCCTCCTCTCTTCTCCCCCTCCTCCCCTTCTCCTCCCCCTCCTCTTCTTCCTCCCTTTCCCCTTCCCCTCCCCTCTCTCTTCTCCCCCTCCTCCTTCTGTCTTCTTAAATGTTGGTATGGATTAAGGTGTGACACTTGCTGCCTGTTCATCTTTTCTCTGTTAGCTTGTCCTGCTGTCTGCACCTAACAATCCCTTCATTGCTTCCAGGAGTGCCCAGTGCTAGTGTCAGGCCTTCACCTCTTGCTTGTGTGTCTCCGGGGCTCTGTTGCAGGATGCACTTTTGAGGTTGGCTGTGGTCTCTTCACCCTGGACTTTCTCTTCTCACGTGGTAGCTGATGGCGCTTAACCACCTTCTTATCTCTCGCTGGGAGCCTGTATCTGAGTCTGCCTTCTCTATTACTGAATACCACAGATTGGGTAATTGATAAAGAAGACATTTGGCTCGGGGTCTCAACATGGGGGGCCTCATCTGCTGAGCGCCTAGCGAGGGCTTCGTGCTGTGTGGTCACATGCTGGCGGCAGGATGGACAGACAGCAAGTGAATCAGAGAACTCTCTTCCGCAATTAGTCACCACCCATCCATCAATTAATGGTTTCATCTGTTTGAGGCAGCAGAACATCTGTGACTCATCCCTCTGAGGTCCTCCCTCCTGAAATTGCTGTGTTGGGGACGAGTTTTCAGGCCAGCCAGTTGGGGGTGGGGGTGGGGCACACGTTTGGCTCTGCCACTTACCCCAGAATTCTGCTTTGCTTGAGCAACGTTTGAAAGCCACACAGCCACACAGCCAGGACTGGCGAGGAGTTGGTGATGGCTTCTACTCTTACTGTTCACGGGTTGGCGTGCAGAGTTAAGATTTCCCATAGCTCCCTCTGGCCCTGCAGTGCTTTCCTGCTCTCTTGCCCTGGGTGTTTTCCCCAGAGCTGGTCAGGGGATTCAGCTCAGTCAGTCAGCAGTTAGGAGAGGGGAAAGGTGTCTGAAAACTGCAGTCCGACCACATTTAGAATGCACAGGCCCTAGGGAGCTGAGACTCGGGGTTAGGAACCCACAGCCTGGTAGGCACCGTGTCACTCTTTGCTGAAGGCCAGGGGGCTGAGGCCTGGAGGCTGGGGTCTCCACATGAGCTTTAGGAAAGGTCTTCCTGTTTCTAAGGTCATTTTGTCTTGCCAGGTAGTCTTCTCAGGGGACCAAGGGTTCCTAGTTGATGTCTAGCCCTGTATTCTGGTCATGAGTGACAGCCAGCCCCGCCTAGTCCAAATCAGGTGTTGTTATTTGTAAGTCCTGAGTGACCGTGTGTGCAGACATAACCAAGTGTCTCAGACAAGGTTTTTTGTGCAGCAGAGTCCAGTAGCTCCAAAGTACGTATTAGGCACTTCCTGGGGGCGAAGTCTTGCTGTGGAATCTCAAAGAGGAAAAAAAAAAAAAAAGACCTCACGTGTGTCCTCAGGAAACACAGGAGTCATTTCCTACTGCTGCTGGAATGAATCCCAACAAATCCGTTATCCTCTCCAGCTGGCAGGGAGCCGTCCAAGTGCATTGCACTGCACTGCCATGAGGATGTTGACGGGCTGTGCTCCCTCTGAGAGGATTCATTTCCACTCTTCTGTCAGTATCTAGGGAGCTCCTCGGTTAGGGGTCTTCCACCTTCAAAGCAATACCGGTCCCATTGTTACATGGCCTCCTCTCCCGCCCATGTAGGAAGGCCCTGATTTTGTTGGGCCAGCATGGATGATCACCCAGATTCCATGTTCCTTAGTCTCACCTGCAAAATCCCTTTTGCAGGAAGCATCTTTAGGGGGCAGAGTTCTTCCTGCCACAGGTGGAAACCCGTAACCACATGGGTACCATGCAAAGGGTACACTCATTCTCTCTCTCAGTGTCTCTCAGCTGGGCGTGATAACCAAGGGAACCAGGACCTTAGTAGTGCTGCCTTTATGCCTGCCTTGTCCCTTGTAAGCCAGGGGTGACACACACTTGCATAGGGCCCTGACAGGTTCTTCTGCCTGATGTCTGTGTGGCCTGACAGATGTGCCTTTTCCAGAACAGGGAAAGTTAACTCACAAGCCAGTCCCCTCTTCCTCACTGGGGGTAGAGATGCAGGTCAGGAAAACCACCTCTGTGTGTCAGGTGGGACAGGGCTGGGGCTCTGTCTGCACATGAGCCACAGTGAACCTTGGACCTGGCTTCATTCAGTAGCTACAGTCAGGGTCACTGGTCACAGGGGACATGCGAGAGTAAGAAATTGTCTTGGGAAAATGAAAAGGCGGAAAGACTGGTGGACCCAAAGGCACCCTGTGGGGAATCCCCGGTTGGTACCCCCAGCCTCCTTCCATAGGAGCCTTAGCAGTGGGGAGTCCTTGTTTTATGTTGGGTTGATTAACTCTGCGTTGTGGAGGTGGGGTGCTGGTGGAAAGTGGGGTACACAGTATTGTCACTGAGATCCAGTGGTAGGGTGCAGGACACTTAATACATCCCTGTAGATCATAGGGAAAAGCCCGGGGGACCTGTCGGACTCCCAGGCCACATCTAAATTGAGGAAAGGGTATCATGAATGGAGACTTCACACCTGTTAACTGGGACTGCCTGATGCTGTGAGGGGAGTGGCCTATGACCTGGGCGCTTCCTTGTCATCTCCTCTCTCCTAGAACGCAGAGTAGAACCCCCAATGTTCTGAATGTCTCAGAAGCTCTGGTTGTGTGCTTCTCTTCTAGGAACACCACAAAGGGGCAGTAGGGAGTGTTTGGATGAAGACTGTTCAAAATGGCCCCTTCTCTTCCCTGCTCCTCATTCACTCTGGTCACCCATGAGCTCAACATACCTTGACCTCCCACTTTCATGAGTTCCTTGGCTCCTTCCCTCCTCCTGGTTGTCCATTACCAAGCCTGTGTCCTATCCCTCAAGATAGAATAGTCCAAGCTGAGAGCTGGGTTAAGCTGACTGGCTACTAGGAATTTCCCTCAAGGTCACAGCTGCTGAGAGCTGAGGTGATGGGACACGCCCCTCACCCTCAGTGTCTGTGCCTCATCTAGGACGTTGGGCTGCATTTCTCTCCGGGCAGCATTAGGTTGAGTGTACGGCAGTGGAGATAAAACTGAAGAGTGACTGTGTTACACTGAGGGTGGCTTAGAAGTGGGTCAGATTTGACGGAACACCAAAGATGTCAGACTGAGAAAGGATTTTGAGTCAGACAAGGGTGGAAACATCGGCAGCCCTGAAAGCCTTAAATGTCACAAGCTGACAACTGACTTGAGCAGTGTGAGTGTGGTAAGTGTTGTCATGGGGCTGTCAATACTGCACATTCGCAGAGAAGGCCAAGGAAGGACACACGTGGTTTAGAAACTGACACAGTGGGTGAAGCTCTCTCTGTTTGGAACTGCTTTCGTATAGAACAGCTGTACAGCCCCGAGATCTCCATTCTGGTAACTACTGTGGGGAAATCTGGGCCCACTCTGCCAAAAGGAGGAGGAATCGGTGATGCATGAGAGTTGGGGTTCACCCTGACACTGGGCGTGGGGTCCTGAGTCTCCGGGCCTCTCAGAGCTTATTGTCTCACTTGTGACCATGTTCTCCTGAAGCCCCATTCTCCCCGTTCGTCACTAGCTCTGTAGGTCCTCATTTGT
Organism: Rattus norvegicus; assembly: GCF_021556685.1. Lineage (NCBI taxonomy): Eukaryota > Metazoa > Chordata > Mammalia > Rodentia > Muridae > Rattus > Rattus norvegicus. The sequence continues at coordinate 105,290,024 of NC_141546.1, forward strand.
GTCCTATGCCTCAAAGACACTGACCTAGAAAGAAACCCCAAGACAAGACTTCCCAACTGCAGCATGATTGGCACTGGCTTCCTCCCTTACTGTGTGCATTGGGTAGGTGTTGGGCTGGGCCCTGACAGGTACTGAGCAGGGTCCCCAGCTTCGTCTGGTGGATACAAGCAGGGTGACACATCCTCGGACGTCCTCAGATGACGTCTGCTTCACTACATCTGCATTTATTGGTTGTGTGCATTTGAGTGCCGCCTGCGTGCCATGGCTTACGTGTGGAGGTCAGAGGGCAACTGCAGGAGAATCAGCTGCATCTGATAACACCAGGCTCTTCTAAGACAGTCTGTGTAGCCCAGACTGGCATCAGACCCTGTATGTAGCTGGGGTTGTCCTTGAACTTGTGGTCTTCCGGCCTCTACCTCCTCAGTGTTAGGCTTACAGTTGTATGTTTTGCTGGGGAGCGAACCCAGGGCTTTGTGCACACTAGGAAAGCATGTGCTAAGCAAGCCAGGTTCCCAGCCCAAGCAACTTAGGTTTTGAGGCCTACCTAGTATTTATATACATATAATATATATTGTATATATTTCACATATACACAATAATATATACAATAACATAATTATACAATATTATACAAATATACAGATATATACAATAATATACAATAATTATATGTATACGTGTGTGTGTGTGTGTGTGTGTTCTGTGGCCCCCTCCACCCCTTCCCAGGGCCTCTTCTTTATAAGATCAGTCCCACCTGGATGTTTTTATTGCTTCTTTTTTAATTTTTTCCCCCTATTCCACCAGTTCAGTAAAAGTCCCTCAGCTGACTTAAGAATAAAACGTAAACTCCAGGAAAGAAAGTCCCTGTGGTAAGAGGAAGGGACTACAGGAGAGGCATGTGGAACGGGATGGGTGGGGGAGGGGGAGCCATAGAGTACGTGCCACACGCCGTGATGAAGTCCTCTAGTTTGCACGATGCATGTGTGTGGAAGGAGACTTGGGAGAGGCAGGTGCCAAACGACCCTGAGTAGTGGCCTGAGAAAACTGTGGCACCCACCTCAGGGTAGAGTCAGGCTGAGCATCCCTCGACGCCAGAGGCAGAGCTCAGCAGCGCCGGGCATCTTGCTACAGACTCAGGCACTATAGAAAGGCTGTGTGGAGTGTGGAATCCAGTGAAAACTGAGATCCAGTGACGGAGCTTGCTGGGGCTCCTCGTTTCTGTCACCTGTCTCGTGTGCAGGTGTAGGGCACAGGATCAGAACACCAGGACTTCACCTGGCTAGAGTGTAGAGGAGGTCACAGGTGGACCACCAGGGCAACGGGAGACCGAATAGGGTCATTGCACGTGTGAGGCCAACTGATCCAGGACAGCCTGCAGGAGGGAGGAGAGGAGGCCGCTGCCCTGGACAGAATTCTGGAGTGGCCTTCCGGAGATGGCCTCTGTCTGCAGTCCCTCTTGGGTCCCCGAAAGGAAGAAAGGGTCTTAGAGGTGAGGGGGGAACAGATGGTGTAGCACACAAGAGTTGGACCACATGAGCTGGTTCTGAAGAGAGTGGTAGAAGCTCCTGGGGGCTCTTCGTCTTTGATCTCTGGGGAGAGACATTACTTATGTAAGTGAGATCTCAGAATGAGAGACCTGTATGTGCTGTGATCAGGGAAGCCTTCCTGGAGGTGGCAAGCTCATGCTTGGCTGACAGAGAAAAGGACAAAATCAGTCAGGTTGAGGGGAATTGCACAGGCCCAGCTGAGGGTGTACACGTGTCCTAGGGGGAAGAAAGGCCAGACTTCTTTAGGTACGTTTATTAAAAATGATTAGTAATAGAGAAGGTGTGATGGAAAATGAGGCTGGGCCCTCAGCTCAGGTAGGGCCCAGTATGCTTGAGTCACAGTCTCATCAAACAAGGCCTGAATGGAAACAATGGTTCAGCAAGGTTTAGACGTTCTCGGCCTGGAGAGGGCCGCTGGTATGGCGTGCCATGCGGATCTGCTGTTGGCTGTGTGCTGTAGATGTTTTCAGTGACTTGGATGGAGAGGAAGACTGTTTACCAAGTCGCTGGATGAGGTAGACTTCTGTGACAGCTCGTGTACGTGAGGTGACACAGTGGCATCTCAGAAAGGAACAGAGTAGGACTTAGTGGTTGGGGAAGCCCTGTCCTCAAGCTGCTCAGGCACTTGGAACTCAGCTTCCTGCAAATTCAGGGAAGTCTACATCGGGTTAGGTCCAGCGTGAGGAGGATGATCCCCGATTCAGCCCCCTGCATGCTCCCAAGAGCCACACACTGCATGCTGGGGGCAACATTTCTCAGTGAACCTGGCAACTTGGAGGGTGTCACAGACAGTGACCAAGAGGCCAGAAGAACTTCTAAGGGGGAGGGATGAGTCTATCACCTATCAACAGCTGAGGTTACAAAGTACTGACTTCTTCCTGTGTGGCTCCATTAGGCAGAGCCCAGCTCAGTGGGCAGATGTGTAGGAGAGGAGTTCTCAGGACAGAGAGGATGGAATGTTGCAGAGCTGGCAGGGACCGTCTCTCGAAGATGGATGCCCATCCCAAGGTGGATGTGTGAACCAGCCCTGCATGTGAGGAGTTCCTCACGTCTGGGGGAATGACCTCCTTCAGTTCCGAGCCTCTGCAGCCTGATGCGGTAGGAAAAAGAGACAGCGTGCATCCGTGCATTGTTAGGACAGCCAAAGGCATGGCGTTCTGGGTACTGCTCCAGTGTGGGGATAGCTGTCGGGGTGGCTGTGAGCCCACCAGAACCCTTCCCAAAGCAGGCGTTGGGGGAGGAGGGCTGATGCTGACAGACAGGAGGGACCACCTCAGATGGTGGAGATGTTCTCTGTGTTAGCACAGGTCGGTTCTTCTGTCATAATGCCCCGAATCACAGTCAGTATAGACACATTTTACGTGCGTTATACTTCAGTGGTGTTGACTCAGAAAGGAGGGCCGCGCTTTTAGAACAGTTTCGTTCTTGTGGAAAGACAGATCTGAAGAGTCTGGGGTAGCCCAGGCTGGACTTGATCTCTTGACCCTCCTGCCTCTACCTCCCAAGAGCGGGACCAGGGCCGGACACCTTCCCACCTGCCTCCGCCTCTCCTCTCTCTTGAACAGGAACATGAGAGTCTGGAGCAGGAGAACTCTGTGCTGCGCAGGGAGATCGCGAAGCTGAAGGAGGAGCTGCGGCACCTGAGTGAGGCGCTGAAGGAGCACGAGAAGATGTGCCCGCTGCTGCTCTGCCCGATGAACTTTGTGCAGCTTCGGCCAGACCCCGTGGCCAGCTGTCTGCCACGATGATGCCCCAGATCACCCCTCTTTTATCTGGCTCGGAACCTTGGTTTGCACACTCAGGAGTTTCTCTACACATCTGTGTCCAGGGGTACGCGTGGCCCTGCCGCTCCAGGGAGCTGTGGGGCTAGCCTGGGCTCAGCATTGTGCTCTGGGGCACCTGACTTCCGGCCTCAGCGTGGTGGGGCGGATCCAGAGGCCCCAGTGAGAAGGCCCTGTGAGTCGCTCCCCCCTCACTTTGGCAGCTAGCCCGTCCTGTCCTTAGGCAGGGTCTTTTCATCTAGAATTTGGAAAATAAAGATTGTTACCGTGTTTCCTTTGTCCATCTTCTCGGAATGGGTGTAGGGCTCATAGAGTTCCTCCTCTGGGTAGGTCATCCTACTGCCGGCACCCCTCGTGTTCATCCACAGTCGATGGGAAGTGCCTGTGATTATGGCAGATCTTAAGACTGTGGGATTTCCTTTGCCACTGAGGCTCCCAGAAGTCTTTGACCCAGTTTGGTCTCAGAGAGTGAGCTGGCTGTGGCTCACGCCTGTTCATGTTACCCAGTCTTCCATCTGGTATAGCTTACCTCATTTCAGCCATAGAATTGTTTTATCTATCTATTGATCGACCGCCCGGTCCGTCCGTCCGTCCATCCATCCATCCGTCTGTCTGTCTGTCTTTGAGACAAGATCTTACTCTGTACCCCTGACTGGCTTAGAACTAAAAGAATTCCCCCTGCCTTTGCCTTCCAATGCTGGAATTACAGCACATGGGTGGAATGTTTCTCTTTTCTTCTTTTTTTTTTTTTTTGGTTCTTTTTTTCGGAGCTGGGGACCGAACCCAGGGCCTTGCGCTTCCTAGGTAAGCGCTCTACCACTGAGCTAAATCCCCAGCCCCTCTTTTCTTCTTTTTAAAAGAATATTTCTATTTTATATGTATGCCTGAGGGCATGTCTATGCACATCCAGAAACCAGCCCTGCACACTTTAATAACAGGAGTCCCTAGACGTCAGAAGAAGATGTTGGATCCCCTGAAGTTACAGGCAGCTGTGAGCCACCACATGGGGGCTGGGAACCAAACTCAGGTCCTTTGCAAGAGTAGCCAATGCTTCTAACTGCTGGGCTGATTCTCAGCCCTGAGAATTTGGTTTCTGGTTGGGCCTCCCAAGTGCCCCCGTTTGCCCATTCAGCAGAGGATCAGTGGATGAGCTGTCCCTTCCTTTAAGTAAACAAGCATTTGGAGAGAGGAGAAGCGCAGTTCTTTCCCAAGTACCTGTTCTTGCAGACACACCAGAAGGCCAAGTAAAGCTGTAAGAAAACCCAGGAGAGCAGCCTTTGCCCTCCTCGAAGTTTCCCTGGACTCTCAATGTTGTGGAAGTTGGAGCCATTTTTTTGTTTCTTGTTTGCTGTTGTTGTTGTTGTAGTTGCTGTTTGAGACAGGCTTTCTCTGTGTGGCCCTGGCTGTTCTGGAACTCACTCTGTATACCAGGCTGGCCTCAAACTCAGAGGTCCACCTGCCTCTGCCTCCTAAGTGCTGGGGTTAAAGCGTGCACCACCACGGCTTGGCTAGATGGAACCTTCTTGTAACGGGAACAAGAATCGGGGACAGAAAGGAAAGGACTTTGTTGTAAGTATGGAGGCAAAAAAAAAAACAAAAAAAAAAAAACAAAACGAAAGAAGAGAAAAGGGAAGAGAAAGAGGCTCCGATGGTGAGATCACGCAGCCCGTGAAGTGCTTGTCATGCAGAACCTCATTCCAATCCCCGTCATCCCTGTAAACGGTGAAGGCCAGGTACCCTTGGGGCACACCAGCAGCCTCAGCACTGCTGAGGAGAGGCAGGTGAAGCCAGCAGGCAGCAGTCCAGCTCGATGGTGAGTCCTGGATTTAGTTGAAAACCCTGTCTGGGGGACATGGAAGAGGGAGGAAGAAGAAAAAAGCAGGGGTAAGCACTGGAGGAGGAGGACTTCCAGCGTTGACCTCTGCCCTCCGTGTGCACGAATGCACACGTGCTGGTACATAAGAACATGTGTACACATACCGTGCACATGTTAACAAAGTCTGAGAGAAGGAGAAAAGCAACAGGAAGAAAGAGAATAGACTGTAGCCCTTCCTGGACGAAGGGCTTGATATTGGCTACTCTGCAAGCCCCTCTGCCTTGGAAGGCACCCCTCCTCCTGGTCTCTTAACATGCAAGGGCTAAAATTGCACAGTTCCTTTCTGAGGCTGAAGAAGGCTGCTGTTAGATGACAAGGTTTACGTCTGCTGGGAGAATCACAGGATACAGCATTTTAAGTCCGTGAAGCGTTAAAGTCATGCCTTCTGCCCTTCAGTTTGTAGATCAAGGCTCTCAGGTTCCAGGAGAGGGAGGCACTAATTCAAGAGTTCTTCAAGTTGGGCCACAGTGCCTTCCCAGCAGCTGATCAGGGCAGGCTCCTGCTACTGGAATCTGAATCTGACATGTTCTTGTAGCAGAATGTTGGCAGGGACTGCAGTTAAGGGTAGCCCATCTGTGAGAAATGGATTTGGAGCCCCAGAATCTACAGACTCTGTGGGTCATTTCCTAAACATCCTAGAGCCACCCACTTAGTTCCAGTATGCAAATTGCTCTATCCACTATCAATAACTCTATTCAAATTAGCTTCTGAACTCCTGAGACTCCCTCCGTAGCTACAGGGTATACAGACCGCCCCTGCTTGTTACCTAGAAACTATGCTTTCAGAGGCAAGGAACCCAGACAAGGATAACAAGATCAAGCCTCCTCTGAGAAAGCAGGGTAGGACAAGTATTCCGAAAACCAGACACTCTACAAGTGCTTCTACTCTGAAGAAGTGAAAGTCCTGTGTGGTGTCAGAAATGGTCACGTGTCTAGGGGAGATGAGGGACAGGGATGAGAGAGGATGGGATTCACCCTGCTGTTTTCACTCTTGCTGGGGCAGAGGCTGTGTGAGGCCTCAGGAGGGTCTGCTGGGCTTGGGGGAGGGGAGACTGCTGAGCAAGGTCCCCAAAGCGTAGAAAGTGTCAGAGAGGGAGGAAGCTGGTCCTCACGCCCACACAGCCACACAACTTCCTGTCCGAAATCCTGCAGCGTTTTGCACAAGGCCTGCCTTGAACAGCTCGGGTGTTTCGTGGCTGCATTAGGCCCTAGTTTTACCCTGAAACTTTAAGAACAATGACAGACAGGAAAGTGAAAGACTTGAAAGCCCCTTCTCTTTCCCAATGATGGGGCCTTTCTCTGCAGCCCTGGGTGTACTTACTGACAAGAGGCTGTAGGCTTGGCCCCAGCTACAGCTGAGAAAGAAGCAAGCTTCCTCACCAGTGTGCCTTCTCTCTCCCTGCAGGAGCTCCTGCTGGGGTTCTCCATGCCGCACAGTAAGGTTTTTAAGAGAGGGGGCCAGGAAGGAGGGAAAAGGGCAGAGGGAGATAGATAGTGGTGATTCAAGGGTTCTGAACCTGGGGAGGCCCCTGCCCCGGGAGAGCACAGCCATGCCCCTGTAGCAGAACTCTCAGAAATGCAGCCCAACTTGAAGTATGAGCGGTCAAGGCCAGAGTCTCAGCACTGTGGGTGCTTAGAGAAGGCAGCTTCTGGGGACTGTCCTTACAGCAACCAGCACGTGACACTTTAATACAGCCAGTTTGACAGGGTCTAGAATCACCTGGGAGACAAACCTGTCCGTGTGGGTGAGGTACTCTCTAGATGGAATTAACGGAGCTGGGAGGAACCACCTTAAATGTGGCAGCAAACTCCAGTGGGCCGAGGTCCCAGGCTGAAGAAAAAGGAGAAAGCAAACTGAGTACCGGCATTCCTCTCTGCTTCCTCATGCAGCAGAAATGTGGCCAGCTGCCCCTCCTCCCGCTACATCCCTTAGTAGACATGATGGGCCACAGCCTTTCTTTTGTTGTTTTTAAGTTTTTTTTTAAAAAGATCGATTTCACGTCTATGAGAATGCTGGTGCCGTCTTCAGACACACCAGAAGAGGGCATTGGATCACATTACAGATGGTTGTGAGTCACCATGTGGTTGCTGGGAATTGAACTCAGGACCTCTGAAAGGGCAGCCATTTTAACCATTGAGCCATTTCTCCAGTCCTTTTTTTTTTTTATTTTAAAACTTACATTCATTTATTTATTTGTGGGAGGAGAGGCACATGCATGTCCCTGTGCATATGTGGAGGTCAGAAGACAACTTGTGGAGATGGAGGTGGGGGGTGGTATCTCCTACCAGATGAATCCCAAGGATTGAACTCAAGTCATCAAGCTTGGCAGCAAGCCCCTTTGCCCATTAAGCCATCTAGTAGGCCCCTTGTCCCTTCTTAAACCGAGGAGCCAAAATGAACCCTTCTCCCTTAAGTTGCTTCTTGCCAGGTACTTGGTCATAGCTACTAGAAAATAGAATCATTTTCCCTATCCATTGGGACAATAGAGTGAAGCGTGGCTAACAGCTTCCTGTCATTGTCACCATCCTCATTTCTGACCCTTGACAAAAGTCTCTCTGTAGCCAGTGATAGTGAGGTTGGTGGAATTTCCTTGATGGGCTCTTATCCCAAGTTCTGGCAGTGCTCAGGGCACACTTGTCCCTTGAGACTGCTCGCCTATACCCTTGCGTGTTCCAGCGTGATATTTGCTAATCCAGCATTCCTAATAAAAACCAAAAATGTCATCACAGATCAGACCCAAGGCTACTGGCTCAGAATTCTGACCACAGCCCTGAGGGAAGGCGGGAGAGCCTGGTGTTGCCCCCTATCTGAGGTTGATTTTGGGAATATCCTCCACTGATCTTCTACTTTTTTCTCTGAGGCAGGGTCTCTCAGTTGGAGCCAGAGCCCACTGATATGGAGGGAGCCCCACTTGCTCTGTAGATCCCTCTCCTATTTGGGCTAGGACTATAGGTGAACCACTTGGCATTTTCCATGAGTTTCTGGGATCTGAATTCTGGCCTTCATGTTCGTGTGGCAAGGGCTACACGAACCACCTCCCGTGCTTCCTGCCTTCCTGTCCTGGCCCATCTTTCCCTCCTGGTTTTTTTTTTTTTTGTTTGTTTGTTTTGTTTTGTTTTGTTTTTTTTTTTGTTTTTTTGTTTTTTTGTTTGTTTTTTTTTTGCTTCATCTTCTGTTTTTTCCTCTGTTCTATACCAGAAACCAAAACAGAATTTATATTTGTGAACAAATGCTTTGAAGGTAGCAAGGGGGTTGGTGCTTGCCTAGCAAGCACAAGGCCCTGGGTTTGGTTCCCAGCTCCGAAAAAAAAAGGAAAAAAAAAAAAAAAAGAAGAAGGTAGCAAGACCTCTGGCAGTTCTCCAAGGACCCACGGGTGCTCTGGGAACACTTCAAGGACAGTGGCATCGTTCTGAGGTCACCCTGCAAGTGACTCTGAGGGTGTGTGTTTGAGCCTTCCCACCGCCAATGAAAGCCATTATTTGGGTTTTCCTGAGTCATCTGAACCCTGTAGATTAGAAGAGTAAACTCGAGGCACAAACAGAGCCCTGAGCTGACTGTGCAAATCTGTGTGCTTGTCCAGACAGTGTCTTTACATTAATAAGAATGATGAGACTTTTCACAACTAGAGGGACCCTTTAAGGCTGAATTTTGGGCAGCCTCTGTGGTGTATCTTCATCTCGCCCCTGGGCCATGCAGACGGACGTGGCTGGCTGTCACTCACAGCTCTGTCTCCTGCTCATTAGGTGAGAACACATGGACGCCTGTGTCTTTAAGAACTGAAACCATCTAGAAACAGGACTTGATGCCCCGTAGGAGCCTGGAGACTTCCCTTTTGCTGTTCAGGTTTCACCTCTGGTTATCAGGAACTGAGTGTGTGTTGGGGGGCAGGGCAGTGAGATGCAGCCCTGCAGCTCTGCCAAGACACTGCTCTCTGGAGATGAATACATTGTTCTTTCTTTTTGAATTTCCTCACCGCGGAGAAAAGAACGTTTGAGAAAGTCCCCTCCTGTTGACTCTTGGCATCCTATAGGTTCACTGGAAGAGGGGAGCACCAGGGCTAACTCCAAGACACTGGCCAGTCCCAGGACCCACCTCAGATTGGCCTTGGCCCTCGCACCCCTGACTGAATGGGTTGGAGTTCAGTATGAACCTGGTGGAGGTGAACTCCAGTATGTCACAGCCATAGGACTCTCCGGAAGATACCCTGGGTACCCTGGTCCAGCTTACTCAGTTCACACTTTGTTTGCGAGGACCTGGGACACAGGGACTTTGGGGTTTTCACAGATTCAGTCACCACAGTGCTTCACACAGTGTTCTGCACACACCTCCTGGCTTACCTCACTTGCCTGTAGGTCCACACTGACCAGATCCACTTTCTACCCTTTGCCGTCACACTCCTATGGGCTGGATTTGTGGGAGGCAGCACTGTGAGACTGGGGGATGGAGCTAGGATGGAGTCTGGCCATTTCTCGTTTCTCTTTTCTGTCCCAGTGCCCTCGTGTGACAACACTGAGTTTTTCCAGGACTGCACACTTGTCCTGGAGCCCGACGCTCCTCCCACAGGGGCTCCCCCTGGTCCAGGATGTGAATTCTCTCCCTCTGCTTCTTTGGGCTCACAGGTCTGTCCTTCCCGTGGTAACAGCTCCTCAGGGTTGCTAGCCCCTCGGCGAACCTCCTAAGTCCCTCCCCTCCCCCGCTTATTAGCGTCTCCGCCGCACATGCTCAGTGATGCGCCTGAGCTTGACCTTCATTATTCGTCCAACTCTTCTCTCTCCTTTGCTCTTCCCTCCTCTGTCTTTAGAACCATTTGCTCAGAAGCCCAATCAGATTGCCACCGTCTCCCATACCTACACAGTTTCAGTTCTTAAAACACAGGCGTCCATATTTTCTCATCCAAAGAGCTGGAGGCGGAGCCTGCAGTGGGCACCAATCAGAGCCGGACAGTCTAGGAATGGGATCCAGGTGTGCTGCAGAGCCAAACGGCCTGGCCAAGCAAAGCCCTTCTGATCTGGTTCTGTTCTGACCTCTGCTCTCAGTTGCATATCTAAAGCAGATGGTAGGAGATAAGAGGGATGAATGTTGGTAGATGGAGGCTCTGGGCCCTGAGGCCAGGAGAGGAACCTGCCTCTCAGAAATGCTCACCTATCCCAGAACCCACGAAACCCACAAGAGTCTCATGAGACCTTGTCCCCTGACAGTTCCACAAGAACAGTCCTCAGTTGACTGAGAGAGAGTCCAGAAAGTGGGGAACAATATAAATGAGACCAAGTCACATTTCAAACTGAATGAGCGAGACTGGAATGAGTCTTCCTCAGTGCTGGGATTAAAGGCATCATGCCAGGTTTTAGCAGGTTTGTTTTGTTTTTTGCCTGCTTGCATGCATGTGTATGTGTGTGTCAACATGTGTGTATGTGTGCATATGTGTGTGAATGTGTGCATGTGAACATGTGTGCATGTGTATGTATGTGTCAGTGTGTGCATTTGTGTGCATGTGAACGTGTGTGCATATGGACATGCATGCATATATATGTGTGTATACACAGTGTATCTTTGTGTGTATCCATGTATGTGAACATGCATGTGTGTGCATGTGAACATGCATGCATATGTGTGTGTCAATATGTGTATATTGTACACGTGTGTGTATGTGCATGTGTATGCATGTGAACATGTATGCAAGTATATCTCTGTGTATCCATGTATGTGAACATGTATGTGTGTGCATGTGTGCATGTGTGCTCTATCACTATCTCACTTTCTTGTGCCAAGGTCTTTCACTGAACCTAGAACTAAGCTGTCAGCCAGTAAGACCCAACAACCTTCCTCCTTGTACTCCATAGTACTGGGGTCACAGGCATGTGCAGCCATCCCTCACTTTTAAAAGTGATTTTTATGTGGATGTGTGAGTGACTGCATGTGTATATGTGTAACACATATGTGCTGGTGTCTACAGAGGCCAGAAAAGGCTGTCCAATCCCTTGGAACTGGAGTTAGAGGTAGTTGTGAGCCACCTGAGATGGGTGCTGGGAACTAAAGGCAGGTCCTCTGTAAGAGAGATAAATGCTCTTAACTGCTGAGCCAGCTGTCAGATCCAACACCTTGTTTCAAAAAATAGTGATTGATTGATGATTGACTGACTGATTGATGATGGGTTGATTGATGACTTACTGGTGATGGATTGACTGATGATTGAAAGATTGGTGGTGGATTGATTGATGATTGATGATGGGTTGATGATTGACTGATGATGGATTGATGATCAAAAGATTGATCGATGATGGATTGATTGATGATTGACTGATTGATTGATTGATAACTGCAAGGGCATGCACTTGTGCCATGGGATGCATGAGGAGTCAGAGGACAGCTCGCAGCAGTCTGCTTTTTCCTTTTACCCTGTAGGTTCCAGGATTGAATTTAGCAGGCATTAAAGGGCACTGAGGTCTGAACTTGGGCACTGAGATCTGAACTTGGGTGTTCGTGCTTGAGAGCAAACGCTCTTACAGCCCAGCCCTCTGCCCAGGCCTCACTCCCTGGCAATTTGAGTTTTGAGTAAGTGAATCACTTGCATCTCATTTCTTCCCAAGGCATTTCTATCTCCTGTTCAGTGTTTTGCCATCTACACATAGAGGAAAGGGGGCAAATGAAAGTCCATTTGCATAGACACCAGCTCCCTCCTAGAATTCCCAAGCTAAATGGTCACGTTTCCTCACGGTCTAGACTAATGACATCTCCCCAGTCATGAAACCAAGCTCAGAGACATACCTTCCAAGGCCACACCCGAACATGCTCCAGGACGGGCGTGCTTTCCTGGGCGTGGCTGGACAGACTCCCTGCCCTTCAAGGATACCTGGCAATGGCCTGCTTCTGGTCACTCACTGCTGCTGGACCTGGAAGGGACGGGCAGCATGGCAGGGAAGGGAAAAGCCAACTTCAAAGGCTGCTAAGTAAATAGTTCTGTGGTTTCCTCCTGGGTCATCAGGGCAGGCGTGAGCTTAGAGCAAGGGAGTTTCCTGCCAGTATTTGGGTTCAGTTTGGGTATGAGAGGACACAAACGGCCCTAGCAACCAGCCTGTACTGCACTGCCCTGTTTGCATAGGGAGATGCTTGACCTCCTTTAAGCTCTCTGGGGAGACTTTCCTTTAGGAGGGTCCTGCTTTGTGTTTATGTGGAGTCTGGAACTGTTGGGAGTAGGGAACCAGCTGGTTTCCTCTCTGTGGCTATGATAAAAACATTCCAAAAGCAATGTAGGGAGGAGAGGGTTAATTTAGTTTTATACTTTCAAGACAGAGTCTGTCACTGGGGAAGTCAAGGCAGAAACTCCAGCCAGTAGCTTCAAGCAAAATCAGTCATGGAGGAACTGTTTGCAGTCTAGCTCTCTGACGCACTCCCAGGTTCATGCACTGCTAGCTTCTTACATATCCCAGGTCCACCTGCTTAGCCTAGGCCCTCTCACATCATCCCACAATCCAGACAATCTTCCCAGACACAGGCCAAAGTGACCCACACAATCCCTCACTTGAGACTCCCTCAGATGACACTAGGCCATGTCAAGTTGACCTCTGATGCTCACCAGGATAATCAGGGACTTTCTTTTTAATTAGTTCCTCAATTCTACCTTTCCAGGAAGAGGCTGGTCACTAACACACTCCTAGCTTCAAAGTCAGAGTGTGTAACTAGGGCCCGGCTTACAAAGAACTTCATATGCTCTTTGTCATTGGAGGAGAGAGACAGAAAGACAGCCAGGAAACAGCCATCTCTGCCTGAAGTTAACACTTTCGTGCAAATGGGCCAGACCAAGCATAAGAAGAGGATTGGCTGGGCATTCATTGTGTCTGTGCCCTCCTGCAATAGTGAGGCCTGAATAGCTGCCTTGCTCAGTCACTGTCAGGGTTAGATAGGGTAATATCCACGGAATGCCTGCAACAGGCCCGTCTTCAGATGATTCTTTCTGTCAATACCAACCACATCGTTGCTCTACACCAACCACATGGTTCGGGCACATTCAGCTTCCTGGCTATACTGTCCATTGTGGGTTTTCCCTGGAATTATCCGTATCAGTGAGTTGCTGAACCGAGCACAAGGTGCCACTGGAAGCCCCCAAAGGGGAGAGACCAGGAAGCGGCTTTGTAAGTGTTGCTAAAATTCTTTCCCCTTCCTAAGGCCCTGACAATAATTTGAGATGCTATTTGACCAAAGTTCACTAGGGAACCAATGAGTTTATTAGGTTTTGTAGTGAGAATTCTGGAATTTTGGTTTCTTTAAAAAAAAAACACTGAAATATTATAAGAATATGTTTTTGTTTTAATCTCATGTGTGGGGATATGGGGCTGCTTTGCAGCAGCTGACTATGATTTGCCTCGTGCTCTTGCAGAGACATGGTTTTTGCCAGCTGTAAATAGTTCCTGTGATTGTGTGATGTTTGGAATTCTGGGAATTTTTCAGAGGGTCTATAAATGCTAGGGCCGGGAGAGGCAGGGTGGGTGATTGTTGGTCTCAGTTTGCTAATAATTATGTTCAAAGAAGAAACAAGAAGAAAGAAATTAGATTCTGAGATACCTCCCCCCCCTCTCTCTCTTTCCTTCTTTCTCTCCTATCTAGTGAGAGGAGGTAAAATGGGAGGCAGGTGATAAAGGATGAAAAAAAGAACACACAAAGTAGCAAAGACAAGCTACAAGAAAGAAGAAACAAAAAAGCAAGAACTTGGATTCAGAGGTCACTCTTTCCTCTTTTCTCTGCTATCTAGTGTTAGGGGGTGAAGTGGGGTCATAAGGATGGGAAGAAAAAGAACCCACAAAGTAGCTAAGACCAGCTACAATGTTTCCTTCCAGAGCCGTGGCAGGATGGAGGTGGGGGGGTACCGACCTTAAAGCAGGCACATTGAAGCACCAGACAGAGACGACGACTTCCCCACAGCTTCACAAATGGAACTCCCCTCCCCCAAGATCATGCACAGTTAGGGCAGAATTACATTCACCTGGGTGGTGGGAGTGGATGGATCCTCAGGTGAGTGTCCTGTGACTTCCCCACCGCTCCTTCTGTAAGAGAAGGTAAATACTCAACAGGACAAGCTGTGAAGACCCAGCAGAACTCCTAAAGATGGTGGCAATTTGGCTAGAAGGACATTCCTGTGCAGCAATAGGACTTTGGCCCTGGATTAGCAAAGGTTCCCAGCCTTGGCCAGAAGCTGTCATGTGACAGCGACTGAGAGGCAGCATCAAAGGACAGACAGACAGCCAAACAGCTGCATTCAAATCTCAACGCCGCACACCTTGGCCAAGTTGCTTAACATCATTGTGTTTCCATGACTTCATCTGTTAAACTCAAGTACTAAGCCGGGTGCGGTGGTGCGGTGTTCAATGCCAGCTCTGGAGAGACAGAGGCAGGTGGGTGGATCTCTGGGAGTTCCCAGACAGCTGCAGCCTACACAAAGAGATCCTATTTCAGAAAAGAACTGGAAAAAAAAATCAGATACCAGTAGTATTAGCCTTACACATTTTGATGGCTGTCTTGGTCACTGATGTATTGTTGTGAAGAGACATCATGACCAAGATGACCATTATAAAAGGAAGCATTTGACTGGGGCATTGCTTAAAGTTTCTGAGGATTAGTCTATTTTTATCATGGTTGGGAACATAGCGGCATGCATGGTGTCGGAGTCATAGCCGAGAGCTACATCCTGGTCCATAGCCAAGAGAGAAAAAGTGAGACTCTGGGTCTTGAATGGGCTTTTGAAACCTCAAAGCCCACCCTCAGGTACACACCTCCAATGAGGCCACACCTCCTAATCCTTCCCAAATAGTGCCCCTTCCTGGTAAAAGGAATTTATGTGTAAAGAACTGGAAAGAGGCTGTCCCAATGGGTAGAAAACTTGCCTAGCATGCACAATCCTGGGTTCAATCCTCAGTACTGCATGAACCAGGTAGAGAGTACATGACTATGATCCTGGTAGAAACAGGAGGATCAGATGTTTCAGGTCATCCTCCACTACATAATTTGAAGCCTTCTTCAGAAACAGAAGCCCAGTCTCAAACAGGCATGCACACACATTCACACACACATGCATTACACACATGTATCTGTATATGTATGCATGAATTACACAATGCATACACTCATCACACATACACACACATGCATACATACATTACCCAGACATGCATGCATATATTACACACATGCATACATATATTACACACACATACATGCACACATGCTTACACACATATATGCATATATGCACACATTACAGACACAGACACACCACACATGCACACAAAGAGCTGAGCTGTTAGGAACAGGTAGTGGTGGTAAGGGTCAGCATGTTTAGACAGCATGGCACTGACAGAGATATCCAGAACAAATCAGCTAAAACATAGCTGACCCTGGATATTGGCATAGCTGACCCTGGACACTGGAGGAGGCTATTGGTCAGCACCAAATGATTGACACTAGTAAATCTGTAATATAACTATTTTTTGACAAAATGCCTTTTTTATGTGATCCTATACAAATGTGGCCATGAGGTCAGGAGCCTCTACCTGAGACAGCCTGTAAGGCTGTGTGCCCACCTCCATGGGGCCTGCGTCCTGATCTATACATGAGCTTGTGCCTGCCTATGCAGTTTATATGTGCTAGCTTGTACCTCAGTGCCTGCCAGCAGCTGCCTGCTTGGTCCTCCATGCTGACAAGTAAAATATTTATCTTCAAAATCCTTTAACCCCACAGCCTCCTTTGACCTTCCTCCTTCCTGGACCTTATCAGTGACTGGCACAGAGCTCAGGTGATGGAACATTAGCCTCTCTAAGGAGCACAGGTCCTTGAATGTGAAATTTTGTATTTGTTAATATATATATATATAATTTATATTTGTTAATATAAATATATATATTAACAAATATATATACAAATATAACATATATATATAATATAAATATATATGTTAATATAAATAAATATAAATATATATTTATATTTGTTAATATAAATATATATAAATATAAATATATATATTTGTTTATATATTATATATATATATTTGCAATGTTTGGGGGCCTAACCAACTAAGTATCTACCATTAATCATTAATTGCAACACACTCTTTGTTTTGCTTTTTTAAGATTTATTAATTTTATTTTATGAATGGTTTGCTCATTTGTGTGTTTGTTTACCGTGTGGATCCTGGAACTGGGTTATGGATCATTGTGAATAGACATGCAGGTGCTAGGAGTTGAACTCAGGTCCTGGACAAGAGCAATCACTCTTAACCTCTGCCACATTTCTCCAACTCCCTTTGATATTTTTAGGCGGGGTTGGGGGTGGGTGGGGAGGTGGATACATTAGTTACTCCTGTAATCGCTGTGAGCAAAACATATGAGAGAAAAATTAAAAGGAAGAAAGATGTGTTTTAACTCAGTTTGAAAGGCTCCATCCATGTTGGCCAGACCCAAGTAGCTTAGGCAGGGAGGTCTTGCACAAAGAAAAGTTGTCCACACTATGAGTGTGTGGTTTGAGTGAGTATTTGAATTCTCTATCCCTAGGTGGTGAGGCCTTTGGGGGAGGCTTAGGAGGTATGGCTTTGCTGTGGGAACTGTGTCCCTGGAGGTGGGCTTTGACATCCCCATTCCCTCTGCTCCCCATTTGCACTTTGAGCTGTGAGCTCTCAAGCCACTGCTACCACCATGTTTGCCTTGATGGTAACGGCCTCTTAACCTTCATGACCTCTGAAAACTCACCAGAAACACTCAACTGTGCCTCACCGATCTCCTAGGCAAGTTTCCATCTAGGTAAGCTGACTGAATTACTATTAAAGGGTAAAGGGGGTAGACTGTGTCTGCTCATGTGGAAAGGATGTGTGGCCACGTGCAGCCTGTAAGGACAAGGATGGTGGCAAGATGGAGGAGAATGTGCTTGCTCCAGAAGACTATACATCCACAGAGAGCTCAGGGCCCTCCCCAGAGTGTCCTTGCTTTCTGAGAGAAGCAACTGGCCCACTTGACCCTTCTGCGAACTTTGCCCACCAGCTGCAACCCTGCTTTCAAGCCTGGCTTTCCCCCTGAACCTTATCACAAGGACGTCCGAATTTCCCAATCAGTGTTTTACATTCTGTTTGAGTTGCTTTTCTCATCATGACAAAAGCAAACTGAAGCCACCCAAGAAAGGAGGTCTTCCCTTCTCAGTAAAACCCCTCTGGAAACGCTGACACACGCCCAGAGGTGAGTCTCCCAGAATCCAGTTGACAATGAAGGTTAATCATAACACATTCTTTCTATTTCCCACCGTGTATGTGTGTGTGTGTGTGTGTGTGTGTGTGTGTGTGTGTGTGTGTGTGTGTGTGCACGTGTCTTAATGTGTAGCTCAGACTGATAGTCTCCAAACTGATAGTCTTTCAGATCCACCAACCCGGCTAATTTGTTTGGGTTTTTTTCCTTTAAAAAAGAATCTAGCTGCATTTTGCACATTGCACACAACCTTGAGCCATTTCTGAACTAGGCGGGGAGTAAGTAAATAAATAAACTTGTCCCTCAAGTTCACCCTCACTTTTCAGGAAGTTTCTAGAACCATAGTATAAATATATGTGCCAACCCTGCCCCGCTTGCCTCTTGGCCCATCTTTTCTGAACCTTGGCTCTGAGCTCTGTTTGCAAACCACTGTTCTGCTCCATGGAAACCACACCGCAATGCCTGAGGTTTCAGTGCAAATGGAGGAAATGAGATGGTCTCTCCTGGCCTCCTGGGCAGATAGCTTATTGTTGGTGGACATGACCTCCCGGAGATTGAATATCAGTCAATCACTCACCGTCCTGAAGGGACAGAGAGCAGCCTCGTGTTTATCCTGTGATGCAAGGTGCTCACATAAGCTTTCACATGGCCTCAGCCGAGAGTGGTGGAGTAGAAACAGACATCTCAAAGACATGGGGCTTTGCTGTGAAATAGGAAAGAAGAAAACACAAAGGGAGGCTGTTGTCATTTTGTTTGTTTTTGAGAGTTACTATGTAGCTCTGGCTTACCTGAAACATTTGATATAGACCAAGCTGGCCTCAAACTCACAGAGATCTACCTGCCTCTGCTAAATGCAGTGATTAAAAGGCCCTGTCACCACACACTGCCTAAAGGCAGTTTTGAAATTGGGTTTCAACCTTTCTCTGCCAAGCTGTGAATTCCTGTCCCTCACACTGTTTCTACTGCCTCAGCTCTCACCTTCTGTGTTTGTCTCTCCTCAGTTCCCAGCTCCTATGAAAGTTTAAAATAAGAGACTAGGGCTGGAGATCTCAGATGCCTTGGTTGGTAAAATGTTTGCTGAGCCAGCAGGAGCACTTGAGTGTGAAACCCTAGAACCCAGGTTTTAAAAAATAAAAGAAGCCATGTGTGCCAGAAATGCTATCATTCAATAGAAGACAGAAGCAGGATCCCTGCACACACACACACACACACACACACACACACAGACACACACACACAAAAGCAGGAAACAAAGGACAATTCTTTGTTTCTTCTGATGCTCTGATGCAATAATACTCTGGTCTTTCCATCTATTTTTGGTAAAACCAGACTTGCTATTTCAAGAAAAAAAAAAGCGCAATAGAAAGAAATAAAGGTGAACCAAGAGTTCTCCCAAGACGCCCACGGGCTCTTGCCAAACATCTCGATGAGTTCACAGTAAATGAGTCAGAACCCTTGCTGGCTTCAATGTCCCTCTCTAGGTCCCTGGAGGGAAGAAGAAAGGCTAGGAACTCAGAGATCAGTGGGCTCAGCCATGGAAAAGCCAGGACTCCTACTGTCCCTGGCAGCACACATTTCTCACTTGACTGTGGCTTCCCGAGGAGCAGTCTTTGAGGGACCTTTCTGACAGGCAGTCGGGAGCCAGGCTTCTGTAGACCCCGGCGGATTACCCTGACCTCTGCCACTCATCCCAGCTGCTGGCATGTATGGTTTCTAAGAAAGACTGGTGGGGTGACATTTCCAGGAATTGAGCTTGTTTCCTGAGAGATGTCACACTCTGGAATGTTCCCAGTGGCTGTCAGGGGAATTCTGGGATGACTCAAGTGAAGACCTGAACCAGTAAAGGGTGAGCCATGGCCTGAAACCACACTCTCCACCCCCACCCCTACCCCGCTTCTTCACCAGCTTCGTGAAGGCTCGAGCCCTTCACCCGACCACCAGGAAGCCTTACTAGACAAACCAGAGGCACTTTCTACCCTCACCTCCGATGCTCATTTGCATATGTGGTTAGCGTTATAATGAGCCTCAGCATGGCCCTCTGACAGAATCCAGTGTGATTCTGCTCCCTTTAAGACCCAGCTGAGGTTCAACTTGGTACAGTGTGATACAGTGTGAGAGCCAGTGTGTCAGCTGACTGGTCAACATACACAGCACGATTGTACACTGCAAGCCAGACACAGGCTAGTGCAAGACAGGGATGCTGAGGGAGAACCAGACCTCAAGGTGTAAGAGGCATGGGTGCATGGGGAGGCCACCCTCAGAGCTAGCTGGCCAGTCAGTATAGATTTCTGGGATCCATCCATCCAGCTAGTAATTCTGTCTTAAAACAACAACAACAACAAAAACAAAACAAAACTAAAGAGCTGGACAGTATCTAAGGATGACAAAGTTGATCTCTGACTTCTGCATGCACACCCACGTGCATTGGCAGTCACATAGCACACACACACACACACACAGGAACACACACATGCACACACCCCACAGGCACACACACATGCACATCCACACACCCATGTGCATCTGCGCTTTCCCTGTGGGACCCCTGCACAGCAGAAGTGAGAATTCCGCTCTATGGTAAACTGAGTTCTACTCTGTGCAAACTGCTTTTGCAGGGGCGCAGTCTCTCCTGTGCTGAGTAGAAACAGAACCTGATGTTTTAACCCTCACCCCCGAATCTGCCTGTGTTCTCCCCCTGCATGGGGGGGGGGGGATGTTGCAGCTCTTTTCAGAACTGCCTTCAGCTGGGAAGCAGGGAGAGCGGCACCAAGTCCTTGCACTCACTGGTCAGTGCAAGATGAAGCGCCAGGATGGAGGACTTTGGGAGACAAGGCAGCAGGCTGGCTCAAAGCTTTACTCTTATTTGCTTGTTTGTTTGGGGAGAGAGGGGAAGAAACCCGGGGCTTCGTGCAAGGGTCAGCCCATTTCTAATAATTTATCCAATATGAACGTGGACGTACCAATAGGAACGGGCCTTGTGGCAGAGTTTCTTCTTCCGTGGAGTTGTGCAACATTTAAAGCCCGCAGAGATGCAAACGAGTTCACATACGGAGCCTATGACTGGAAAAGAGGAAGGAGGTCTGCCCGGGGCGCAGCACCCCTGACTCCGAGGCTCAGTACCCCGACTCCCCGAGCGTCGAGAAGCCTGCCTGGACCAGGGCTTGAGCTGCGGCTGAGGTCTGCGCTGCCCGGGGCCAAGCGATCTCCCAGCTTCTGCCCTGTCCGCCTCAAGTTGCCGGCTCCAGGAGCTGAGGCTGGGTCCGTGGAACAGGCGTGGACCTCACCCGGGAGTCGCCGGCATTGCAGCGCCCCCTGGTGGCCTCTGGCGGACACATCTGGCCCAGCCAGGGCCCAGAGGGTGTGTGTGGCTTGGGTGCCCCAGCTCCAGGCCACAAACCAGGGTTGGCTTTGAGAACTACACTCCCCCACGCGACTGGCATAAGTATAGAGGGGCGAGCCAGAGCCCTGTTTTTGAGTCGTAGCCTTTGACCTGCCTAGGCCTCAGGGTGCTCATCTGTGAAGGGTGTTACAGTAAGGCCCTGAGGCAGGTTTACTGCAAAGCCCAGTCTGGAAAAATACCTGCAGTCTTAAGAATGCAAAATCCTTGGTGATGTCATCACTCAGTTATTACCACAGGTAGACAGACGGAGACCCTGAGACTATTGCAAAGAAGCAAAGACACCTTCTTATTTCCCAGTTTAAGAGGTCATCACAGGGGGCTGGGGATTTAGCTCAGTGGTAGAGTGCTTACCTAGGAAGCGCAAGGCCCTGGGTTCGGTCCCCAGCTCCGAAAAAAAGAACCAAAAAAAAAAAAAAAGAGGTCATCACAGAACTAAATATTTGTCATATCTAATTAGCTTGCTGTTATGTTAATCTCGACACTCCAGAGGCTGAGGCAGGGGGTCATACTTAGTTCCAGTTCTATCCAGCTACATAATGAGGCCCTATCCGCCCTTCCCCCAAAAAACCCCCAAACAAATAAACAACAACAACAAAACCAGGGACTGGAGAGATGGCTCAGTGATTAAGTGCACTGGCCGGTTTCTGGACCCAATTGCTACTCTCAGCTCAGGATCCATACAGTGGCTCACAACCATCTGTAACTCTAGCCTCTGGGGATCTAATGCCTTCTTCTGGCCTCTGCAGGCATCTGTTTTCACGTGGTACATAGACATAGTCAGGCAAACACTCATACACATAAGATAAAAAATAAATATGCTTAAAGAATACCCACAGAACTAAGTACGGCGGGCACAGTAGGGTGATAAGAGGATAAAGAGACTGGATAAAGGGGATAAAGAAAAAATCAAGGAGAGAGAGAGAGAGAGAGAGAGAGAGAGAGAACACCAGCTGCTCACCCAGATCTAGTTAAGTGAAGGCTGTGGGATCTAACCCAGTGGTTCTCAACTGTAAGTTTAAATTTTTCTCAACCCTAACTTTAACGAGGCTCTTAAGTGCTTTAACTCCCCTTCTAGCCCACCCACCCACCAGAAGTAATGGAAATGAAAGGTTATTAGGATATGGGGAGGTGACCTGTTTAGAAAGGTTCTTTGGAGCAAATCCCTTCTGTGTTGTCAGGAAAGTAGCAGTTCAGTTCACAGGTCAGCAGCGGCTTGATCCACTTGCAAATACTTCACAAATGTATCAGCCATCCAGTCCAGCAGAGCTGGGAAACAGGAATCAGCAGTGGTGGCGCGACCTAGCAGAGACAGCCAGACTTCAGCCAAACTGACAGGAATCAGTGGGAGTGGCCAGGACCGCTGGGGACGGGACGCCAGGAGAAGTTCTCTGACATGCTTCTCTCAACAAAGCAAAGATCAGCAAAGATACAAGGCACTGCAAAGCTAGCTCTGCGAGCTGCCATTGGGTTCTATTTATACTCCCTCCAAACATGCGTCCTCCTGCGGGCTTGCCTCACCATGTGAGTCTGCCTTAGCAAAACTCCCTGTGAGTCTGTGTCAGCTGACACCACTCTGCTGATTGACCCAAGTCTTCAGAAGTGGTTAAGAAGTGGCCAGTATACTGCCAAGAGCCTTCTGGTGTGTTTCTCTCCGTGGAGTCATGACAGAGGGAGCTCAGTAATGCAGCGTAAGGCGGACCAATAGATGCCTGTCATTAGTGAAGGTGTCCTTTCACGTGCTTGCTTTAACAGAAAATCCTTTCGCCTGTGTCCGCTTCAGGAAAACACTCCTTCATGTTTTTGCCCTAGCAAAACACCATCTGACACAACTGACTTCCCAAAGAAACCAGAAGTTTCACTTCACTCGACCTTCCTAGCGCTGTGACCCTTTAATACAGTTCCAGGTGTTGTGCTGACTCCCAACCATAAAATTATTTTCATTATTACTTCATAACTGTAATTTTGCTACTGTTATGAACTGTAATGTAATATCCAATATGTAGGATGTCTGATATGAGATCCCCCCCCCAAAGAGATCTCCACCTACAAGTTGAGAACGGCCGATCTAACCAATCAGAACAGTTCAGTTCAACGGATCTTCACCGTTTGCGGTCTCTTCATCTCGTCCATGTGTCTCTCGGAGCTGCCTTGATCACCAGACGCTGTCATGGTGGCCATCCTGAGACGTGCATACAGATACCCAGCCTGCAGATCCAGGGCTTTCAGAAATGTAAGTGGTTTACTCCAGGGCACAGTCTCGGTAGGAGTTAGTCAGAAGCAGCCTAGAAAAACAGGCAGAATTACAGGCCTATGGGAAGGAGGCTTCTGACCCAGAGCCTGGCTGCAGCCTCTGGTTGACTGAGAAGCCAAAATGCTGGCAGGATTAGCTAATAGCATTTGCCATGAAGGTCGCCAACATACAGATGATAGCCTTCAAGTATAGATGTTGAATGCTAAGATCTATGAAGAAGTCTTAAGGCCTGAATATATATGAACTTAGAGGTAAGGCCTCATCTTTCTCCCAGACATTTTTTGGGAATCTCAAGTGGATTGTTGACTTGTTTACGGTACAGAAACCCTATTGTCTGGCTCCCCTCTGATCTAGCTTTTTACTTTATCTGCTGCAATCCTGTCTGGTGCCCTCAGGATTCACCTCTCGGTCTCTTTTAGGCTTCTCAGCACCCCCTTGAAGATAACAGCTTCCAACCCCACCAGAGGGTGTAGGTGGCTGCAGTGAGGACAGTGAGGTGGGGACCCTCCAGCTGCCACATCTGTGTTCCTGGGTGTGTCATAGCCTCTTCCCAGGCACCTCTTGCTCTTAACCCTCCTGCTTGAAATCTACACTAAAATCTCTTTTAATACCAGCTGTGCGTCATACTGGCTGGTCCTGAAGTTCTTCAGTGTCAAACCCCAGAATCCTGAGTTTCCCTTGGGTAGGCATAGGTAACCTGTGGTGTGCTAGACTTTAGGAATTCCCTCTAGGTGTGAGGAAGAGAGACTTAAAGGGGCAGGATGAAGGCACACCTCTCCACCCCACCTCTGCCCTCATGCCTGCCCCCTCTGATCCCACTCCTGTCCTCATGCCCGGCCCCTCCCACCCCACTCCTATCCTTATGCCCGCCCTCCCGCTGCAGGCTCCAGCTCTCCAGAGCTTCTCCAGAAGCTCTTCTGTGAGCCTTTCAGCCTGGTGCCTCCTCCTTGGGTGTGGGAGAGGCAAGAGAAGTTCTTGAGCCTGGCTAAGCCTAAGTAGCTCCTGCAGGGTTGTGGACTGAGCCTGAGGAGGAGCTGCCTGCCTGAGACATCAGAGAGGGGCCAGCCAGAGTTCACCTGGAGAGGCGAGGCACCTCACCCAGCTGGAGTTTCTTTATATCTCTCTCTCTGTGTGCACGTGCCAGCATGCTGTGGCACCCTGTGGGGGGTCAAATGGCAACATGTGGGAATTGGCTCTCTCCCTCAGCCATCTGGGCATGGGGATTGAACTCGGGTTGTTAGGTTTGGTGCCAAGTGCCTTTAGATGCTGAGCCATTGCACAAGCCCTAAGGTTTGTTCTTGGCTATATTTGAAGAGTCCCAGAAGTCCAGGGTCAACAGGGGGTTGGTGGATGCAGGTAAGGATGGAGAGGAGATGAGGGCTTCTGGGGATGTGTCCTCTGGGGCTGTGCCCTCTGGGGCTGTACCTCTGGGCTGTGCCCTCTGGGGCTGTACCTCTGGGCTGTGCCCTCTGGGACTGTACCTCTGGGACTGTACCCTCTGGGGCTGTACCTCTGGGCTGTGTCCTCTGGGACTGTGCCCTCTGGGGCTGTACCTCTGGGCTGTATCCTCTGGGGCTGTGCCCTCTGGGGCTGTACCTCTGGGACTGTACCTCTGGGCTGTGCCCTCTGGGGCTGTACCTCTGGGCTGTGCCCTCTGGGCTGTACCCTCTGTGTTGTTCCCTCTGGGACTGTGCCCTCTGGGCTGTACCCTCTGGGCTGTACCCTCTGGGACTGTACCTCTGGGCTGTGCCCTCTGGGCTGTACCCTCTGTGTTGTTCCCTCTGGGACTGTGCCCTCTGGGCTGTACCCTCTGGGACTATGCCCTCTGGGGCTGTACCTCTGGGCTGTGCCCTCTGGGGCTGTACCCTCTGGGGCTGTACCTCTGGGGCTGTACCCTCTAGGACTGTATCCTCTGGGCTGTGACCTCTGGGCTGTGCCCCCTGGGCTATAACCTCTGGACTGTGCTCTCTGGGCTGTGCCCTCTTGGGCTGTACCTTCTGACTTGTGCTCCCTGGGCTATAACCTCTGGGCTGTACCCTCTGGCCCTGGGCTATAACCTCCAGGCTGTGCCCTATGGCTGTACCTTCTGGGCTGTGCCCTCTGGGACTGTGTTCTTTGGGCTTCCCTTCTGGGCTGTACCCTCTGGCTTGTGCCCTCTGGGCTGTGCCTTCTGGGCTGTGCCCCCTGGGCTGTGCCCTCTTGAATGTGTCCTTTGGGACTGTGCTGTTGGCCTCCCAGTTCCTCAGCCCCCTGCTCCTTCTTCCCTGTCTATTTCTGTAGCCCCTCCTCTTCTCACCCTGAACCTGAAGCCACTAGAGAACTACAGAAAATTCCCATGCCACAGTCCTTCATCCTCCAAGGTCACCAGCCCATATTCAGGCCTCTATTCATAATTATATTAATTATATATTGTCTCTCATGTAATCCCTCCCTCTTCAGTCTCTACACAGGCACCACTAGATTTGGCTTTAGAATCATAGGACTACTTGTTGGCTGCTACTAAAACAACCTACTCCTTGCCTGGTTAACACCAGTATTCTACACAGTATGGACTCAGTACATCGATGCCCTCTTCCCACTGTTCCCTCAACCCAATTCTTTTCCTGGGAGGACCTTAACTATCCTCACAATCCTCGACTCTTCAGTGCATGCTTAGTTATCAGAGCAGGCTTATGGGGGTGGGCAGAAGACAGACAGAGAGAGAGAGAGAAAGAGAGAGAGAGAGACAGAGACAGAGACAGAGACAGAGACAGGGAGATACACACACAGAGACAGAGACAGGGAGGCACAGAGAGAAAGGGAGAGGCAGAAAGAGACACAGAGACAGACAGAGGGAGGCACAGAGAGAGAGACACAGAAAGGGAGAGATGAAAAGAGACACAGAGACAGACAGAGGGAGGCACAGAGAGACACAGAGAAAGGAAGAGACAGGAGACACAGAGACAGAGACAGAGAGAAAGGGAGAGACAGAAAGAGACAGAGAGAGCAAGCACATCTTCTCTTGGCGCCATCCTCACTACACTAGGTGTCTCCTGTCTGATTCTTCTCAATTTCAGCCGCCGTGAAGGATCACAAAACACACTTTAAGAGTATAAAGAACTGCATGTGGCGAGGCGAGAGTTCAAGGCCATGACCATGTATGTGAAAATCCAGTGCCTGCTACAGCTACATAGTAAGACCTTGTCTCAACAAACAAACAAACAAGGCATAAAGAGGGTTGGGGATTCAGCAGAGTGCTTACCCAGCATGCATGAAGCCCTGGGTTTGTGATTTCTATGGATACGGTGGTTGTGGTGGCTCATATCTGTAATCCCAGCTCTTAGGAGGGGGAGACAGAAGGATCAGAAGCTCACGATTATCCCCAGGCTGGGATGGAGCCAAGCTACAGAGCGCATGTGTACACGCACGCACGCTCACACAGAACACCAGCAGCTCTGGCAGAAGCTGCCGGGACACATCTTGCCTGTCAGTCAGCCCTGACCACAGCCCTACCCAAGCCTAACTGAGGCTTCTCTGCTCTTTTCCTTTGTCCCTTTGTGAGGGGACAGGATCCAGGCTCTGCCCCTGGCTCCTGCTCTGAGGTGAGACTGATTGGGGGTTGAGGGAGAAACCCAAAAGGCCCAGGGTGTCCCTGATTCTATCTCTGCACCCACCTCGGTCTCCCAGATCCTCCAGGCCTCTCCCGGGACCTACAGTGGCCAGTCAATTACTTGTGAAAACGACGAAGTCGGGTGAATCAGTTTATCAGAGTGTTTTAGCTGCAAAGAACAAGAAAATGAAAGAACCAGACAGCACAATCCACACAGACACTGCATGTCAGAGGGAGGGAGTCTGGGAAACACATGGCGTTCTAGGGACCAAGGCATCACCACTCATTTTCAGGGCTTTCTTCAAAGCTGCAGCATTTTCCTTTTGGTAACAAGATGACTGCTGCAGCTCCAAGCTCCCCCTGAAGCAGGAAGAAAGGGGACAGGGCACAGTATGGCTTCCAGCAATCTCTGGCCACAGCTAGATCACAACACCAACTTTGTCAGATGGTGGGATCGGACTGACCAGTCAGTGTGCATAAGGAAAATGGGTGAGCGAATGAAAGACCAGGGTTCTCTTAGCAATAGATAAAGAGGGAGCCACTGGCTGATAGGTAATCAATAGTCTTGTCCTGCTACACTGAGCACCCTCAGAACAAGAAATCCAGTGTGTGTGTCGATAACCAGGGAGGGAGGTGTACTGAAAGGAAGGCACAGGGAGAGACCGGAAGAAACAACAGGAAAGAGACAGGAAGTGCAATAAACACCATGTAGTCAGGCTTAGATTCCTCATCTCGAAGAATGTTTATGCCTCCAAACTTTGCTCAGTACTTCAGGAATTAAAGTCTGACACAATGTGTCCTTGCCCAGTCTGGGGCTCAGACCTGGGTCAGACCTAAGAAGGCCTTGGTTTTGTTAATCTGCAGTGGGGCCGCCCACTAATGTCTCACATAATGGGAGATTCCCCCAACAGGAAACAGCGGTCGGTTGCTGTAGACAGATAAGCCATGCAGCTATCTGCAGTCTCTGCAGGACTTGGGGTGAGCCTGGGTTGAGCCAGGGTTTGATGGTGTAAGCCTATCATTCTGGCTACTCCAGAGGCTGAGGCAGGAGGATCAAAAGCTCAGCAACAAAACAAGTTAAAGGTCTAAACAACTCAGTGAAACCCTGTCTCAAGAGGTAATGAACTAGGGCCATGGGTCAGTGCCAAGGTGCTTATCCAGCACAGGCAAAGTGCTACATTCCAGCCCAGTACTGCCAACAATAAAAAGGGCTCAAGAAATGGCCCAGTAGGTCAAGGTGCTTCTAATCTAATGATCTGCGTTCAATCCCTGGGACCAACATGGTAGGGGAAGAGAAACAACTCCTGAAGTTGTCCTCTGACCTCCACATCAGACCCCACTCCCTTACAAAGGAAGAGGTCACGTTTATCTGAAATCACCATGACTAATTACCAGGTGAGCAAAAAGCAACAGCTCGGCGCTTCCTGCTGCTTCATCGTGGAGTCTTGGCATTAGACAGTGTGTGGGAACGCAAGCATCTCACCTCCAGCGTGTTTGGCAGCCCACAGCTTCCAGAGTTTGAAAACAAAAGAAAATGAGAAGATGTGGACCGAAGTGTCACTCATGTGGAGGGTGTGCTGAGGAGAGGGGTTTCAAACCCTCAGGGTTCTGGGTGTGAATCCTGGGAGGTGGACTCTGAAGTCCAAGGAGGACTTCAGGAAATACCTTCTTGTCTCATCACACAGCACTCGGGGAACTGCCACTGCTTTCTTGGGTATGTGGGCGGCGCTAAAACACTGGCCAAGCCCTCAAAGAGAGCGTGGGAAAGGAAGGCAGACAGCTGGTCTTTCCTCTCACCTCTTTGGAGGACAGCTATCAGAACCTCTGAAGCCTGTGTATGGTATTGGGGTGACCACAGAAATGGGAGCAAAGACAAGGACAAATTGTCTTATTGCCACCTGCTGGGTAGCATTCACAGGCGGGATTGGGGTTTCAGGGCATAGCCTAGGAACAGTGGTTCCACGTGATGCCTAGATGGATTAATCTTTGTGGCCAATTTTGTTGGACTGAGAGACAACTAGGTTAGCAAAGTACACTTACAGATGCGTCTGTCTGTGAAGGCATTTCCAGTGGAGATTGGATCAGACTTGAAGAGGCTATTGGGAGGTGGCAAAGTGCCTCATTAGAGAAAACATCACTGGGAGAGTAGCTATGGGAGTGCAGTTTGCCCTTACTCTTCTGGTAGTACTGCTTTTGCGTGTCCCCATGGATGTGTGTGTCCTAGTTTTTCTTCATATTACTGTGACTGTGACACAGTACCAGGGCCAAGGCAACACAAGAGAGGAAGGGTTCATTTTTGACTCACAGATTGAAGTTTCAGTCCATGATGGTGGGGAAGCCGCAGCAGCTGGCTACATTGTATCTACAGTCAAGTGTAGCTTCAGTACCAGGCCTGCTGGGTGCTAAGCCAGCTGCTAGCTGAGAGCAGATACCAATTGTATCCCTCAGTCAACCCTATGTGCTACAATACTGCCTTTCCTAGCATGATGTGACAACTGGACAGTAGGAATATGAAGGTTACAGAGGCATGTTGGGAGCAAACTGTCCTTGCAGTCACAGATCTCCAGAGAAACCAGGAATGTTAAGCACACAGGACTGAACTCTCAAAATAAAGGGCATAAAACCTGTTCTTCCATCCAGAAAACTGGGAACTGGAGGTGATTAATAGCCTGGTGGCCTGTGATTTCTGTTTCGCCAGGACACATCAAGCTCTCACAATCAGGACTGGAGATGTCTAGTAGTCTAAATGACCCTTACATTATCTATATGGCCAGGGCCTCCCCCAAAACCCCCTAACCAGCATCAGAGATACAAAATAACCCAAATGACCTCTGTATTTGTCATAATCAAGACCAGACCAGATCCTTTCTTAGACTCCTAAGCTAATACAAGAACCTACCTCTCCAACTCATCTTCCTGGAAGAGATGACATGTACTTTGAGCTGAATTTCTATGTAATTACACTCTCTTGTGCACTGGGGATTGTATTAGACCAGGAAAGTTTCCCCAGATGGTACCGAGTTTAAACATGCTGGCGATAAACCACCAGACAGACTCTAGAAGTTTGATCCAGCCGGATGAGTCAGGCTGAACCTGGTTTGTATACTCACCTCTGCATGATTCATTTCCTTCCCTGCCTTCCAGGACACCTGCAGGGACCCCCACAAAGGGAACTAACTACTTTGGGATTGGGTTTGAAGCCTGCTCCCAAGAAAGGAATTCAGGCCTAAGACTGTAAACTTAGTCAAAAGTCCCAGGCTCAGGAGGTCGCAGGACCTAGGGAGGAACCTATTACTGTCGTGTTTTGCTAATATGGGCACACTGTCAACTGCCTTCTGAATATTTATGCTCACAGCCATAGGTCAGGGCTGCTGCCAACCTTAGCAAAGAAGTGTCTGCCTGCGGTGGTCCCCAGTCAATGCAGAAGCTCATAACTGGCCCGAGTGCTGAGAATCAGTTTGTTTCATGTTCAGCTCCTAAAAGAGGCATTAGTATCAACCCTTGTCCCTGAGGCTCTGAGAAGGTTGCGGAAGAGAGGCCGAAAGAATGTAACAGCTGGAGGATGGGGAGGCCAGGTGTGCAGTGCTGTCTTCAGGGCATGAGGTAGGCATGGTACCCTCCCTGCAGCTGTGGTCACCTGCACTCGATCAAGTCAACAAGTTCAGTTGGCACAAGGGGACTCAGTGGGTCCTTAGTTAGAACAAAACTAAAGGAACAGATATAAAGGGGCAAGGAGGACACCCTGAACATCCATGGGGAAGTGAGGAGAGCTGTATAAGCTCAAGATACCTTATGTGCATACATGAACTTGTCAACGAATAAATAAAAGATACTCTAATGTTTTAAATGACAATGGTCCGGAAGGTGGCTCAGCACCGGAAGGTGGAACAGACCACTTGCTGCTCTTCCAAAGGACCTGAATTTGGTCCCATGTCAGGCAGCTCACAATCATCTATAACTCCAGGTCCAGGGGGATCTGTGCTCGTTTGTTCATTTGTTTGTTTGTTCCCTCAACACAAACTAGAGCCATGTGGAAAAAAGAAACTGTTTTGGCTGGTTTCATGGCAGCCTGCCACAAAACAGAGTTATTTGGGAAGAGGGACTCTCGCCTGAGAAAATGATCCTGTAAGATTTGCCTGTAGGCAAGTTTGTGATGCATTTTCTTAATTAGTGATTGACATAAGAGGATCTAGACCACTGTGGGTGGTGCTTCTCCTGGAGGGTGGTCTTGGATTTTATGAGAGCAGGCTGGCCAAGCCATGAGAAGCAAGCCAGTGAGCAGCACCACGGTCTGCTCATGACAGCCTCTGCATCAGCTCCGGCCTCCAGGTTCCTGCCCTGTTTGAGTTCCTGTCCTGACTTCCCTCAGTGTTGGACTATGATGCGGAACTATAAGCTGAAAGAAACCCTTCCCCCCCCCACCCCTAAGTTTCTTTGGGTCATGGTGTTTTATCATAGAAACCCCAACTAAGACAGAAACTATACAGTATGCAAATCTGCAGGGCACTTTCTTTCTTTTATTAGATATATTTTTATTTACATTTCAAAGTTATTCCCTTTCCCGGTTCCCTGCCCATAAGCCCCCCATTCCCCTCCCCCTCCCCCTCCCCCATACAGGTATTTCCCCCATCCACCCTACTTACCGCCCCCCCCAACATTCCCCTGCACTGGGGGTCTGACCTTGGCAGGACCAAGGGCTTACCCTTCCACTGGTGCCCCAACAAGGCTATTCTCTGCTACATATGCTGTTGGAGCCCTGAGTTAGTCCATGTCTAGTCTTTGCTTAGTGGTTTAGTCCCTGGAAGCTCTGGTTGGTTGGCATTGTTGTTCTTATGGTGTTGTAAGTCCCTTAAGCTCTTTCAATCCTTCCCCTAATTCCCCCAAAGGGGGTCCTGTTCTCAGTTCAGTGATTTGCTGCTAGCATTGACCTCTGTATTGGACACGCTCTGGATGTGTCTGTCTCTCAGGAGAGATCTATATCCGGTCCCTTTCAGCATGCATTTTTTAGCTTCATCAATCTTATCTAGTTTTGGTGGCTGTATATATATGGATGCAGGGCTCTTTCTTAATTAGTGATTGACATGTGAGGGCCCAGTGCACTGTGGACAGCGCTATCCCTGGGAGTGGCCCAGAGTCTATAAGGAAGCAGGATGAACAAGCCATGGGAAGCAAGCCAGTAAAGAGCATCCTCTGTGCGTGGCCTCTGCCTCAGTCCCTGCCTCCTCGTTCCTGCATTGAGTTTCTGCCCTAACTTCCCTCGGTGATGGAGTGTAACCTGTAAGCTGAAAGAAACCCTTTCCTCTCTCTCTCTCCAAGGTGTTTTGGTCATGGTGTTTATCAGAGCAATAGAAAGCAAACTAGGGCAGGATCAGAGGGACTCAGATGCCATCTGCAAACAAATCTCTTTGTCTCTGTCTGTCTCTCTGTCTCTCTGTCTCTCTGACTCTCTGTCTCTCTGTGTCTCTCTGTCTCTGTGTCTCTGTCTGTCTGTCTGTCTGTCTGTCTGTCTGTCTGTCTGTCTGTCTGTCTCTCTCTCTCTCTCTCTCTCTCTCTCTGTCAGGGTTTCTATTCCTGCACAAACACCATGACCAAGAAGCAAGTTGGGGAGGAAAGGGTTTATTCAGCTTACACTTCCACATTGCTGTTCATCACCAAAGGAAGTCAGGACTGGAACTCAAGCAGGTCAGGAAGCAGGAGCTGATGCAGAGGCCATGGAAGGATGTTACTCACTGGCTTGCTTCCCCGGGCTTGCTCAGCTTGCTCTTTTATAAAACCCAAGACCACCAGCCCAGGGATGGCACCACCCACAATGGACTGGGCCCTCCCCCCTTGATCACTAATTGAGAAAATGCCTTACAGCTGGATCTCATGGAGGTATTTCCTCAAGGGAGGCTCCTTTCTCTGTGATAACTCCAGCTTGTGTCAAGTTGACACATAAAACAAGCCAGTTCTCTCTCTCTCTCTCTCTCTCTCTCTCTCTCTCTCTCTCTCTCTCTCTCTCTCTCACACACACACACACACACACACACACACTGCATAAAGATTAAATGGACCTGAAAGAGGAGGAGGAGCATGTGCTCAGCCTACTTTCTCTTCCTCAGTCCAGAATCTCAGCCCTGGGGATGGTGCCGCCCACTGTTCCCACTGCAGTGACTGCAGTGACGATGACCCCACAGACAAGCGGAGGGACTCTTCTCCCAGGGGATTCTAGATCTCAAGTTGACACTGAGACTCACCATCACGGGTGTTCCTCCTTTTTCCCTCTGTGGGACTGACCTTCATTCTCACACCGTGATGCTGGCTCTCATGACCAGTGTCAGTGTGTGAGAGTAAGGCGCAGAGGACCTGAGTGTTCTGCTGTGTGACTCAACTCCTGAGCTTTCTTGCAAGGAGAGCGTGTCCTGAGTGTCCACTCTTCCAAGGACGAACATCATAGAGGAGCTGTGAGTGTGCCCCAGTCTGAAGCACAGCTCCATGGTGTAAGACAGAAACCCTGACTAGGACAGAAACCTTAATTAAGAAAATGCCTTGGACTGCTCTTCCAGAGGTCCTGAGTTCAATTCCCAGCAACCACATGGTGGCTCACAACCATCTGCAATGGGATCTGATGCCCTCTTCTGGTGTGTCTGAAGACAGCTACAGTGTACTCCAGTAAATTAATAAATAATCAATCTTTAAAATAATTAGACTATCCAGGTAAGTCTATAGGGCATTTTCTTATTACTGATTGATGATGTGGGAGGGTCCAGTCCACTGTGGGCGGTGCTATCCCCTCAACACTAAGCTTTTATGACTGCCTTCTGAGACCACTGAGTAGTCAGAAAAAATCCAAGGATACAGTTCTTCTGAAAGTCACAGAAAATACAAGCAAATGGTGACTTAGTTGAGAATAGTCAACCATGCAAGAAGGCACAGGCAAATGCACTTGACACCATGCCTGAAGACCCGAGTTTGTTCTCTGGGACCAGCCTGGTGGACAGAGAGAACCGAGACCTGCAAGTTGTTGCACCAGTTGCCCTGCGACCTCCATGACTGCACTACAACATAAGCTCACACAATAAACAAGAAGGTTGGGAGACAGATCGGTTCCCAAAGCTCTTGCCATGCACATGTGATAACAGGAGTTCAGATGCCCAGAACCCATGTAAAACCCTGCTGTGCTCCACAGCCTTGGAAGATGGAGGAGGGATCCCCAGAGCAAGCTGCCCATTAAAGCTAGCTACGTGAGCAAGCTCTGGGTCTGATGGAGAGACCCCGCCTGACTGGATGAAGTAGAAGAACATGATTCTGTGTGGCATCGATCTTGGGACTCCAGATGCATCTGTACTACACAAATGTGCACACATGCAACACACATACACACGCACACACACGCGCACACACACACATCATGCCATATGCTATGTGGACTTTTATCTCATCATTCCCTCGGCCTGCCCAGTGTGGCTAGAGTTACTTCAGGAACTGAGGGGCCTGACTCTTTCACACCTGAGTTGATTCACTCCGGAGCTACCCTCTAAGGTCTTCCAGAGCTACCCTCTAAGGTCTTCCTTATAGAAACATCCAGACATCCTGTTCCCTCTGGCATGGCTCCAGAACATACTGTTGGTTTGACCAGCCACACTAAAGGATTCTGCATATATGTAGGAGATGCCCATGAGGAGGAGTAGCTAATATCATGAGAAATAGGACCTCAGTAAAAATCTCCTGTTCCCACAGATGCAGACACTCTGGGGTAAGGTGCTCTCCTCTCTGGGGTGACTGGATTTGGAGCTGACTTATAATTCAGAACTGAAAGAGAAGGCGGGAGGCTTGGTGGTGTGATACTTTTACTTCCTCTGCTGTTGGGTGATGTAGAGCCCGAGACGGAAGCTACCCTCTGCACCTTCCTCCAATAGCTTCCAGCCACACCCCTCACCCCTAGCGGAAAGCAACTCTATTTTTATATTTCTCTTGGGAAGTAGATTCCAAAATTTCCCTAAGTCTTCCTAGCAGAGGAGCCTCAGATTTTCAGTAAATCCAGGGTCGTGGTAATTTGCATCTAGTTTGCATAAATTAGCATGCCCAGTTTGGCCCTCCAAAGTCCAAGTAAGTTAGGGCATCAGTGTAAACGGACTCCAGCTTTTGTGCCCCCAAGAAGTAGCAGATGAGGGCAGCCCTGGTCTTCAGTTGTCAGCAAGAGATTGAACCATCTCCAGGCCTGCAAATCCTCTTCCTGGATCCACTGGGAAGGCAGCCAGAGGTGGTTTTCTATCGTCTGGATCTGAGGCTTCAATGCTGACACGTGAGAGCCTAGGAGAGGCATAGAGTCACATAATGGGAAGAACAGCTGGGTGTCGGGAGGAGGCGTTGATCAGAACAGAGATCTTTAACTCTGAGTAGAGGCTATAAGTGAGCCGGGAAAGAGAAGAGAACTGGATGAAAGTAAGGGAACGCTGGAGACGGGTGGCGGGCAATGTGGAAGGAGGAAGGAAGGTGTCTGGTGGGAGACAAGGCAGCTCATGGGACAGAAGGAAGGTAAGAAACGCCGGAGGGCTGCAAAGGAACAAGAGCTGGGTACAGAGGTAAGCCGGTGTGCGAGCACTGCATGGCTGCTTGAAATGAGCAGGGGAGGTGGCTTCTAGGGAGTGTGAGATTCAAGCAAGAGGATCTGGTCTGCTAATCTCCCAAGAGCCATTCCTATCTTCTTTGGTTGGGCGAGCATTAGGTTGTTTTTTGATTGGTTGGTTTGGTCTTTGCTGGGGCCCAGACTCCACCCTAGGATGACTGAGATGTCTTTTAAATGACAGCCACGCTGCCAGGTGCTAGTGAGTTGACA
This sequence comes from Rattus norvegicus, assembly GCF_021556685.1. Lineage (NCBI taxonomy): Eukaryota > Metazoa > Chordata > Mammalia > Rodentia > Muridae > Rattus > Rattus norvegicus. The sequence goes on from NC_141546.1 coordinate 105,325,507, forward strand.
CTCAGGAAGGTGGGGCTGTGTCTTGGTACAGTGCTTGCCTGGTACGCACAAAGCTCTGGGTCGATTCCCAGGACCTCATAAAGTGGAGAGCTTGGGACAGAAAGATCAGAAGTTCAAGGCCATGTGGCACTTTTCTCCCGGGTTAGGACTTTCCAACTTAAAAACTTCTTTAAGAAAAAAAAAAAAAAAAAACAAAGCAAACAAACAAACAAAAAAAAAAGACAAAAAACTTACCTATTTTATGTATGTGAGTACGCTATCACTGTCTTTACCAAAGAAAGGCATAGGATCCCACTACAGATGATTGTGAGCCACCATGTGGTTGCCAGGAATTGAACTCAGGACCTCTGGAAGATCAGTTAGTGCTATTAACCACTGAGCCATCTCTCCAGGCCTAGAAGTCTTTAAAGATAGAATATAAGGGGAAAGTAAACCAACAGGATGTTCACGGGGAGGTAAGACTATTCTAAAGGGAAGCCCCATTAAGACAGAAACAAACAATTGCCCCCAGCAAGACTTCACCTCCTAAATCTCCCCCAATAGCACCACCACCTGGGAAACCAGTTCTCATTCAGACCACATTCCACTCCCTGGACCCCATATGCTCATAGCCACATCATAAACAAAATGCATTTAGCCCAACTCCAAAGATCCTCATAGCTGTAACATTTTCAAGACAAGTTTAAAAGTCCAGTCGTCCAGTCTCTTTGGAGATTCAGTGAGAATTCTCATTGTAACTCCTCCCCCAAAATGACACAGCAAATCACACACTTCCCCGCCTACAGTGGGCGGCCCAGGATGCATTCACTTTCTAAAAGGAGGAGCTGAGGAACAGTGAGGAAATTCTGGATCAAAGCAAGACTGAAACCCAGGAGGGAAAATCCCAAATCCTAAACCTCAAAACGTTTAGGTGGCTGTGCAGTCCCAGCATTGCTGCCTGACATACCCGCCCCCGTCTCACCGGCAGGTTCCACTCCCTGTATGCAGCTTTTCCAGGCAGACACCTGGACTCTGGCATCCTCAGCATCTATCGAGCTCTCCAAACATGTCCAACATTCACCGTCACCATTGTGTGCAAAGGCTTCTCAGATCTTTATGTCCTCTTGGGGCTTCATTCAGAGACATCCCTGCCACACTTCTGTCGCAATAATCATTAAAAAATCGGTGCGACCATTCCTGCGTGCCTGGGCGGTTGCTCTCCTGCTAGTTCCAGCTCTGGAGGGCCGTAGGAACTAGCGCTAATTTATCTCAGCAGCTCCTCGCTGGCCTCCATGGTACTCTCTAACCCGGGAGGTCCACGAGCCATTCCAGTGTGGCACCTTGCCACGCTGCTTAGCTTTCACTCACAGTTCTCTTGGTGGGTTGTTACCACGCCGGGCACACACATCCCAATTCCGTGGCGGGCTTGGTGCCTCCCACCACCGCACCTTCTCTTGAACTCAATTAAGTTACCACATGAAAGAACACACCACACAATAACCTCTGATCCAATTGATAAGATATAATTTGCCCATCTAGACAGCACAAAATCCTATACACACCCATCTCTTAAAAATAGTCATAATCACCTGTATCTATGCACAGAGAAGAATCTTAACATCTGCTGCCATGTTCTCCCAACTCCTTCTCTTCTGCTTCTCCCTTTCCTTTTTTTTTTTACCCCCCTGGAGCTGAGGACCGAACCCAGGGCCTTGTGCTTGCTAGGCAATCGCTCTACCACTGAGCTAAATCCCCAACCCTCCCTTTCCTTCTAAAACTTCTATTCCCACCTCCCTTGCTTCTCGTCCAATGACAGGCCTTGTTTTATCTTGTCTGCCTTCACCTGCATAATGATGTCAACCCACACACTTCCTGGCCTCAGTGGCTCCCTGGAACCACAGACTCCATGACCCCCTCCTGAGTTTTGTGGCTCTAAAATCCGGTGCCCAGGGAACAGGACTGCCATGCTCAGCTGCCAGCCAGGGATGAATGCTTGTCCCCTGGAATCACATTTGTGGCCACTTTGCATGCTCACACTTTCTAGGAGCAGAAAGCCCCTAGTCTCCTTTTCAAGCATTGGAAGCTTCGTTGGATCAGGTCTTGACCCCAGGAACATCATTCTTGTCCCAGTTCAGGCCACAGAGCGTTTTAATGGTGATAATCTACTTCACAATAGCAGTCTCTCTTTCAGCGCTGGCCAAGCTTGGCTCTCTCTGCATCAAAATTCCTACTTCTGTTTTTCTCTCTAACTGTACTCCCTCCCACCCCCACCCAGCGACCCATTTGTTCTTTTTCATTGTAGAACTGCATAAGAGTTATTGGTAATAACCATTCCACAGACTCACGTTACACTGTCCTGAAACTTCCTCTACCAAATAAGTTAGTCCACTGCTTTTTAAAGTTAGTTTTTCAGGCAAGTTCTTGGGGCAGGAGCAGTAAAAAGACTGATTCTTTCATCCCAGGAGTGACCTCCAGCTTCCCTCTGTCACCCCACGAGACAGGTTGCTATGGTCCGCATTCCCCACCGCACCACCAGATTGGTTATTATGTTCTGTGCACAGCATTCAGGCCCCTTCCTTGTCCAGAAGTCCCAAATCTCCCACATCCTTCTAGAGAGCAGCACGGCTGGGTTCTTCACAGCAATCATCCGCTGTCTAGCACTGAGCTCTGTGGTAGTTACCCTACTGTTGCCGGAATGAAGCAGCCTGAGCGGCAGCAAGGTGTGCACTCACCCTCTGGAATTACAAGCCAAAGTGTACTCCAAAAACCACATTTATTCATTCATTCATTCATTCATTCATTCATGCCTTTTTATCACAGCAACAGAAAAGCAAGGAAGACACCAGTTAACCAATGGCTGCTGGCCTTCTGGACAGCGTCCTCCTGTCTGGCCTGCTGGTTACTGCATTGCAGAGCTGTACCTGAGGAGGTTAGGAAACCACTGAGAGGGTTCTTAGCCGGTCCCTCTCTAGGTTAACTATCCAGTCAACCGCTAAACTGTGCTCTCACCCCTGCCTCAAGCCCACACTTGCTCTTCCTTGTAAGATCCAAGGACTGCTTGAACTGGATGTGGTAGTCCCAGCACTTTGAAGGCAGAAGCAGGTGGATCTCTGAGTTCAAGTCTAGCCTGCTCTGCAGAGTGAGTTCCAGGACAGCCAGGACTACACAAAGATAACCTTTCTCAAGGATCCAACTGCTCAATGCTTTGAGACATCGGGTGGCCCAACCTGGAATTCCCACCGTTGGCCAAGCTTAGTTTGGGAGTTTTCAGGAGACACGGACCTTATCCTAACAGACGCTGTCTCTCGGCTAAGCCACACAATCAGCCTCATGGATTACCATATCGTTTTAGATTCAGGCCAGCAAGAGCCACACTCAGCGTCCCGAGATCCCTGCAGATTGCAAGGCTGGTTTATGGGCTGCTGGCTGATGTTAGAGACTCAAGTCCTTGGATTTAATAATCGGAAATGAGGTTGCGGAAAGCCGCAATAACATTCGCCATCACAAGATGGCGCTAGCTTCCGCTGCGCCCCACGTGGAAAGCCAGGATAGCATTCGCCATTACAAGATGGCGCTGGCTTCCGCTGCGCCAGCCTGACTTCCTTTCAGGAAACTAGCTGTGTGCACATGTGCAAGAGTGTGTTAGCGCCAAGTCTTTGCCCACCCCGGGGCGTGCCAGTGAGATCATGGGTAAGCGACCAATCAGGTGTGGACGCGCCGTGCTAGGGTTTTATAAGCAGCACCTTTCTGGGCCCCAGTCTCTCCTCTTCAAGATGTAATAAACACTTTGCTGCAGAAGGATCCTGGTGTCCGCGTGTGTTCTTGCTGGCGAGACGATAGCGCGGGACATGAGGTGACTGAATTGTTCCTCACTTTCTCTACCCATAATCCTCCATCTGTGTCTAGAGTCTGGGGCTGGGACTGGTTCCAAGAAGCTAAGAATCCTACAATGGTAAGATAGCAGACGCAAACTGAAACAAAGCCGGTTTGGTTCCAGGTACTGGTTCCGATGTGGACAGAAGCTGCAGACCTTGGAGATCTACTGTCACTAAGCTTTTGCTGTATGCAGGGCCTCGGGAAAGTCCCTCTCTAAGCCCCAGCTTCCTCCTACATAAAGCACATCTGGGCTTAGTCAAGCCCTTCCAGGACTGATGTACTGTGGTCTTGGTGTCCCAATAATCTCTCAGCTTCCTAAGAACCAGCACTTGAAGATTCGGAAGGGGCGGGTGGACCTGGGAAGGAAAGACGTATCTAGAAGTGGGAGAAGAGTTAGAAAATGAAGTGAAAAGGAGGAGGAGTAAAAGAGAGAAGAACTTCAAGATGACCCTTGTAGTTACCCCAGGGTCGTCAGTTGCATCCAGGCCAGAGTCACCTCATTAGGGAGGGTTCATACCTGGAAGCAGCAAATAGTATTTTCCAGAGTAGTAATAATGTAGCCATCCAGAGTGCTCTCTCCCCGACCCACGGGATCCACGTGACCTGTCCATTTCTCTACAAAGAGCAGAGCAGTCCTCCTGCCTCTCGGTAAGCCAGAGTGGAGGTCATATCTGTTGAGAAGCCAGGCTGTCCCTGTGGTGGCCTGATGTTATGAATTGCCCAGGCAACAAAATGTGGGGGGAGTTGTTCCAGGGGACTAAAGCTGGGTTAGTGTTGTGTGACTTTTTCTGGGGAAATACACACAATTGTCTACTCACTCCAGATAGGGCACTGATGACAGACGAAGGAAATCAGTTCACCCAAGCTCAGTGACCACGTGACTCAACCAGCTGCCTCACTGAACGGCCCATTCCAGCCTGGGTGGACTCTTGCCACAGCTGCCTGTGTCCCTGGAGCTCTCTACACAGCTTGCAGGCGGCTGGTGTGGGCTGAGACCCTCCACTTCAGCTCTTGTCTCTGAGTATAATCACACTAGGTAGGGGTCTTTCAAATACTGAGATTCTACGGGTATTTCAAAGCTTTACTCCCTGAGCCTGTGAATTTTGTCTACTTCCTAAGTCTGTCTTCTTTCTTTCTTTCTTTCTTTCCTTCCTTCCTTCCTTCCTTCCTTCCTTCCTTCCTTCCTTCCTTCCTTTATTCACTTAGGGGAGGAAGCATGCCCCAGCACATGTGTGGATGTGAGAGAGACCACCTGTGGGAGTCCCTTCCTGCCTTCCACCACATAGGTTGTGGGGATTGTCGGTAAGTGCCCTTCTCTTCTGACCCATCTCTCTGTCATGCCTTCCTAAGTCTTAATGAGCCTTTCTCCAGGACCGCATGTTTCAGAATAGTCTCACACACACACTCAGAAACAGCTTCTCGGTGACCTGGAAACATGTTCTCACAGAAGCCAAATTAACCACACACAATCGCCCTGTTAGCCGTTTCCCTCAAGGCTCTGGATGTGACTGAAGCTATCCAGGACTCTTCAGGTATGGAATGTCTTGCCTGCTGACTCTAGGTAGGCCACTCTTCAGCGGTGCCAGGAATCAAAACTAGGTTCTTTGGAAGAGCAGCCAATGTTCTTAACCCATGAGCCAAATCTTCATCCCTGGAAGCCAACTTTTAATTTTGCCCACTAAGGGATTACAATAAAGCTATACATCTTCTATACATTATGATATCATGTAAGCTATACCATGCCTAGTGTGACCCCAGTTCAGCTCTTAGTACCCATGTTGGGTGGCTGACAACCACCTCTAACTCTAATCCCAGAGGACCTGATGCCCTGTGGCTCCACAAAAATCTGCATATATGTGGTGCACACAAACTCAGAAAGTCACACACACATAAATGTAAATTTTTTTTCTTTTTTTTTGGAGCTGGGGACCGAACCCAGGGCCTTGCGCTTGCTAGGCAAGTGCTCTACCGCTGAGCTAAATCCCCAACCCCAAATGTACATTTTAAAAAACTTTTATGAGGCTGTATATGCGGTCCAGTTGACTCTCACACACAAAGGCCTGTAATCCCCAGGGCTGAGGAGAAAGCTGTGTTTCCTCATTTCTTCCTGAATCATTATGGTGTCAGTGGGAAAGAGAATGGGGTGAAGGGGGGTCAGCCTCATACATCTGTGTGTGCCTGTCCACCGAGGTGCAGTCCTGGAATGGCACATAGACTGGACATAGACTGGGGTTCCTGGCATTGACAGGCCTTGTCCTTCAGCTGCCCTCAGGATAAGAGGTGTCAGTACCTTGACAATCCCTTGTGGAGAAGCATGTGTGGAGATTCGTACCTCCGCAGCGCAGTCAAACTCTCCAAATTGGCAGAGGAAGGAACCTGGGATTCCTGTGCTTTTCTGATCCTGAAGAAGCCAGCTGTGCTACTCCGGGGTCACAGGTCATATTTGTGATCGGGACGATTGGGGGGGGGGGGTGCCAGGTGTGAGGTGTTCTGGGCTCTCCCCTAGGGTGTAGGCCTTTCCTTGCTCCAGATGAATCTCATCTCTCCGCACTGCTCACACCCTGATCACCACACCCTAAGCCCGGACACACAACCACCATGGGCTGCCATCTACAGGAATCTCTCAAATCCTTCTGTTTGCCAGGCCGCTGCTTCTGCAGAGCGCTCCAGTCCTCCCTCAAGCTTCCCTTTCACACCGAAGCCTCCCATGAAACTGCCCACCACTACACACCTTGTTTCGTTTTGCGGTGCTGGAAATGGCCTCGAACAAACCAGACAAATACTCTAATCTGAGCTACGCCTCAGGCCGGCTTGGTTGCTGTTACCTTACCATGTGTGTGCTGGGCCATCTCTGTGGTTCCCATCTTGCCCATAATTGGTATTCAATAATCATTTCTCAGATGATTTCCAGGCTGCAGAGGGAGCGTAACACTAACCCCACCCTGCCTATTATTGATTGGACTCTCCCATCCCCGTCAGGGGTCCAGAGCCTGCAGTTGCCTGGACGAGGCACACCCTCTTTGCCAGCTTCCCCAGTGTCACCTCTGCTGCTACCTGCTGCAGGGGTGGTGCCCCTGATGGACGGGCCGATTACCAGTGAATCAGCATTAGGTAAATTGTGGTGTGGTAAAGGGAAAGGTGGCTGTCACTCAAACAACCACTCTGGTTCCCCTAAACCAAGCACCAAGGGGCAGTAACAGCATATGGCCACAAGGGGCTCTATTGAGCAACTCACCCCTGGAGGCTGCTGGAGCTTCTAGCCTGCCCCTACTCCTCCCTAACTCTTCGTCTCTCCTCTCTCCAAGGAATGTAGATTCCAAAGCCCACCACCACTCCACCAGCCCTCATCCCCCCACTCTTAATGCCCTACGTGGGTTTTTGTTTGTTTGATTTTACCCCCAAGCTGATTTATCCACTAACACACGTCTTCCTTGACGATATGGAGATTCCTGTCTTGCAGCCTTTACAGGCTCCCGCTAAGGGAGGAGACACCCCTAGTGTTCACTCTGCTGACTCTAGATGAGTGTAGCACAGTTCTAAAACATGGCCTTCAGTCTTGGGAACAGGACAATTGCCTTTTCATCTCCGCTATGTATCCTGATTCTACCTTTCTTTCCATAGCAGCCCCGGGCTCCTTTTTTCTAGCCAGCCTCCCTATAGGATCCCGATCCTCCGGCTAGGCCCCAGCCCCCACCCCCACCCCCAGCCCGGGCCCTCAGCTCTATACCCTGGAGCCACCGAGATCTGACTCCCTATCAGGCCCTGCCCTGAGTGTTCACATGGCTCCCCAGGCCACAGGAAGAGTCCTCCAAAATGCAGATGTGTCCGGTGAGCTGCGAGGATGGGTGGAGGACTGCGAGAATGGGTGGAGGACTGCGAGGATTGGTGGAGGACTGCGAGAATGGGTGGAGGATTGCGAGAACACTAGGGAGCATTTTAGCTGAGAGTTACTCAAATAGTGAGGTTTTAGTTTTTTTCTTTTTGTCTGGCAGACTCGCACTTAACCTGTGTAGAAATCCTCAAATTAGAGAGGTGTGATGTGACTTTAGTAAATTCCACACCTTTCCAGTCGAGGGATAGGATGGCTAGAGTAAACCTCCCTCGGGACGTTTACTCAGTCTCCTTGGAGCTCTGGGTTAATGATTCCATGACTGACTTCCTCAGAGTAGCTGCCCTGTCTAATCTGCATGCTCCCTCCTTTCTTGAGAAAAACTTGACTCACTCCAGTAGTCTCTTGAACTGGGATCAAGAGGCTCCTTTGGCTAGAGGAAATGGTTGGAGTGGACTGGTCTTGAGCGAGCTTCCCTTCTTAGCCACAAGCCCTCAACCCCCATGCCCACCGTACTCTTCCCACTCAAAGCTCAAGTCTGTGCTGGCCTTAAGGATTTGAACTTGGAGGCTCATAGTCTCCCAGACAGAGCTTTGAGAATTTTTTTTTAAGCTACAGAACATTTGGAAGATTTGGTAATGAGGAAACAATTCTGCTCAGCCTTTCAAGAGTTAATTAGTAGCTTGAGAGATGGGAACCGAGGTCTGGAATTCCAGGCAGGAGGTCTGTTTATAGCTGCAGGGCTGGGAAACAGAAACCCAGGCCAGGGGCAGCCTAAAGGGTGATCTGGACCCTTCTTAGACAGGGTCACTAGCAGCTGAGACTCTATTGTAGTTCAAAAACCAATGCACACGGTCAGGCTATATCTAATCTTGTGACCCCACAATCCCCTTCTCCTCTTGATCAATAGATAGTGCCCATCCCTCCTGAGTTTCCCTGTCAGTGTCTGGTGGCCAGCCTAGACCGGACCCATTCTTCTTGTTCCTCAAATAGGACTCTGCCTAAGGAATGGACTGGAGTGACCTGTCCTGCAAAGGTCCCACTGAACAATGACATAGTTACCTCCCTCACATTCTTTTTCTAATAACCAGTTATGGTTTCTTGAATCTTAAGAAAAGGTTGCTACATAAGGAAAAAGATTTAAGATATATTTGGGGAAATCTTGATTACAATGCTGACATTTGAGATAATAAAGTTTAAAAACAATCACCAATGCACTCACTCCTTAAATATAGCCAGGAAAGGTGCCAGATACCAAATTTGGTGGCCTGGGTTTGATTCCCCAGGACCCACATAATGGAAAGAGAGAACCAGTCTCCAAAAGTGTTGTCCTTTTGACCTCCACATGCTGACCATGGATGTGTAAAAACACACACAGACGCACACCATACTTCACCCCCAACACACACAAACAGTCCCCACACACACACACACACATTCATCATATTTTCTCTCACATTCTCAGACACCACATTCTTTCACACACACACATTCTATCACCATATTCTTTCTCTCACAAACACAGACACCATATTCTCTCTCTCTCTCTCTCTCTCTCTCTCTCTCTCTCTCTCTCTCACACACACACACACACACACACACACACACACCCTCTGAAAGTCTTGAATCCATCTTACTCCCAAGTCTTTGCTCTGCCTTCACCTTGTCTTGTTTCTGAACTATCCTATCAATGAAATGATACCCTATTGTCTGATTTGCTCCTTTTCTACATTATGAGAAAAGTGTACCCATGTTGCGTGGCCTGAATAACCCACCTAGTACATAAGTATAAACTCTTATTTTGTTATTTGGCCTGTTTTCAGAATTGGGATACTAAATCATTCTACTAGGAATATTCTCATAGCTTCCTCTCAAAACATATATTCCTGACAGAAACACCCAAGTGCAGACACGTGTGAGTCTCAGGTGCAGGGGTGTGTGCAGAATTGCTAAGTACAGGCCGTCTTAGCCAGTGCTGATCCTTTCTCCCAGCCCCAGTTAGACCCAGACCTTATCACAACACAAGTACAGCAGCAGCCATAGCTGTAAGCAGCCACATCAAGGAGAGGGAGTTCTCATCCAGGTGCAGCCAGGAGTCTCACAATGACATCACAGAATTCACTATGAGGTCACTCCTGAACTTCTGGGTATGGAAATGCAGACCGCCCTTTCCAGGCAGAATGGTTCTTTATTTAAACTGCACTGAGGAAGCTGGAGTGGACTCCAGGGGCTCCTCTTTGCCGTTTTGGGCTCTGAGTTGTACTTTAATGAGCTTCAAAGGTCACTGTCTCCATGACCTCGGATGTCACGGAATCAATGATTTCCAGGCCCTGGCCATCCTCTGTCTCCATGACGGCGTTCACATCGGTTTTCTCCAATGTCTTGGATATGATGTCTATGTCTTGGCCACGCTGTGGTGCCAGGCCTTTTGCGGCCAGGTTGGCTCTGATGTTTCTCAGGAACAAGCTGATTCTGCCCATCCTCTTGTTCGTAGAGACAGAGCTGGCAGTGGAGAGGGTCCGGCCCAGTTTGTGGGAGCTCCGGGACTCCTTCGTGATGGGGATGTGGCTGACCCCTTTGTGTGACCTGCTGCGCTTGCTCCCTTTGTCCTTCTTGTCATTGCTGCCGCCTCTGTGGCCGACTGATTTTCGAAACTCCTTGTCCCCTGCTGTCTTGCGACTTTCTCCTGTCCTGTGGTGATGCTCACCCCTGCTGCTAACTCTTTCCTTTGCTCTCTGGTCCCTTCTTGTTCTCCTTTCCTTACGCACTTTGGCTGTGTAGGCTTTCCGATGACTGCTGTCTTCACTCGAGTGGCTTTCGCTTGGCACGGTCAAGGAAAGGATGACTGGGACTGGCTCGTTTGCTGTTTCCCCAGCAGGCTTTCCAGTAGTCTCTATTCTTGAATTTGTTATGGTCATGATCTCTTTTCGGGAGAGGCTGGAGGATGAATTGGGAATATACTCCAAGGACTTGCTTGCCACCCCTGACAAGGCCATCTTCATGCTCTTTGGTGACATCTTGCCAGCACTTGTGATGGTCAAATAGCTTTTACTTCCTCTTGCTCCCATGACGGTCTCCCCTGCTGTGGGTTTGTTTTTATGTCCAGAGCCTATGGATCTGTTTGCTGGCAAGCTGAAAGTGCCCACTAGGTCACCCACTATCGCCCCTGTTACTGACTCTCTGGAAAGGACTTTTGAGTTCATTTTGGGTGTGGGTACCCTGGACACAACAGTGGCTATGTGAGAGTCATGATGGATTCCCTCCCCACCAGCAAAAGCAGAAGAGCTGATCTCACTCATCTCTGTGGCGACAGTGAGGCTTTTGACACTGACCTGGTCTGGCTCCTTTTTCCCTTGGGTGTCTGCTTTTTGAGTTATCTTATGTTCTTCATCCAGAAGAGGCATGCTCATCATGTCCCCTGCAGGGATGGCGTAGGTGCTGCTGTTACTGTCCACGGGTGGTCTCAGGAGGTAAATCAGTTTTTCCCAGTAGTAAAAGAGATCGTCCTTGCTTTCGGGAGGGGGACACAACTGCAGGTAGCAAGAACGGCCAGTAGCGAACTTGAGGCGTAGCTGCTGTTTATCACGTTTGTGAATGGAAATCTTTACAAACTTCAAAGGGAGGAGCCTAGTGAGCTCCAAGGTCTTGCGTTTTTTGCCCTTGTTGCTGGACAGACCACGGCCAGAAACATCTTCGCACGGTGCTGGTCGGGCCAGTAGCATGACGTCGGGGAGTGGAAGGATGGGACTGGTGCATGCAATGCCTACAGTCACCATTCGGACCCGGTTGTGGACGTCAATCACCTCACCACGTTTGGTGATCTGGATGAAGTCACTCTCGAAAATTGGTGCGTACTTGAATATGTCATACTCTCCTTTGTGTAGCTGCCGCTGTAATTTCCCCATGGTGGTGTTGAACATGCCAACCCCAGAACCGTTCTGGGCTGTATAATACGGTAACAGAGACTCACTCTTCCTGTCCATTTTTTTGTCAAGAAAGGTTCGCTGGCAAGGTGGGTTTCTGTGTCTTTCTTGGTCTCCGCAGATGAGGGGAGCTGCAGTGCTCCTGGGTCACAGAGGTGGCACGTACAGCAGGTCTTCTCAACCCCACCCCACAAGCCCCCAGTTTGCCTCAGAGCCTCCAAGAGGCCTGGGCTGGGGGTGGGAGCACAGATGATTGGCAAGGGGTGCTGTTGGGTGCCTGGACCCAAGTCCAACCTCTCCAAAGATGCAGGGTAGACTCCAGGGAGGTTCTCTCCAGGGTCTAAAACCCCTTCGACCTCCACCTGTGATTTTTTTTTGAAAACTCCCTGAGAGTCTACAAACTGCAGCCCTACTAGGAGAAGTGACACTAGAGCCTGAAGCCCCTGACAGCCATATTTATCCCCTTCTCCCTTTGTGACCTGTCACTGGCACATCCCCCTTTGTCCCATCCCCAGCCACTCTCCAGGACAGGACCAGGTGTGTACCAACATGAAGAGGTGTCAGATGGGAACATTGTATATGAGTACTTTCTTCTTCTAGCCCAGACTGAAGAGATTCAAAGCCTGTGGGAATTCCAGGAGGTGGGGAGCCTGGAAACATCCGAGTTTATGGTTTCATGTTATGGGACAGCCTGGATACTGTTCTTGATTCGTCCAGGAAACCTCACTACATGTTGATGCTGATAACCTTTCAGGACAGCTCTGGCCTCTGCTAATTGAGAATATTGCTTACTCTCGATGTACTGCGTGTGACATTTCACATATCAGTGGAAGATCCACAGATGTGCACTGGTTCACAGGGCAAAGACACTAAAGGTGAATCACCTGCACCCACAAACGATGATGTTCAAATCCAGGTCTTGCTGATCTTCCAAAATTCTTGTTTTAAATCACCACATGACTTTGCCTCTTGAGGGAACCTTGGGCTAGTCAAATGTTTTCAAACTAGACTGATTTGTTTTCACTACATCATGGGAAATTGTATATAGGAGTGCGTGCATGCATGCTGACATGTGCGTGTGTGTGAGTGTGTGTGTGTGTGGGTATGCATGTGTGTGCCTGTGTGTGTGTGAGAATGTGTGTGTGAATGTGTGTGTGTATGCATGTATGTGCCCACGTGTGTGTATGTATGTGTATGCATGTGTGTGCGCGCGCGCGTGTGTGTGTGTGTGTGTGTGTGTGTGTGTGTGTGTAGAGTATGATAAAGGAGGACAACCACTTTAGACAACAGGTGAGCTGAGGCAATGAGGGTTAGTGAGTCAGGGGCCACATTGTTTTTCTGGTCAGTTTTGTTTTTTCGAGGGACCACTTACTCTCTTAAGGACCCTGGGGTCTGCTTCCCACTTTTCCACACTGTGTTCAGTGAAATGCACAGTATAGGGCCAGGCGTAAGGAACAGAGGTCCTTAAATTCCAAGAGCCCATCCAAGCCCTTCTGTCCTAACAGCCCTGCTGTGGGGGAGAGCTTTAGAAATTCATTTACATCTGTCCTCATGACTCTGCCTATTGCTACAGCCACATAGCCAGACTGAGAATTTCCAAATTATTGTCACTTGGACCCCTACTCCAGGCTCTCCCAGCTGGTTTGATGAAGTCTTACTCCTTGTCCTATTCCTTATAGACAAGGCTACTGCTATCGTGCCGTGGAAGGACACACCTCCGTTTACTAATTGATAGGCAGATGAGCAAAATATAGATTCTCCGTTCGACACACTATTACTCAGCCTCGAAGAGGAGTGGAGTGTTGACATTCTTCAACATGGGTGGACCTTGGCTCTTTACTAAGTGAAAGAAGCCAGACACAAAAAGCCACCGGACAAGCCTGGAGAATAAACAGTTGAGAAGTTTGCCAAATGCTGGATGTGGGACCTGGGGAGTGACTGATCTGTGGATACCCTTCATTGGTGGCCATACAGCATCATGCATGTGCACAGAACATTCAAATGTTAAATAGTATGCTGTGTGTTTCCATTCACACACATAGCACATTTACCTTTAGAACTCTTGCTCACAAACGTTGCGGTTAGTTTTAAAGGGTGGCCTTCAACTTTGCCTTGACTATGTGACCTTGAACAAGCTCTGGAGCCCCTGCTTTCTCGTGTGGGGGCTGAGTAATGCTTCTAGGGATCGAATGTCCCCACACCACTGTGTTAGAGGCACTTGGAGGCCCTGAGCTATTGGAAGGTAGGCCCCATGGGAGAACCTGTAGCAGAGGGTGTGTCTTTAAGTGCAATCATGGGACCCCGCCCCCGCCTTTCTCATCCACTCTTTGCCTCCTGGTTGTGAAGTGGTTTTACTCCTTCACACATTCCCTACCAGGATTGTGTTGTATCTGTGCAGGCCAGAGGAACAAGGTGAATCCATCAAGGACTGGCACTTCTGAACTGACCTGTACTGGCTGGTTCTGTGTGTCAACCTGACCCAAGCTAGAGTTATCACAAAAAAAGGAGCCTCCATCGAGGAAATGCCTTCATGAGATCCAGCTATAAGGCATTTTCTCAATTAGTGATGAAGGGGGAGGACCCATTGTGAGTGGTGCCATCCCTGGGCTGGTGGCCTTGGGTTCTATAAGAAAGCAAGCTGAGCAAGCCAGGGGAAGCAAGCCAGTAAGGAACATCCCTCCATGGCCTCTGCATCAGCTCCTGCTTCCTGCCCTGTGTGAGTTCCAGTCCTGACTTCCTTTGGTGACAAACAGCAATGTGGAAATGTAAGCTGAATAAACCCTTTCCTCCCCAACTTGCTTCTTGGTCATGATGTTTGTGTAGGAATAGAAACCCTGACTAAGACATGAACCAAAATAAACTTTTGTCTCTTTCAATTTGTTTTCATTCACGTATGAGTACATGAACATGAAGGCCCAAGGTTGACTTTTCTCAGACACACCAGATCTAGCGATGTGGGTAGTCTGGCTAGCCAGCTTGCTCTGGAGATGCCCATCTCTGTCTTAAATCTAGAATTACAGGAGGCCACCATGTCCACTTGGCATTTATACAAGTTACAAACTCAGGTCTTCATCTGGCAAGTACCTGAACCACTAAGCTATCCCTGAAGCCCTATTTCTCTCTTAAAATATTTTTGCACTTCGTGTGTGCGTGTGTGCGTGCGTACGTGCATGCGTGCATGCGTGCATGCATGCGTGCGTGTGTGTGTGTGTATGTATGTGTGTGTGCGTGTGTGCATGTGTGTGTTGGGTGCATGTACATGCCACAGTACACATGTGATCAGAGGATAACTTGTGAGAGTTGAGTCTCTCCTTTCATTGTGTGGGACTGAACTCCGGTCAGACTTGGCAGCAAAAGCCTTTACTCCCTGAGGCTCTCGGCAGCCCAGTTTCTTTTTGTTTATCTGAGGTATTGTTACAATGACAGAACACTACATACATGATGTGATACATGCAATGTTGAGCATGTTGTCCCAGGAGATGAATGTTAGCTCTTACAAACATCCAATCAGCCTCAATAAGTTTTGCAGCTCAGTGTGAATTTCTTCGCAAGCACACTTACTTTAGTTCTATATTTGTGTGACAAGATCACACTGTGTGACCCTGGCTGGCTTGGAAATCACAACGTAGACTAGCTGACCTTGACCAGAGATCCACTAGGCACACACCACCTAGTCTGATCCCAAGACCAATTTGTAGTGAGGCTGGAAGTTTCTGGAGTTAAGAGCCATGAGAACCCGGAAGAAGGCTTGGTGTGTAAACCTGGCCTTCCTTCAGGCAGACCCAGATCCAAAGACAGCAGCCCCTGACCCAGAAGAGCTGCTCAGACAGGTTAGAGTAGCAAGTGATCCAAGGCTCCTTTAAAGCTCTAGGGTAAGCGCTGTGGTGGTGGTGGTGGTGGTGGTGGTGGTGGTGGTGGTGGTGGTAGTGGTAGTACTGGTGATGATGGTAGAGGTAGTGGTGATGGTGATGGTGATGGTGGTGATGGTTGTGGAGGTGGTGGTGATGGTGGTGGTGGAGGTGGTGATGGTGGTGATGGTGGTGGTGATGGTGGTGGTGGAGGTGGTGGAGGTTGTGGAGGTGGTAGTGGTGGTGATGGTGGTGGTGATGGTGGAGGTGGTGGTGATGATGGTGATGTGATGGTGGTGAAGGTGGTGGTGATGGTGGTGGTGGTGATGGTGGAGGTGGTTATGGTGATGATGGTGGAGGTGGTTATGGTGATTATGGTGATGATGGTGATGTGATGGTGGTGATGGTGGTGGTGGTGGTTATGGTGATGATGGTGATGGTGGTGGTGATGGTGGTAGTGGTGATGGTAGTGGTGGTGATAAGCTGGCTACATTGGAAACAAGCATTTGCCTCTTGACAGAATATGAAATGATGACAGTGGAATTCAAGCCCTGAGTCTCAACCTTTCAAATCTTTACTCTGAAGCAGACACTGGGACAGATACCAGGACAACACAAGAGGCAGAGGAAGAAGGGTGGCTCCCGGGGCCTTGCCAGTGAGATGTCACCATGCCCTGCAGGAGGCAGCTGAAGAGATGAAGATGTGGCCAACCGGGCCATATGGCCCTGTTTAAGTTTATTCTCTCAGATACCTAGCCTGCCTGCCTCAACTTGAAGCACGGGAGTCACAGGCCCGGTGGCTGGCACACGTCCATGCAGTTCTTTTTAAAGACCACCGGAAGCATCCCTCTGCCTCCTATCTAGTCCACTGCCCTCCGTGGCAGTTTTTAAACTGCCTTGGCTTCATAGTAGAACCTCTACCCACAACCAAGGGATAAAGACAATGTTGTGTTGTTTTGCTTGTTCCTCCCCTCTATTAAGATACAGAGTGGCTAAAGAGTAAGAGTGGCTCTTTACTGATTAGGAACAGCCAGACATACAATCATATCTGTGACATACGATAGTTTAAAGGCATCACATAACGGTTCAAATAAACAGACACATGGGCCGGCAGGGCAAGCTGGCTCAGCTGGCCGGTCAGTGTTTGCCATCAAGCCTGTTGGCCTAAGTTGATTCTCCAGGACTCATGTGACTAGAAATAAAGAACTGACTCTCAGATATCGTCCCCAGTCCTCCATTCAAGGGCTGTGGTTTGCCAGGGAAGGGAGGGTTAGGTATATCCCCAGAACTGCAAAGTGAGGGAGAAGTCTCAAGGGAGAGGGGAAGGGAGAAATCACTGGGCCAGGAAATTCCAGAAAATTAGAATTACCGTTCTTGGAACAACCCTACCCACCCTCCATCTTGTCCAAGACTGTTCTCTCGCCTTCTTTTCCCCACCCTCTTCATCCTTGGTATTTGAAATACGTATGTGCTATGAGGTGCACAGATGCTAACAGATGTTAACATGTCTAAGTCAAGCTGAAACTCATTTAGGGAAGTTCAATAGATTCCAGCTGAGACAAAGCCACCGGTGCAGCCAGGAAAGGTGCAGCTGCTAAGCCTGATGACCCGGGTTCAATTCCGAGGACCCACATGGCGGAAAGAGATTGATTCCAAGCTGTTCTCTTTAGCGCACATATGCCCCATCTGCTTCCAAACTAAACACAATTTGTAAAAATCTCTCAAGCTAAAAAAAAAAAAAAAAAGGGCTGGAGATATGGCTCAAAGTTAAGAGCACTGACTGCTCTTCCAGAGTCCTGAGTTCAATTCCCAGCAACCACATGGTGGCTCACAAACACTTGTAATAGGATCTGATGCCCTCTTCTGGTGTGTCTGAAGACAGCTACAGTGTACTTATATAATAAATAAATCTTTTAAAAAAAAAGTGCATGTCTTAGGTGTATTTCTGTGTTCAGAGAAACTGGCGGCTGAACTACTTAGCAGTTTGGATTCTATATCAAAATTCTATCATAAGCCAGGCATGGTGGTGCACCCCTTTGAACCAGCATTCCGGAGGCAGATCAGCGAACGGTCTGGCCTGTGTACTCTGTTCCAGGTCACCTAGGGCTACATACTGAGACCCTGACTCAAAGCAAACGAAAATCTATCTTAGCACCAAACAGGTGGCTTGAAGGACACACCTGTAGCGTTGTTTCGGGGTTTGTCAATGAGAGGCACGGAGTGGGAAGTCACCCACCTGGGCTGCAGAGCTGGCTCAGTATTTAAGAGCTCTTCTGGTCTCTGTGGGCAACTGCATTCATGTACACCACACACACACACACACACACACACACACACACACACACACACACACACACGATTATAAATAAAAATAAATGGAGGTGGTGAGATGGATCAGCAGTTAACAACAGTACTTGGTGCTCTCGGGGAAGATCTGGGTTCCGTTCCCAGCAACTACATGGTAGCTTGCAACCCCTCTGAAACCCCAGTTCCAGGGAACCCAATGCCCTCCTCTTCTGGCCTCCCCAGGCACTGCATGCACGTGGCACACAGACATACATGCAGACAAAATACCCATACACATAAAATATGAATTACTAACTGCCCTACCTAGTGGTCTCCCCATGAACGAAGGAAGCCATCCGTCCCCAAACACTCAGTGCTGACCACCCCATGACAGAAAGGCATCATCACCATTTCAACACTCAGCAGAAACCAGTGCCACGCTAAGGTTTACCAGGTCTCATTCTGATATTTTATTACGTTGACAGGCTAGGAATACTGGGATAAATAAGTAACGTTCTCTCTTACAGAAAACTGTAATATACTACTGAGTCGGATTGAACACTGAGGATTTCACAGAAACATCAGAATTTTAACAGTAGCCAGAGCCCTGGTGGCCAGTGGGAGGGACCTCCCAGCTGAAATACTCTGGACCGCATCTCAAAATAGCTTCAAGACAAAAGCGCAGTTAACATCCCACAGTGCAGACACCTTCCTTGCCCCACTCCTGGCTTCAAATACCAGTCTCCACGGGCTGTGGTTTTTGGTGGGAAGGAAGGGAAAACGGAGAATCCTTGGCTCTTCCTGCCCTGTCACTGAGTGTGGAGTCCTACGCCCTTTGAAAGCGGGACTTTGTGCCTTCGTTCTGTGACATTGTAACAGTTTGTAGCCAAGGACAGCTGCTGTGCCCGGGTTCTTCCTCAGCAGTGGGTACAGGGGAAGGAGGCATCAGTCCTCGGTCAGCACAGAGTAGCACAGCTGGTCATCAGCCAGTTTACATGGCCACCCAAACACTTTTGGGGGATATTGTCCACAGTGGCAGACCCCCAAACTCTCGGAAATCAGGTCTGATGAAACTCCCGGAAAAAAATCACGCCAATGTTGTGCAAGACAAACATCTAAATAGCACAACACCAGGCTCAGAAATGAATGCCCTATGCACAGTCAGTCTAGGACAGAACAGCATAGTTTCTAGAAAGCATACCCTGGCCATTGGACAACTTCAATGATGAATGTTCTCACTCCATCTTCCCTAGGAGGGATGTTGTCAGCCGCAGTGGAGGACGTGGTCCCACCCCACCTGTCAAGGTAGACACTTCTGCCTGCATCCCATTAGTGCGATCCTGCTTTGCATGGGACCCCAGCCTGGGGCCAGCTAGGTCATCTGAGAATGGCCGGGATGGTAAGGCCTAAATCCTGGAGCCGGTGAGACAAAGGATGCTCCTGCCTGCTCCACGGTTCACTCGGGGACAGAGTGGGACAACGCAGTAGTCACCGCAGGCCCTCCTGACCCAACAGCTCGTGGCTGCTGAGATTCTAGAAGTGCACAGGAAGCCAGTTTTCCAATGGCTTCAGGGTTTGGGGTGGAAAAGGAGGATTCAGTAAGGACTCCCCAATTGCCCCCATGCCACCTCTGCTTAGCTCTGCAATGTTCCTTCTTTTATCTGTTGGATAAAAAGGTTCCTCTCGTCTTCCGGCGTCCGCCCGTTCTGAGCCCGGACGATACACGTGGGCCGGTGCAGGTTGAGCATGTAAATCAGATGCTGCTTCTCATTCTTCAGCTCCTCGATCTGGGCCTTCAGTTCGGCATTCACACTCTCCAGTTTCTCTGACTCCTGAGGGATGATCAACAGACAGCAGCATTATGGAGGGAGCCAAGGGGCAGGGAGATGGGGGGCCACCTGGAATCCTTGGGGCTCCCCAGACTGAGACCTGCTAGCAGAACCGTCCTACCACAAGGATGGGAGGACCAAACTAGGTGGAAGGTGGAAGGTACAGGGTTTCCTGTAGAGGGCTCTGAAGTTGGGAGACGTGAAAGAAAGCTTAGGGACAGCACCGAGCCGGGCGCCCATGCTCGATGGAACTGCACCAAGGGCTCAGAGAGAGCTGCTCTAGTTCACTGCCCGTGGGGAAGGCATCTGGGCCCCACAGGATCGTGGGAGCTATCGAGGAACCCAAACGGGTGGTGTGGAGTTGTCTTTGAATTTCTGATCTCACCAAGACTCCCATGTCCACAGACGTATTCTCAGAAACACCAAAGCTGCCCAAGTTTTTTTTCACTGACCCTGAAGTAGCGAGCAGACAACCCAGGCTTTTACATCTCTTTGAGAAGCTGCCCTGCACACACTTGGGAGAGCAGACATGGCCCCTGCAAAGACTTCCAGGCTCTGTAGCTTGCCTTGCCTGTGAACCCATGCTGTACCCCTGGTGCTTGGTGTGGGGTGTCAGCCTCCCAGGGTGCTCAGTGCTGGATAAGCATGGAGTAGAGAGGAGGGTTCAGATCCAGGGAGGAGCACTGTAAGCACCACTTCAGCACCGTAACTTGAAGAGATTAATGCAAGCTTTTCCTGAGAGCCAAAGGCAGTGGCAGGGCTTTGCAGTTTGTATTTGTTAAAACTGATGAGTAAAGTCTCTTTAAATAGGCTGGTGTGACCCGCAAGTCTAGAAACTGCTGGGGATTTGTGCCACAGCATGCATGTGGAGGTCAGAGGTCACGTTTAGAAACCAGTTCTCTCCTTCCACAGCGGGTTCTGGGTGTCAAACTAGGGTGCCACATATGCATTGCAAGGACCTTTACTCATGAGCCAGCTTGCTGGCCGTGTGTGTGTGTGTGTGTGTGTGTGTGTGTGTGTGTGTATGTGTATGTATATATAAATGGATATATATATACACATATGCCTATACATGTGTGTGTATGTATGTGTACACATATACATCTCCAGAATCGCTTCCACCATGCTTTTTTTTTTTTCCTTCGGAGCTGGGGACCGAACTCAGGGCCTTGTGCTTGCTAGGCAAGCGCTCTACCACTGAGCTAAATCCCCAACACCCCCCTCCCCCCCTGCTTCCACCTTGCTAATAGCTTTGCTCTACCCTCTGCCTACAGCTGGCATTTCCCTCCCCTCAGGGGAGGTTGGGCCAGGCGGGACTCACCTTCTGCAGGCACTCTGTCTTCTCTTTTTTCTTGTTTCGACACTTGGCAGCAGCAATTTTGTTTCTTTCCCGCCGCCTCCTTTTTCTCTCATCTTCTTCAGGGGCCACCTATAAAATCCGAAAGGCACACATTTAAATACCAAGGCTGTGGGGTCTTGTGTGCTGTGGGGTCTTGTGTGTCTGTATATCTGCTGTCTGTGTATATATCTGCCACGTGCATTCATGGTGATTTCAGAGACCAGAAGTCAGTGTTGGATCATCAGCAGCTGCTGTGAGCCACCCATTGCACATGCTGGGAGCTCCAGTCCCCTGGAAGAGCGGGAAGTGCTCTTAACCACGGCGCCATCTCTCCGGCCTCGGGCCTGAGGGTTTTGTATGATCTCCCGTCACACGCATGTGCATTCACACATGTGAGTAACAAAATCTAAGTCCTGTTCAGTAAAATGGAATTATATTTGAAATTAGTAAATTAAAGTCTGCTTTAAAGACACAAGACCTGCCTTTAAAATGCATTTGCACTTTGAAACAAGAATTTGAATTTTAAATTAATAACCACTGAATTAATTAACCACTGAAGCTAGAATCAGAAATGACCACATTGCCCCTTAGCCACACTCTCCTGAGAGCGGTGCTGTTTGAGGAGGTTGTGGAACCTTTGGGGTGGGAAACATGACTGACAAGGGTGGATTGTGGCATAAAATGGGTGTTGGAGGGTTTGAACTCCAAGCCTACTTTATCTATCTGAGCTTTGCTTCTTGAGCTAAAAAGATGTATACAGGCCCTCACCACCGGGCATAAGCCCTTACCTGAGCACCAGCCCTCACCACTGGACACAAGCCCTCACCACTGAGCACCAGCCCTCACCACTGGACACAAGCCCTCACCACTGGACACAAACCCTCACCACTGACACAAGCCCTCCATCAAGCACCAGCCCTCACCACTGAGCACCAGCCCTCACCACTGGACACAAGCCCTCACCACTGGACACAAACCCTCACCACTGACACAAGCCCTCACCACTGAGCACAAGCCCTCACCACTGGACACAAACCCTCACCACTGACACAAGCCCTCACCACTGAGCACAAGCCCTCACCACTGGACACAAACCCTCACCACTGACACAAGCCCTCACCACTGACACAAGCCCTCCATCAATCACCAGCCCTCACCACTGAGCACCAGCCCTCACCACTGGACACGAGCCCTCACCACTGGGCATGGAGCCACTCTGGCTGCTCTGTCTTCCCTGCAGGATGGATTGTATCTCCTCAACTGTGTGAGCCAAAACAAACCTCTTCCAGTGGCTTCTGTCAACCATTTGACCACAGTTACAGAAAAATTACATCTGTGTTTTTACCAGGAGCATCATGGTACGCCCTTCCCATGAGGCCAGTGAGCTCCTGGAGAAGAGGGACTTGAGAACATTATTAGTAGCAAATGGTATGAATAAGCCCACAGCTGGATGCTACTGGTGGGTAGAGTCCTGAACCACCCATTGATTCAGCCAACACATCATACTGACTTCCTGTGCCGCCTCCTGAGTCACAGAAGTCTGGGGCACTCAGAGGACAGAGCCATGTTCAACTTTGGGGACTATGCTCCTCCATGGATGTTCACTCTGATCCTGACCGTCTATGGACCAATGTGCAGTGAGCTCACCCAGCCATGTACTCTGCTAAAGTACATCTGGGATGAACCTTCCTGAGGTCTGCCCAGTGTCAGACCCTGCCAGCTTTGGGATGCCATGACTGACCCACTCCTGACCTTTTCCCATGCTTTTGAATCAGAAGACACGATGGACTGAGATGGAGGTCTTACAATCTAGGGAGGCAAAGCCCAAAGAATCTAACCCTGAATTTCTATCCTTCATGCCTCAGGGCCACAGTCCCAGAAAAATATAAAAATCATACACACACACACACACACACACACACACACACACACACACACACACAGAGACACACACATAGACACAAACACATACAGAGATACACAGACACACACACATACAGACACAGATACAGACACACAGATATGACACAGACACACACAGAGATACATATAAAGACATACAGACACACATACATACAGAGACACAGATACACACAGAGATATACACACACACAGACACACATATATACAGAGACACACTCACTCACACAAACTCCCTACTACTGTATCTTATTTCAAACTATATCATTAGAAGAAAAAAATATCTCCCAGAATGTCCCAGGCTCTGGCCTACACTCTCCAGTATTGGACTTGATACCCATGACTGTTTAGTGGTACCCTCTCTGACCTCCTCTGAGCTAGCTGGAATCACAGCTAATGCCCCTAATGGCATCCATGGCAACAGCATCATAAATAGTCCATCCTCATCTGCCAAATGCTATGAGCAGGGTTCCCCTCAGATCTTCCGCAAATGTCAGTCCCATCGACCAATACTACCACTGACCAGCAACCCCAGTCCTCAAGTTCCTTTCAAACTCACATCTTTTGAGCTAGTTGTACTCCTTGCCCCACGGCTGCAATCATACCCATTAAGTAAACTTAAAATAACCCTGACCAGGAAAGGCTAGCAAAGTTACAAATGTTCACCTCTGATGCTCTTGAGACAACATAGTTACAAGCAACTGACACTCAGTAACCATAGTTACCAGCAACCACCACTCAGTAACCATGTCTGTTACTCCAGGTGTCTTATGGAAAGGTTTCTCAACACAGAACAGTGCATGTGTGTGAGCATATGTGAACGCAGAGCAAACACATGGGGTACCAAATCTGTGAGCATTGTTGCCAGGAAAGTTAGGGCTAACCTCCTGGTCCTTGGAATCATTGGGTGATGAAAATCGCCACCATATTCCTCGCTTCTTTAGAAAGTCTCTGCACAGACGGTGGCTTCACCAAACTCAGAGCTTCAAGCACCATCCATAGTCAGATGTTTTCCAGCCCTGGATCTCTGGCCCAGGACTCCCAGCTCATATCTGGTGCCTGCCTGTTTGACATCGTCCAAGGACACAGGTTCTGCTTTTGTCCCACATGTCCTTCTACAGTACCAAGTCATATAGCAAAAGGACTAGACACAAACATAGTCATAGGTCAGGCAGCCTTGCCCTAGATTCACATCCAGAAGCCAGCAACCTTCTAGCACTAGCCTACCTGGCTTCCCCTGTGTAAGTGCTTGGTCTCAGTTTCATTTCTGTGCATACTTCTCCAGTTTACTCATTTAGTAGTCACTCAAGACAGTGTTCAGGGAATCCCATAAACATGTGTCAGATCAACTAGTTCTCTGTCCAAAAGCCTTCCAGTGACTTCTACCCTCAATGCAGCAGCTTCTGTGTGACCTGCCCCAATTCACATTCTCCTCCTAAATGGAGAACACTTCCCACACAACTCCCTCTCCTCAAGTCTTAGCTAACAGGCCATGACCAGGGAAGCTTTCCTTGGTCTCCTAATCTAAAATGAAAATTTCACCCCTAGCTAATCTCAGAACCCTTTTCTCCTCTTTAAAAACCGAGTTTTATTGTACGCGCACGAGCCTATGCGTCTGCATTTGTGCGGTTGCCTGCTTCTGTCTCCCTTTTGTTGTTTTAAAAGAGACTTAGTTTTTATTCTGCACGCATGAGTGTCGACCTGCATTTATGCGCTTGTGACATGTTTATGCAGTTGCCTGCAGAAGATGTTGGATTCCCTGAAACTGGAGGTACAGATAGCTGTGAGCCACCACGTGGGTACTGGGAATTGAACCTGTGTCCTTTGCAGGAGCAGCAAGTGCTGTTAACTGCTGAGTCTCTCTACCTGCTTCTCAAGCTATTTATTTACCAGCTTTCTCTCTCTCTCTTTTTTAAAGAGTCTTGATATGTACCTCAGATTGCCCTCAAACTCATCACTCTCTTGACCTTCCTGTTTCAGCTTCTTTTCACGCACGCACGCACGCACGCACACACACAGGCACACACACAGGCACACACACGCGCACACACACATACACACACACACGCACACACACACGCACACGCACATGTACACACAGGTGCGTGCTATACCTGCTCATGCACGAATTCTAGGCTTTACTCCATTATCTTTAGACAATAGACTTTAAGCTCCCAGAGGGCAGAGCTTTGGTTGATTCTTATCCCCAAGGCTAAGCCTCCTGAATGTGCTGGAATGTAGAGAGTGTGTGATAAGCATGTGCTGAAGGAATGGTCACGTGATGGCAGAACCCACCTCAGACTTGGTGACTGACATCTCCAGAGGTCTGTTGTTGATGGTGACTGACTCCAGCGCAGAGGACATCCGATGGCAAAGGTGCTTGTTCTGGATGGCGAATCTCAGCTCTTCCTTGACAAAAGGTGTCAGGTTAGCAAAATCCTCAAACACCAGTGACCCAGGAGGTGAGAGGCAGGGGACGATGGCGGTCGCGCTGACTTCTGAGGCAGAGACCTGGCCTGGATGTTGAAGCATCATTTTGCTGAAAGAAAAAAATTAAGCCCAAACTGCATCAGGGGTCCTGGGGCATGGGATCCGACCACGCCGAAATACAGCCTACAAGTCCCATCAGCCCTGGGGCTTCTGGTTTATTTCCATTTCGTGACCACCCCTTGCCCATGACTGGAGAAATTACAGGAAATATTACAGGAGAACATATTAGTGTTGCTTTGCTAAATGGGTGTGTTGTCAAGCTGTCTCCTAAATATCTATGCTCTGACCTATAGATTGGCGGTACCCTTAACCTTGGTCAGCGTCTTTTTGCAACAGACAGCAGTTTATGGGGTAACTGGGCTGAGAGTAAGTGGCTGTTCAGTGTGCCATCCTAAACAGCACCCCTACACACACTCAGGGGACAACACCAGGGCTACAAGGAGGTAAACGCAGGAGGACAGGAGAGCCCTGGGAAATGTTATTCTCCGGACACGACATAGCTGTTCCTCTCATGAACTCATAGCAGCTCTGGTTACCTGCACAGGACCTGCAGAGGAGGGAGGGCATGAGGTCCCAACCCTAACCCAGGAGCTATTAGCAGTGAACCCTGCCGGTTAAAGGGGTCACTTCTTCAGTAGTTAAGTTACCCATGTGCCAATGACTAACCCCATCACTGTGTAAGCAACACTAAGTAAATTCAGTGGACCATCAAAAAAAAAAATGTTATGCTATCCTCACTGTGAGTAAAACAGATCCTTAAAACACACAGCTCAGGGGGCTGGAGAGATGTCTCAGTGGTTAAGAGCACTGACTGCTCTTCCAGAGGTCCTGAGTTCATATCCCAGCAACCACATGGTGGCTTACAACCACCCGATGGATTCTGGTGTATCTGAAGACAACTACAGTGTACTCATATACATTAAATAAATAAAATACTAAAAAAAAAAAAAAAAAAAAACCACACAGCTCAGAGACTCAGCTAAGCTCAGGGGGATTGTCTTCTTGGGATCTTCTGTGGCTGGGACACAGAATATGCAAATGTGGCCTCAGTCATAAAAGAAAAAAGCATTAAAAAACCAAGACCAGCGCCTTCTCTGATCCCATGTTCAGTCTCCTTTTCAAAAAGAAATGGAAAGACTCCTGAACGCAGACGGAAGCTGGGGCCTTGAATTCAACAACTTCATGACAGAGCTTTCTCCTGGAGGAAGCTGAGTCCACCACTGGGAATGAAGAAGGTAAGAGGAGTGGGGTGTGTTACTTTGCCCCAGTCCTTGGCAAGGAGTGGTGACGGTGGTAACTCAGGTCATGCAGGAACACGGAGCCCTTCTTAACGAGAAGGCTGGCAAAGCAAAGGACCTCGGCAGGCGAAAGCCAGGAGCCAACGTTCTGGATTTATAAGGGTGTTGTTTAGCTCTGAGGTACAAGGAGCGAGGCTTGGGACATGGGCAGAGGGGGACCTAGGATGGCCCTGGTCCATGAAGGAGCAGGTAATGTGGCCCTGTGGGACTCAGTCACCATATGGAAATTGGCTGAAAAAGGCAGCAAACCACTGGCCCACGAAGCCTGTTGACCAGTTAGACAACTGCATACAGAGTGGAGCTGAGGCGGCTACAGCAAACGCCTCATCCCTCTTCAGGTCGGCGAACCCACAGGGGCGACAGGGGAGAACCAAGGGATCTAAAAGAATGTTCTGGTGCCTATCTCAGGTGTGGGCTTGCTGTCCCAGTGACCCCCACCGGCTTCTTCCTGAAGCAGCACCGGCTATACCGGTCATCGGCCAAGTCCCAGAGGGCAGGGAGCCTTTTGGCAAATCTCTAACATTTAAGGAGAAATCTATCTACCTTGTTTCCCTTGAGGCTTGTGAGTTTTAATGGCTAGTATTGTAAAAACTAGCTTCATTTTAGACAGGAATTAACTGAGATTTAGACAGATCACATTATCGTGGGATATAGTACGGGGCACTGGGATTTGTTTTGCGTGGTTTCAGAACTCACAGCCTTTATTTATACACAGCAAACCCAAATGTTAATACTTTCTTGAACAAAACAAACAAAACCAGCAAAAGTTGGGGGTGAGGAGGAGCAGGTGGGGGATCTAAAGCAGAAACAGTGGCGGGGAGCAAAGACTCCCAGGGAACTTTGAGCTCTGCTCTGTGTATCAGGTCCACACTCAGCTACTGCCTACACCGGAGAGAGCTAAGTTTAAACGAGCCATTTTATCCATGAAATCTCCACACCAGAATCTATTTTTTTAAATCGAGGTTTGAGGACCACTCAGTTATGTGTTGTGACAGTACCCCAGTGGCTTTCTCCTCTGCAAAGGACGGCTGGTAATGAGTTCCCTAATTCCCCAAGAGTGGTGAGCAGCTTGGGAAATAATACAAGAAATGCCTTGAAATGCCTAGACCAGGAACTACACTGGGTCTCCCAGGAACTCCCACGGAAGGATGGCTGCTCTCCCTCGGAGACTCCCTGGGGTCTGCTCACCTTCTATGATGTTAGGAGCCCTTCCTCAGGATTGCTTTTCCCTGGAGATTAATGCCCCCGGTGGAGGCAGAAATTCCAGGGTAGTGATTGCAGAGTCAAAAGAACTGGAGAAATGTATATTCAATGCTCTCCCAGACGGGAGCAAGGACTGAATGTCTCTTAACCTTGTGGCTGAGGGATGCTGTTTCTTTGACTTCTGAAGTCAGGGGCTCAGCGTCCTCCCATACACACACTCTCCTTCCCCATTTTACTGGAAAACAGATCAGAGCTGCCACTGGCCTGGCCGTCCAATCTGTAGGACTGAATAGTTCATCTATACTTAACTGGTTTGAGCCATAGCAGTTGAGCATGTCCCTTTTAGCCACCCAGTTACGTTTATTAATGAGCCCTTTGAGGTTAAAGTCTGCTGTTTCGGACTTCCCCCAACAACATTCTTAGTGTAAATTCAGGAAGAAACCGAGGAATGTCGGTGGTGGTGGTGTGGAATGTTTTTGTGAAAAGCTGGGGGGGGGGGTGGGGCTCACTTGGGGACACAATTGCATTGTAAAAGCCATTAAGAAAACTTTTCCCATCATCGTGGGGCATACTCTGCAAGATCTGGGCTCTTGTCCTTCCTGGTTTGTCTTGCACAGAGTTCTCCAGAGAGTCAGACTAGAAGTCAGGCTGTGTCCCTCCAGGGAAAGAAAGTTTAAAACTTCAGCTTGATTCCAGAAGCTGAGGCCCCAGAGAAGGGAGTGTTTGGGGGTTTGGGAATGAGCTGACTTAACTTTCTGCACTGATGATAAAACTCTCTTCCAGATTTGCTTCCAGATTCCACTTCTGTTTCATCACTACCAATCAGAAATTATGTCACATACGGTTGGCAATTTCGTCATTTTCAAGAAAATGAAACTTCCCTTATTTAGCTGGAAATTCGGCTCCTAGATTTTTATCTCCAAGTAGCTTATGATGGCTCTGAATTTTCACTTTTGATTTCCACTTCCTTCCACCCAGCTGTCTGCAAACCGTCCTGTAGTACTGGGGAATCAGTAGCTGCCTTCCTAACTCCACATCCTGTTCTTTTTCCTGTTTGAAGGCTGGAGGCAGAGGCTGCTTCAGGGTGGGATGAGACAGTATTCTCCAGTTCTATCTCTGGTCCCCACTAGTTGAGCATCCATTTACGAGCTGGATGCTTTCTGACCTTAGTTCCTATCTGAAAATTGTGATCAAGGTTGCCAATTCCCTCCCAGGGTTGTGTGTGTGTGTGGGGGGGGGACAACACATCACATGCACAAACATTAGAAAATCAGTATTCACATGTCCATTCTGACTCCACCTCCCCCCAGCCCCTCAGGGAACCTGATTAAGTTCAGTTCGGTTTAATTCTATTGATCAGGAATTGACTGGAACTATCAAGAATTTCAAGCTGGTGGTTGACCCCTGAGTTCCCAAGACACAGGGCGAATTACACCCCATTTGCTGACATCAGCACTCCTCCACTATAGTTGGATTGACAGAGACTGAGAGTTCTCACATAGAAAACCATTTCTCTCCTGAAGTTTCTGTGGCTTCCTGACTATGTCCCTCCTCCTGTGATGGGGAACCCCCGGTTGCCAGTTCCTTAAGGAATCACAGACTCCTGGAACATAGAATTATCTGGATCAAATCCCCATTTTGTCATTGAGTAAACTGAGGTCCTGGAAGGGGTAGCACTTGTCTAAACTCACAGAGATGGGTGTGGTCCGGTCCAGCCAAGCTGCTCACACCCACCCCTTGCTCGATTTGCACTACCACAAGGACCCAGCAGTTCAACAGATCAACCAAGTAAGCAATCATGGACAGAGCTGCCAGCCAGGTAGGCAACTATGGGCTGAAGAGTCCTGCACCCCCCCCCCAACCCCGTCATAGAAGAGGCTCTGACAGAATGGCTACAAGAAACGGGTGTGCCTGAGAAGGGATTTAGATAGCCACAGATGCTGGGCGATGTCTTCTTCACTCTGGACACCTGGTCAGCAGCCTCTGAACCCTCCAGATAGAAGCAACAGTAACCCCCACCCCAGCCTCAGCCCCACCCCCAAGCAAGAGCCTGTGTGTGGTAACACTATCCCATAGTAAACGCAACATGCAAAACATGTGCTCTCTTCTTCTCAGCACTTGGGGACTGGAGCTGGAAGATCTCCGTAAGCTCAAAGTAAGACCAGGTTACACGGGGAGACCTTGTCTCAAAAAAGTGGAACCAGGGGAGGGGAGAATAAACGTTTTAAATTATTGGACTTGGCAACTCCTTTAGTTTATAAGAAAGCTGGTGTGATGAAATCAAAGAAAATAAAATGGCTAGGAGGAAAACACAGAAATGGGAGTTGGGAATGAGAATGGGGTGGGAGCAGGGAAGCAACCCAATGGGAGAGAGTTAGGAGACAGAGATGCAGGAGAAGCCCCCATTCCTGCCCTGTCTCAGAGACCCGTTAGGAGAGCTGGGTGGGGAGCCCCCTCACTCAGCATTCCCCCCACCCCGACTCCTTTTATTTCAATTATTTCACTCGAGAAACAAATCTGTCAAAACCTGGCTATCTGAACCACGCAGCGCAGGCTCCCACACAGGCAGAGAGGTGTCAGGCATAGTGGCCTGTAATTTCAGCACTTGGGATGCTGAGGCAGGAGGATTGCCCGGAGTTTACGAGCAGTCTGGATTACAGAGTGAGACCCTGTCACAAGACAACTCCTCCCGGACCCCTCCCTCCAACAAGTACAAGTGGTCCCACACCCTGGTCCCTCCACCCGCTTGATCCGATTTCTTCGGCTCACTTCGAATACACCAAGAAATCCAAGGACCAGTTAAAAGTCAGCCAGAGCACAGCAATTCACAACAGCGAATGAGGCTGGAAGTGACGTCTCAAGCCCAGCCGACCGAAGTTAGCGGGTGCGGAGACCTCTCTGCCTTCAGCCCCGGGACAGCGCCACACCAGCGCTCGCCGCCTCCAAACTTATCCCGACTCACTTTCGCTCCCAGCCCTCTACGAGATCCTGCGGCCCGGAGCTCTGCTCCGCGGAGCGCAAGGCGACCTCCTGCGGCTGTGCGGACCTCCGACCGAGTGTTCCTTCTCCATTCATTTAGCTCCGTACCCGGAGCAGCGCTTCCACAAGCCAGGGCCACCACACCTCTCCGCGGACTCAGGAGGGACCCACTCCTACTCCAGAGCCCAGACACAAAGTGATGGACGGAGGAGAGGACCGCGACCCCCAGAGTGTGGGTCACCCCCGCGCACCAGCACCCACCACCCACCCAGAGGACCTCTCCTAGTTGCGAGCTGAGAGCGCGCGATCTCCTCCCAGGGCATCTTTCACGCCTCAAGTCAAAAGAGAAAGTTCGTTCTTTCACTTTACCAGAAACTTTTCCCCAGCCGGGAGCGGCGGCGGAGAAGAACAGCTCAGCCGAGCGACTGTGGTGCGGAAACTAGGGCTCGGGTCCCCAGTGGCACAAGGGTCCGGGGGATGGTCACCAGAGGGGAACTTAGGGTGGGGAGGGCAGCGCTCCTCGGCGTGGTTCTAATGCTCACCTCCAGTCTTCGCTCGGGGCGGCCAGGGTCCAGAGAGCGGCTAGAGGCGGGCTGTCTGTCCCGCCGGCAGGCGAGCGCCAAGGACTCTGCCGGAGCGCGGGTTGGTCGGTCGGCTCCGCCGGGGAAGCACCGTGCACCGCGCGTCTCGCTGAGTGAGACTGTGACTGGGAGCGCGTTGCATCACCCCTTTTAAAGCCCTCGCGCTGGCAGGGAGCCCGCTTAACTCCTGGTTACCAATCCCAGGCTGACGTAATGCTATTAATAGCTTCCAGGGAGAACTGGCCAGAGGAGGGGTGAAGGAGGGACGAGGGCGGGGCAAAAGGTGGGTGGAGACCGCGGACTTGGTGATGCAAGTGCGAGAAGGGGCGGTCACAGCGCGTCCTACGCGCCTCGCACGCCCGGGACACACACACCCGCCCGCCCTCTATCTCCATATCAGGCCGGGAGCCGCCCGGGCGCACCGCCAGATGTGCGTATTCGCCGCTGCGTGTTCCAGGCATGAGCCAATGGTGCCCAAGCCAGCGGCATGACTCCACCGCCCTGGCATCTCTCCCTCCGCTAGGTTGGGATGGGGGTGGGGGAGGGGTGCTGGGAGGCGGGTCCTGGCAGTGGCCCAGACTAGGTGAGGCTGGGAAGCGGGCACGACCTTTCTCTAAAATGCGTGGTCATTTTTCTAAAACTTCAGGAAAAGGCGCCTTCTCTGGCCAGCGGCCTAGCCTAAGGAGGAGGCGGGGAAGGGGTAGCGGAGACGATATCCCGCGTGAAGGAGGTACCCAAAGTTACACTCCGGTGAATCCACACGGTTACCGGCCCCTGTGACCTCCGCTGCCGCGGGCCCCCGCTCACAGCTGTGGGTTAACGTAGACATTCGGCGGCTTCGTGCTCCCACGCCCTGGCCGTGCACACGCAGGGGCCCCAGAACCCGCCAGGAACCCAAGGTGTCAGTGACCGGTCGCTGTCAGCTCATTTTTGTTTTTAATAACAACCACAAAACGTTTTTAAATGAACAGGGAATTCTCCGCGAAAGCAAGAGCTTAGAAAGGGGAAAGATTTGGAGAGATCAGAGGCCACCTAGCGCAGGGATAAGAAGGGGCTGGAAAAAGGCGGCTCGGCCAGTCCGGGAAAGAGGACGCTTTGATCTCTACGCGCCCAGCCTGGGCGGGGGTGGGGGTCCGCCTGGACGTCGGGAAATACTTAGAGAAAAACCGTCTCCAGGTTTCGAGTGTCTGTATGCAGGAACAGAGGGCTGTGCTAGGGACCCGGTGGCGGGGACTGAGCACGCACCGCTTAAAGCCGGAACACCGGGCCCTCTGTTCCCTAATCTGGTGGCTGGGAAGGCTGGGCGCGTACGGCTCGATTTCAGGCCAAGACCTCAGCAGACCTGGGTTTGAACCTCGAAAATAGTTTCCCGATTCTGATCCAGTGATTCCGACGGTCTGGGCTGAGCGCAAGACCCCGGACTGGTCCCCATAGCTCATCAAGGGTTAGACCTGCACACGGCTGCGGCCCAGTAGTCGCGCACCTGCCTGGGAGGCGTTCGTAGGCGCACACCGGGCTGGACGCCGAGGTGTAAAGGCAGAGGCACCTGCTAACACCTGCCTTTGAGAGGAAGGCGATCAGAAGGTCACAGGGTGGTAGTTTAGGGTGAGACGCAGAATTGTTCCGTGCTGCTGCCCCATAGCACCTGCCACCCGGACGGTTACGGAAAAGGTCGCACACGGTATTACGCCGTACCCAGAGACAGACACTTCGGGCAAAATCAAGTTCTCTGCACCCGGGTTCCTTCAGTCCAAGGCCGACTCTCGACCTTCACAGGCCCCTGCCCTCCATCCAGGGCCCCGGAATCTCTCTGTCCTTGTCCTCGCTGGAAGCCTGGGGTGGTTCCATCCCCGGGATTCCCTTTGATCCTGCCAGGATCTGACGGGATTGCAGCAGCGTCGCGCGGGAAGCGCCAGGCAAATGTTTTGCTTTGGTTTTTGCCTTGGTAACGCTCTCGGGGCCCCACCCTCCATCTCCCACGCCCACACCCTGCTCCACACCTCCACCGCCCGCCCTCCAGCCGACCTGCCCTAAGGTAAACCCGGGGCGTGTCGGCACAACCCCGAAGAATGCCAGGTGCCTAGAAATGAAAGTTGTTTGGGATCTCCTCGTACCTGCCCCATCTCTTTAACAGGCTGCCCTGGAGTAAATAAATAAACACCACTATCCAGTGTAACAGGGAGATGGGGGGGGGCACACGAACCCTGCCCCCAAGCCTCTGGGAACCTCTACAGAAATCCTTATTGTCTTACGGATTAAACCGGAGTTCTGCTAATACTCGAGCCAGATTTATGGAAGTGGGTCCTGTCTTCAAGTGGACAGCCTTGAGAACCCAAGCAGCAAGGCCAGCAGTTCCCTCAGAACCGTGAAGAGTAACGTGGACAGAAGTCCGCAGAGCTTTGTGGGCATCTGGTCATGACCGTGGTGCCCTCCCCCACGCCCGTCTCCCTGCTGTTCTAATCTTTAGCTTTCAGTCACCACGTCGCACCTAGATAGAAACTCTTAGTTGTTTACAGAGCTCCGAGTCCGACATCATCCCCTCCCTCTTACTGAAACCCTAAAAGCGATAAGATTCTCCAGGGAGAAGTCTGCCCACCCCCACCCCCTATAGGTTGGATGAACCGCCTATCCTAGGCAAACAAAAGTCACTTTCTGCCGGACTCAGTCCCCTAGGCTCCCAAGAGAATCATAAAGCGCCTGAGGAAAAAACGGGAAGGAAGAGCCCCAAGGTCTGGACCAAAGGAAGTTGTCAACATCTGAGTCTCCTCGCCTCCCACTTTACCCTGACTTAATGCCCCCAGTGTGCAGCGTGCGCAGTCGCCCATACGCACGGGTAGCGCCACGCAGAGGGGCAAGAAACATTCCCAGCGCCCAAATCGCTGCCCGACACAAAGGCAAAAGAACGCCTGTCCAGCCGGAGCAGGAAGCCCCTGGCTAACGGGATTTCAGGGGTTAATCCCCAGTCAAAGAGGGTTAAGCAGAAACTTGAATGAACCGCCCGGGGAGCCCGCCTGCAGATCAGCGCTGGTCTGTTTTGCTGAGTGAGATAAGAACAGGAGACTTCATGCTGAAGCATGTACCAAAGGAAGTGGGAAAATTAAAAGGGGAGGAGAAGGAACCAGGCAGCTAAAAACAGTCCCCTCGTGGCAACCAAAACTAAACACAAAAACATTACAGGGAGCCAAAAGCAAAAAAGGAAAAAAGAAAGTTCAGAGATATTTAAAGGTTTTTGCAATTCAGAGGGCCGTCCTGTTAGATTCCTGTGCCTCTTTGACTCTGTTCTTCAGACTCCGAGGCTGTATTTGCTCAGAGAACTCTAGAAACAGTTAAGGCTTCCGGGGAAGCTTGAGCTGACCGATGGCCTCTCTGTGCACAGGTCTTGACCTTGGAAAGAGAATCGGGTGGATTTCTCCCGAATCCATGCTCTCGGCCAAGCCAATTGTGAGAATTGCTAATGTAAGTCTCTAAAAGTACATCCTTACCTCCTCAGGGAAAGAAAACAGCACACAGTGGACACTCAAGTAAGGAAGACCCTTGATTGGTTTGTGAATGCAGCACTCAGTGGCCATGGCCCCCTAGCTCCATCCTCTGGTTTTATCCCCAGGTTTAAGCCTTCTCCCACACTGAAAAGGGTGTACCAACAGTAGACCCTCATGCCTTACAAAGGAGTCTTCAGTAATGGTGTCTAGAACTGTAGATCAGGAAGGCTTTCTAGGATAGTCTCTGTCCCCTTCACCATTGAGAATCTGAAATACCCAGAGTAACAGTCATGAGGTGGGCTTCCCAGAAAAAAGCAACAGGAGTAAACCTTGTTCTCCATCCACAGCAACTAATCAGACGCTGGATTTCTAGGTGCCGGATGCTGGCGGCAAACCTGGGCTGGGCTGGGGATTCCAGTGCTCCTCTGGTTCTGCCTTTGTTATCTTGAGAAGGGCAGGTCCTCTTCCCAGGGTTTCCATTGTATTGTTGTAGAGGACCCTGAGTTGGACTGAGGGGGGCCTGAAATGGATACTCTCTTTCCCAAACCACCCAACTGCCCTGTAGATTTCTTAGAGCCAAGAGGCCGCTCTGGGGAAAGCTGTTGTATGAGCCAGTGACTAACCCATTTTGCAGTCATTTCTCTGGACACTAAGCTGAGAAGCGTTGTCAGGTCAGATTCTAGGACACCATAGCCTGTCCTCTATTTCCCCGCTTCCCTCTCAACACTTCCAAACACTAACTCATGTGGGTACCCAGTCACAGAGGGGCTTACCCAAGGCAGGGACTGGATCTTTTGAGGACATCTTGTATATAGACATCCACTATAGACCACAGGGCCAAAGCTAGGTAGCAGCTGTCCCCTCCTTCAGAGAGGAGATCCTAGGGCCCCAGAAATCTGAGATGAGGTCCGAGAAGCCCGGGTGTTACAGGACATAGTAGGTCTGAGACCTGCCCACTGGTTGACCTCCAGCAACGGGATGGCTGTGCAAGTCATAAATGTACTACCTTAGCTTGTCAATCCACGAAATGAGATTATTTAACACTATTTCCCCGCAAATCATTGCTATAAGTATCAGATGATATGATGGAGGTGAGTCGAAAATAGGTTTAAAAAAAAATCACACTGACAGGTATCTGGCTGGACATGTCCTGCATGCTTGTGGAGTGAAGATGAGAACATGAACGTTTGAGGCCACCTGGAAGGCACAGCAGCTGGAGCCCAGCCTGGGCTGCACAGCAAGATTCTGTCTCTAAAACAAAAGCAAACGCCTCTTACAAGAATTTTTACCATTATGAGAATTAGGGGAAAGGCAAAAGAAAAAAAGTATGTATAATCCCAACACTGTCAGTATTTTGAGTTATTTTTATGGTTTATTTTTTTTCTTTTACTATATACATGATTTTAAGATACAGTTTTGGTTTTATATTCTTGCAACCTTCGGGCCTGTTCTTTTGCTTATCCCTCTGGATAATATATTACCTTCGTTTTTTCTTCTTCTTTAAATTATGCCCACTTTATTGTAAGACAGAGGATACATACCAGTGTTTCACAGAACAGGTAGACATAGATTTAAATGATAAAATATACTAAGGACTATCACCGTAAGCGGATAGCCACCTCCAGTGTTTAGAAGCCCACATACGATCCTCCTGATGCTGTCTGCTCCTGCCTCCCAGTGGGAACCAATGCCCTGACTTGCCATAGTTTGTGGGACCTCATGGGTGTTGTACCACTTAACCCAGTTGTTACTCTTCCTTAGTATTTGGGGTGCTACCAACATTTTGCTAACATGCTAGACACACTTTAGTCTTTTTGATGGGAAAAGACACCAACTGCCAGCTTCCATTGGGTTACTTAAATGGAGTTAGGAGAGGGTCTTGGTTCAGTCTTCACATGCTGGAAGAAAGAAGGATTCCAGGAGCCAGAGACAACCTGTGTGTCCTTCCTTGTTTGCTAACATCTAAAGAAAACCCCGTGCAGGTGCTTTTCCCATGGAGAACGCCCTTTGACCCTTCCAGTGGTACTTTTGAGACCCCTTGATACTGTGCCCATTATGGAAAAGGAAACTGAGTTTGCAGCATGAGAGAGTGATAACCGGCAGGACCAACAGGCACTGCTTCTGCCTGCGCCTTCCTGCAGAATTCTCACTGTGGCTAAGCCATGCTGTAGCCCTGGCACCTCTATGCCAGCATAGTGACATGGATAACAACCAGACTAGCTGTCCCCTCCTCGGTCTGTACCCGGAGCCAGTGCCAGAGTCAGGTGGCACTGGTTTCCACAACTGCGCAACACCAGGTCTAAAAGGACTCTGGAAGGCATCTGCTTCCGTCTGTCCCAAACCCAGGCACGGGGCTCTACACCAGAGCCTCAGAGCAAAGGCAGGACGAGCTGGGGCATCTGCTGTATACAGCAGGTGCTTAAATCGCTGTTTTACCACACACAGGTGTGGATGTGCTGAATTGCAATCTCAGTCATATGAGGGTGTTTGAGGACAACAAGAAGATATCAAATACACTCTGGCCTTGGGATGCACTCCTGGAAGTCAGACGGGAGAGCCCTGGGGAGGTTTGCTTGCTTTTCGTTCGTTCGTTCGTTCGTTCGTTTGTTTGTTTGTTTGTTTGTTTGTTGGGTTGGGTTTTTTTTAATTCTCTTCAGATGATATTTGCAAGCTTCTTTGGTGAGTAATTGCTGTAGTCCCGACACTCAGACGGCTGGAATGGAAGAACTACTGTAAGCTTAGGGCAGCCTGAGTTACAGAGAAGCCCAGGCCAGTTCCAGTCCTCGTCTCAGAAAACCCAGCTGGCCTCAAAACCACAGGGATCCACCTACCTCTGCCTCTAGAGTGTGGGGATTAGAGGAAGGCATTGGCACACCAGCTTCTCTCTCCTCCCTTTGTGCATTAGTCTCATAGACCCCAAAGTCATCAGGAATGTCTACAGACTCCAGTGGAAAGTTCCATCTCGAAAAAGAAATATTTTTTTTAAAAAATCAGTATGTGTCACAATTACTATTTACTCAGAACACGTTACATTCGAGGCACAGAGTAAGAACTCTCAACAATACTGTGTCTTCTTCGATCTTCGTACTTATTCTGTCGGGCTGGTACTATTTTCTCAGTTTTATAGATGAGGAGCGGAAGCTCAGAAAGGTTGAGGAAAACTGCTCGTCGATGGTTGGGTCCAACACAGGTCTGGTGGACTTTAAGACTTCTACTGAGCATCCTTGCCCTCTGGATCCTAGAGAGCTTCTCCTGGGCTCATTTTCTCGAAACTGTGTGGTCAACCTCAAACAGGTCCTTCTTCCCCAGCCTCCTGAGTGCTAGATGCTTGCTGACCTTACCAGGAAAAATCTTACTCCTGAAATTCCAGAAGATTCACACTTGGAAAGTGCCAGCAGCTCCCTGTGCCTTCTGTGATACTGAACTCCTTGCCAAATTTGCCATTATTCCCTAATTCGCTTTAACCACAGACATAAGCTCTGCTATTGACTGAGTAAGCTAAGCAGGGCTTTTTAGACTTTTATTCTGTTTCCCGAAATATGACAAACTGAAGTCATCTGATGATGAGCTCGTACTTGAAACCGGAGTGGCTGAGGGTGGACTGAGTCACTCCCGTGAGCTGAGACTCATTAATCAATCCATCAAATCATGTCCTATTGCCAGACACTGCTCTCAGCAGTGTGCTCACAGGGTAGAAACACTCCTTGACCTTGAGGAGATTAAAATCTTCAGGTGGCAAATTAGCATATAAAATGGCAGCGTCTGGCAGTATTTTAACGAACACCTACTGTGTTCTGGCACTGCGCCTGAGCTCAGAGTCACAGTGAAACACCCTAGCTCTATGGCACTCATGGGGAGACAGGCCTGGCCACAAGTAGTGACAGCCTCAGCCATTCCGGCTGACTGGGGAGTGGGGCTGGGGGGACAGACTCTGTATCCAGGGAAGTTGGCAAGCATTGGTAAATGAGTGGTTTATGAACGTCTTCTTAGGCTAAGGAGGAGAAGAGAGGGTGTCCCAGACAGAGGTGTACAAAACTCCATGGGTGTCTGGCTTGTCTCTGCCCAGTCCCAGCTCCTTGTCCAGTTCCACACAAACAAATCTGCACAGACGATGAAGGGAAACAAAGATTTGTGAAGACATGAGGCCAGCATGGAGAACAGGACTCAGGGGCTGAGCTGAAGAAAGTTCCAAGGACATAGACCTGGCGACCAGCTATTAGAGAGCAACAAGCATTTGATAATCAGTCTGAACTATGTCCCCAGGGTCAAATGTGTATATGTTGGAAGGCAGGGGATATCATAGGGTCTTCCAGTAGCAAATATGCACAAACATCCTAGCCCGGGGCAGCTAGCATACTAGCTAGCTGCTACATGTGGGACAGGTGACGATTCAAGGCCAGGAAGAAGGGGAAAGTGGGCCCACTGCAGTGCACTCTTCTGATGAAATAAAAATTACCCACAAAGCAGTGCTCCACTATGCTCTGAAATTTAACGTGGACCCTCCCCCCATTGAGATCTTGTTGTTTTACAGTTCAGGATTCCATCATTAAAGCTGAACCTTGGAAGAGTCACTTTGCAGTGCTTGTCGATGTGAACAGAAGGGGATTCAGGGATTTAGGTGTGAGCATCAGATGCCCGGCCTCGGACGAGAGATACAAAGTGTGCAAAGAAAGCTGACTGGGGATTGTGCAGGCTAAGGGTAAGACACTAGTCCTTGGGAACAGACCAAGGGACAGCCTCTGAGCAGCACCATCTTGGGGATACCAGAGTGACAGAAAGCAAGAAGGAGGTCAGGGAGAGTGGGTCACCAGAATGGGGATTTGGGAAATTTACTCTTAATTACCAAGCTGGGCACTGGGTTTTCCTGAGGATTGGCAGAACCATTGTCATGGTTGTGACGAATGGACAATGCAATTGACCAGCAAGGAACCAGGAGAACTGACAGTTTGAAAAGGTGGAAATTTGGGGTTGGGGATTTAGCTCAGTGGTAGAGCGCTTACCTAGCAAGCACAAGGCCCTGGGTTCGGTCCCCAGCTCCAAAAAAAAAAAAAAAAAAAAAAAAAAAAAGTGGAAATTTAAGTAACGGTCAGCAAGGCCCATCTTTATGTGTGATTGATACATGTTAACGGAAAGATTATACCTTTATGTGCAATTGATACATGTTAACAGAAAGATTACAAACAGACTTTCTTTGCTGGGTGTGGCAGTACCTGTAAGTACTTGGGAAACTGAGGCAGGATGATGAGTTCATTGCTATCTTTGGCTACAAAAGGAGTTTGAAGCCAGTTAGGCTTCAGAAAACCCTATTTTTGGGGGAAAATAGTTAAAAGTTTGTTTTGTTTCTTTTTTAAACGCTCTGCCACTATTTACTACTGGGCATGGTGATGCAAGCCTACAATTCCAGTATCCAGGAGGCTAAGGCAGGAGGATTGCTGATAGTTTGAGGCCAGCCAGTCTCAAAACAGACTAAACAAAACAAAACAAAAAACTCCTCAAAACCTGTTTACATAGCAGCACTCCGAAAGTCCCAGCAGGAGAAGGTCAATTTGAGAGCATCAGGGAGCCAGGGTGCAAACTCCAGGTCAGCCCTTGTCTCAAGACAACAAAAGGAAAGATAAATGTAACTTAGAGAATGCTGGTGGGAACAATGTAAGGCTTAAAAAGCAAGACAATATATTGTAAACAGAACAGTTGGGACTCAACAAAAGCCTTAGTGAACAATAAAAACAAGATTAAGAAGATGCCCTAATTATTACAGACTCTCATTCTCCTAGGCCGGTGATTTTTTCCCCCTCCTCTATTTAGAGATTTCTGAACTGACATATGTTCTATAGCGGGAATAAGGTATCTGTGAATCAAAGACAGAAGTGTATGTTAGGATGAGTGTAAAAGAAATGAAACCGGTGGCTTTCAGAGAACACCATTGCAAACTGGCCCAGCCTGGAAGAAAGAGCTGAGATTCCACCCAGACAGAATCTTGGCTCAATGAACGCATTTATGGAACCCCTGCCGGCTGTCAGGGACGAGAAGGATCATATGAGGAAAAGCCATTTCTAAGAGAGGACGTGGACTGTCTAATCCTTAGTAAAGTAACCGTCCTGCTAATCCTGCGGCCCAAGGCCATAGATCATAGGTGCATTTATCTACACGGACACCAGCAAAGGTCCTGCTTCCACTCAGACGGAACAATCTCGGAAACCTTCCAAGGCTCAGGCTGGCCCTGTGTTAACCAGGGTACAACCCCAAAGGCAGCAGGTCCTCAGCTCTAGCATTTCTTGGCCTGGAGCGTTGAAATGGAAGTAGAAATGCCTCCGGTGACAGGGCTGACTCAGGAGAGTGAGACACACAGAGAGAGAAAAGGGAAACCCTAGGGATGATGGGAGTTTATTAAGTGAGATGCAGCCGGTCTGCTGGCCCTTGCTTCCCTCAGCCGTTTTTCCTCCTTTAACCGGCTAGTCTCTACTATCCTGAACTTCTCTCTTATTCTCGTATTCTCTCTCGCTATGCTCTAGTCTCTATCTTGCTTCCCCACTACTCTCTCCTGCTATTCTGCTTCCTGCGGCCAAGCCCGCAGCCCCGCGGCCCACAGCCCCGCAGCCCGCCATGTCCAGCTTTTGGCGGCCTGCCATGTCCAATCTGCTACCCCACTTCCTGCGGCCTGCCTCGTCCAGTCTGCTCTCCATGTTCAGTCCTTTTTCTCTTTCTGTTCTGGACTCTTCCTGGTACATTTTCTCTCTTAGCACCATCAGAACCTCCCTAACGGTGGACGAGTCATGGCAGCAGTTTCTTTACTGCACCGCTTCAAAAGCTGCCATTAGTAAGTTTCAGGCCATCGAGGGCTACAAGATGCAAATCAGGTACTGAGGCACAGGCACTCAGTGTCAGTGCTTAGGGGTCCTGAGGCAGGAGGATTACTGTTAATTCAAGGCCAGCCTGAGTGAGTTCCAGGCCTGTTTGGTCTATACTGTGAGAGTTAAAAAAGTAAAGTAGCAAGATATGTACGTTATAAGCATGATAATTGAACAACAAAAAGTCAGCATAGCTACCAAAATGACAGGACACATGGAGAAGAGATGCTGGAACACAGAAAATTGCCAGTAAGTGGAAGCATCTTCGATCGTAACTCTTGAAATTCCCTACCGTCTGCTGATGGTACCTTAGGAAGGAAGCCCTTGTCCATGACCTTCCCTGTTGATCCAGGGTTCTGACACGGCTAGAGACATGTGGCTAGTCATAGTAAAGTCACACAGGACACTCGTACTGTCCCAGTCTCCGACGTACTTGCCTGGCTGGGTCTGGCCTCTCTTTCCCAAATCTGGGACACTCATACTTTGCTTATCGGAAAAGCGCCCCAGCTGTGGAGAGTTACTATGAGGAAGACCACATCTCCTTAGCCCTCCTGTGTTTATTGAGTGCCTGCTACACACTGTAGTGTGAAGGGATCACAGCAAGAGCCACTCAGCAGGTGGCCCTCGACAGCTTTCCTTTTCTACTTGACCCTAAAGAAAGACCACATGGAAATCCAGGGACAAATGAATCACAAAACCCAACTAGAAAATGGAACCCAATTTAGAAAGTGGAAACAGTTCAGGCTGTTGTGTTAAAGATGAGGCCCTTTGCCTCGGTCCAAAGGAGCAAGTTTCTCTCTCTCCCTCTCTCTCTCTCTCTCTCTCTCTCTCTCTCTCTCTCTCTCTCTCTCTGTGCATGTGTGTGTGTGTGTGTGTGTGTGTGTGTGTGTGTGTGTGTGCACGTGTGTGTGACATTTCAGGTTCAGGTAGCTTTAACTTTCACAGCCCACAGTGCACTTCTGCACCGGCTCATTACATGTCCCAACATGCAGAGCCCAAAGAAACACACTGAAAAGGAAACCAATGTTCCACCTGAGTCACCGTGTTTCCTTTTATCACCAAAGCAATGAACTCCCACACAATTGAGGAGCGCTCTATTTAGGTTTTAGAAACGTCATCCCCGTCATTAAAGAAGGCTATTACTGTACAGTAAACAATTACAAAACATGTTCTTAGAAACATCTCTCTGATTCATAAACGCTTGCGTGGTGAGGTAAGAGAGGTGGAACTCTTTGCTAACAGCTGGCGATAAGGTTCGGGGAACCTCACTTCACACAGTCAGCCTCGAGGTGGAAAAACCGTGTTGACATGGGGCATTTAGCTCGCAATGGTTGCTGAGGGGGGAAATCTAGTTTAAAATATACTCTTTCCTAACAATAATTCGCCCGACATTTGTTTACCCATTCTTTCTAGAAGTATTTATTGTCTGTACTCTGTCCTTCCTGCAGGGTGGAGACCACAGTCCGCTGCACTGTGAAATGCCAACCACTTGGGGCGCTTCTGTGTTTCTAAGATCCTCTTCCTGCTAGCTGGGATTTCCTCCTTCCAGCCACCCCAACTTCTCCAGCTATAAAACTGCTACTTTTGTTTCTAGTTCAACCTTTCAAACTCTAAGCTGGCCATGGTGGTGACACCTGCAATCTCAGCGCATGGAGACAGAGTTAGGGTGCACAGGAGACTAGGATTCCCCTTGTCTACCTAGAGACCGAAGTGTAGAACAGCCCGTACCTCACCCTTACCCCACCTCCCCCAATCAGAGTCACTCCCTTGTGAACTCAGTGAGATTAGCTATGCCATTTCAGGGACTCACGACAAAATGTAAATGTGGAGTCCCCGTTTCAGAGTGGTATTTGGATTGTGGCTTCAGTAGTAGCTACGATTTCTTGGCCGCTCCCCATCCATCACTCCGCTGGAGCCAATGAGCAATGCTTCCCATTTGGCCTCCTGGGAGAGCAGCACTCAGCACCATTTTGGTTCATGAGTAGCGGGTAACCAGTCAGAGCATATCATTCTAGGGTCATCACGGGTGTCTTTGGACTCAGTCAGAGCTGACAAGCTACTGGGGGCATAAGGCTAAGACTGGACCCAGGTTTCCTGCTGGATCTGAACCCTTAAACCCAAGGAGCTAAGAGCCTGGCACTGGGTGAAAAGTGCAGAGGTCACTATCAGGCGGGGCTGCCGCCATACCTACCATGGGGTTCTGGGTGGCAAGGTGGGGTAAGTCTCTCCTCTTTAGGCTTTAAATCATTTGGACCATACGTGCTTATCATAATCAGAACATTAAACATCATACACATGCGGCCAGCTCTTGTTTACGATTTGTGTTTTATGACTTCTGCAGGTGACCCAGAGTTCAGCATCCTGGACTCTGCTTCTGTCTGTAGACCCCCTCTCTCCTGCCACACTCACCTGTGGCCTTTCTGTCTCATTCACTCTCGCTCTCCATTTCTTCCTACCCTTCCTTCTAAAGAGAGAAAATGTGAGAAGCCAGGCGTGGTGGCTTGTGTTTGTAAACCCAGCGGAGGGAGGTGGGGAAGACAGTGGCAAGGGAGGGGCTCTTGTTGGTCAGCAAGCCTCCCTTTCTCTGTGAGCCCCAGGTCTCACTGGGACACCCTGTATCTAAAGGTAAGGTGGATGAATTGGGAGGAAGGACATGCAGGTTTGTCCTTGGACTCTACAGGTACACACGCACACGGTGCATTTACACACTCACAGGATGCACACACACCCTTCCCAATATTTAATCTCTTTGGCTTTCTGGTTTTGTTTGACTCTGTCTCCAAACATGCTGTGCAGGGAAACTTGGTTCTGCATTCTTTATGTTTGTGCCTGTTTCCCAAGCACAAGGACTGTAGGCGATTTTCATATCTTCCTTCTTCCCTCCCTCCCTCCCTTCCTTCCTTCCTTCCTTCTTTTTTCCAAGACAGGGTTTCTCTGTGTAGCAGCCCTGGCTGTCCTGGAACTC
Source organism: Rattus norvegicus (assembly GCF_021556685.1). Taxonomy (NCBI): domain Eukaryota; kingdom Metazoa; phylum Chordata; class Mammalia; order Rodentia; family Muridae; genus Rattus; species Rattus norvegicus. Next base: position 105,370,178 of record NC_141546.1, read on the forward strand.
CCTTTGTAGAACTGAAGTTTCTTTTAAAATGACTTTTAATTAGGTATATTTGTTGGTGTGTGGTCATGTGTGTAAGCGCAGGCACCCCCAGAGCAGGAGTTACAGGTAGTTTAAGCCACCCAACATGGGTGCTGGGAATTGATTGACCCTGGTACCCAGCAAGAACAATACATGCTTGTAGCCACCGAGCCATCTCTCCAACCCCTGTGTTTGAGATTTCTTATGACCAGCCTATTTTAGAATGACTATGAAGAATATACTACCAAGGATAAATGAACGCACTGAAGACCTTCCAGCAAGCCCGACAAAGCCTACCACTGGAGCAGGGGAGCGATGAACACCATGACTGATGCACAGGCCCTTGCTGGCTGGCAAGCTCTCACCTCCAAGTCCCACCCTCAACTCTGTCAGCAGAGGAGCTCTGTGTACTCCCTCACCCAGTGGGATGCCCTTTGGATCGTGTGCTCTGACAGACAGGACCCAACGCTCCCTGTAGGTGCTAAGCTGTGATGGTGTCTTAGTAGCAATGTTGGATGTTGTCAAGGGACCTGTGTGATGAATTCTCTCTGCCTAGGGAGTCTGCAGGGCAAAATGCTTCCTTAGAGATAGGTCCTAAAAGGGTGGGTGGTCTGGGGGGTGTAGCTTAGTCCATAGAGAGCTTGCACGGTGTGTATGAAGACCTTCCTTCCATGCCCAGCACCTCAAGAAACCAAGTGGGGCAGTCCACATTTGTTATGCCAGCCCTTGGAAGGCAGAACAAAGATGACATGAAGTTCAAGTTTAGAAGTTCAAGGCTGTCCTTAGTACATAGTGAGTCTGTGATCACTCAGTCTCAGTACATGAGACCTTGTCTGAAATAAAAAAAATGAAAAACAGATGGGTGGGAATGGAGTGGGCCCTTCCAAGCACAGGAAGTAGGTCCTACAAAGGTGTGGGACATGAAGGAAAAGGGCTCTCTTCAGGAAGGGAGAGGAAACCTACGTCTCCAGGTAAGAACACAGAGGCAAGATGGATGCGTCTGGGAGAGCCACTTGAGGTCAGAGGTCAGGCTGCCAATGGCCTTGACTGTCTTGCTATGGATTTAAATCTTGTGACAAACTGGGACTCTATCAGCGGTCTCATTCTTTGTAAGATGGACACTTGGATGTGAGTGTAATCTTGCTTTAACATCTGTCACCCCGTCGGTTGACAGGGTTTGTTCTGCTGATCTGGCTGGCCGGTCAGGTATACCTTTTCTTCCTCACTCCTCCATGTGTGTCGTTGTGGAGCTCTGAGTCTCCATTGAGGAAGACGACCTTCCCCAACAGAGGAGGGCCCTTCCTGGTCAGGGTATGGAAGTGGTCTCAATCCTCTGTCAGAAATTCAAACAAGCCCTTTCTTCTTATTTTAAGTTTGACCGGGAGTTGGGTTGATAGAGGGAAATACATGCTTCTCTGGACAACTGAGGCACCTGGCTATGGGCTTCAAGGGTACATGTTACACCCCAAACTTTGATTCACCATTAAGCACAATTGCTTAATGGTAAGAACAAGGAGATTAAGAAAGGTCTGTCTACTCGGGTAACCCGGATCTCAGCCCCTCAATCAGACCCACTGCAAAGAGGGCTCCTGGGTCCCCAGAAGTGTCCTCACCATTGCTTAAGTGCCTAGGACACATGCCTTAAAGCCAACAGTAAGAGCAGCGAAGATATATTATCCCGCTCCTCAATGCTGCCCGTGTCCAGCGCTAACCTCCTAAGGTGTTCAGAAGGCCTGCTGAGCTTATGTAGCCATTCAAAGGAGGGCCTTGGGACCACATTTTCTGAGGAAAGTTTGCCATCATGAAGAAAAAACAACACAGCAGCTGTGGCTCCAAATGTAAACGGAATTGAAGTTTCAAACATATTTGTAAGTCGGGTATGGTGGACCAGGCCTGTCATCCCCAAACTTGGGAGGTAGAGGCAGGAGGATGAGAAAATCAAGGCCAACCTGGGCTACCTGAGGCCCTGTGTCTCCAAACTTTTTTCTTTTTTTCTTTTAAATCCATGAGGAGAAATGAAAGTCATATCATTTGCAGGAAACAGAGATAACAGGGAGAATGGTTAGGCAAACTGTCAGTCTCAGAAAGACAAATGGTGCATGTTTTCTCTCGTTTGTGGTTTCTAGACTTTGGATAGTTTTGTAGAATCGCACATGTGTGTAGGGCGGGGAAAGTGGAAGTGAAACTGCTCAGGGGAAGAAAGGGGACAGACAGAGAGGAAGAAAGGAGGAAAGGGAAGGGACACAGTGCGCGGACGTGCTCAACCGCACCGCTCATATGGATGTAAATGTAAAATATATAACTTGAAAAATGCAAATTAGTAAAAACATCCTTACCCTCCCTTCCCTCCCCATGCAGCTCCCCTGCTGTGCCGACCACGGGAGGCACGGTTGACAACTCAGTGGAAACACATGAGCAAGGAGAAGCATGAAGTGTGTGAAGCCCAGGTCCAGGAGTGGTTTCCTGTTGCAGCCCTACATGAAGGGAATGATGTCGGTATTCACTGACTTGCCCTGGACACACATGCAGAATGAACAGAATCAGCTTGGGATAGCTCATGTCCTACTCCCTGATGATGACATCAAGGTCAGCCACGAAGGAGAAACAGGACCAGCCTCAGCTTCCAAGCCCAAGGGTCCTTGCAAACTCCGCAGTGATGTTTTGGAGTACAGGAAATAGGATTTTTGTCTTTTTTTTCTTTTGGGGGCTCTGCATACCATGTGTTTCTCTGTGTGTGTGTGTGTGTGTGTGTGTATGTGTGTGTATGTGTGTATGTGTGTATGTGTGTGTATGTATGAGTATGTCTCTATGTATGTGTGTATGCATGTGTATGTGTGTGTACGCATGTGTTTGCATGTGTATGTGTGTATGTGTATATATGTGAGAGTATGCATGTATATGTGTGTATGCATGTATATGCTGTATATGTGTGTGTATGCATGTGTATGTGTATGGGTATGTGTGTATGTATGTATGTATATATGTGTGTGTATATGTGTATGTGTGTATATGTATATATGTGTTTGTGTATGTGTACATGTACATGTGTGTATATGCATGTGTGTGTGCATTGTGTATGTGTGTGCATGTGTGTATATGCATGTGTATATATGCATGTGTATGTGTGTGGGTATGTGTGTGTGCATTTGTGTATATGTGTGTATGTGTGTATGCATGTGTATGTGTGTGGATATGTCTATATATGGAAAGAGGGCATATGTGTATGCATGTGTATGTGTGTATATGTACATGTATGTGTGTGTATGTGTGCATGTGTGTACAGCTCAGAGTACAACCTGAGAGAGCTGGTTCTCTTCTACTATGTGGGTCCCTTGGATCTGACTCAGGTTCTCAGGCTGCAGGCAGGCACCCCTACTTGCTCAATTCTCCTACCAATCTCTTCCTCAGGAATTTTCTAGTAACTAACCCTGGGCTAAAGTAGCTGCAGAGAGGGTCATATTGGGCATAATTACTTTTCTTCATAAGGTTTATCTCAAAGTTTTTCAGATGGTAACTAAAGGATGGAATGACTGAGGAATTGCCCCAAGAGAGCTCTGACCTGTGAAGGCTGAAGGCTGAAGGTCAGATACTCCTAGTCTGAGGTTACAGTCAGGCTGCCGAGATGCTGACTTGCTTGTTTCTTCCTTCCTTCCTTCTTCCCTTCCTTCCTTCCTTCCTCACTTCTTTTTTTCCTTCCTCCTTTCCTCCCTCCTGGCCCCTCCCTCCCTCCCTTCCTTTCTACTTTTTTTTTTTAAAGACAGGGTCTCAGGTAGCCCAGGCTATCCTTGAACTGCTAGGAGTCTGAAGTTGACCTTTAACTCCAGATCCTTTTCCTCCCTCCACCACACCCAGTTGTAGGTGGTTGTGGAGATGTAAGGCAGGGTTTTATCATTCTAGACAAGCACCCTACCAACTGAGCTACATCTCCAGTCCTGTTCAGATCACTGTCCTCTGGGTTTTTCCCATTGTCAAGACTCCATGGTCTTCCTTCCCCGTTCCCCAAGACCACAGTGATGGAGAACCAAGCTTCTCCAGGCGGGAGGGGTCACCTGACTACAGCTTGCAAAGGAAGTCACTGAGGCAGGCACCTCTTTTGGTTGGAACTGAACACCGGTGTCAATACCCCTTCTTCACCCCACATCTGAGTCCCATTGGGTCAGCAAAGGGGCTGTTTCCCTGCAGGCACCTTCCTTGACTCTGTTTTACCAAATTAAAGCTTATTGTTATTGTTGGCGCTATTATTGAAATTGTGCTTAGGCTCATACCTGCATGTGAGCGTGTGCGTGTGAGTGCTAGCATCCATGGAGGCTAAAGCCAATGGTTCACTGGAACTGGGGTGCGAAGCTCTTGGCATGGGTGCTGGGGTCCTCTCAAAGAGCAGCAAGTGTTCCTAACTGCTGAGCTGCCTCTCCTGTCCCGTGAAATAACCTGTGCACTTCGCTGAATTAATCATGGCATTGAGCCCACGCCTTCCACTTTACAAGTCTGTTGGCCCTTCCAGTTTGCTGCCATCCGCCCATCTGTCCTTTCTGCATTCGAGAGCCATTTCCTATTTTGTTTACTTTGCTTTGAGTCAGACTCTCCGTTCTGCGATCAGGCTGTTCTCAAGCTTACTACGTAGCTGAGGATAGCCTCAAACTCACAGTGAGCCTCCTGCCTCAGCCTCTTCAGTACTGGAATTATAAGTGTGGGTCACCATACCCAGCTCAGACTGTAATTTAAAACCTTGGATGTAAAAAATCTGTTTAGTGTTACTTTTGCTGTTGTTGCTTTTGAGACAGGGTCCCACTGTGTGAACTCATGACAATCTTCCTGTCACTGCCTCCTTAGATCTGGGATGACATGTGAGCATCGCCAAGCCTGGTACAAGATTAATCTCGGTGGACTTAGAATCACTCTTCCAGCAAACCTGGCTCATCCAGGAGGAAGTCTCAAGTTGGGTTAACTGAATCGGGAAGGTTCACCTTAAATCTGGGTGGCACCTGTGGGCAGCACCATCCCACATGGTAGGTTCTAGACCAATCATAAAAGGAAGTGAGCTGAGTGCCAGCTCTCATCTCATGCTCCTGCTGCTGGGGCCTTCCATAATGGATTAGATCCTTCGAACTGTGAGCTGCACCCCCACCCATCCCCAGGAGCTTGCACCAGGTATTTACTCATAGCAATGGAAAAGTAACCAATGCTTGGTGTGATGGTTTGAGTATGCTTGGCCCGGGGAGTGGCGCTATTAGAAGGTGTGGCCCAGTTGGAGTAGGTGTGGCTTTGTTGGAGTAGGTGTGGCCTTGTTGGAGTAGGTGTGGCCCTGTTGGAGTAGGTGTGGCCCTGTTGGAGTAGGTGTGGCCTTGTTGGAGTAGGTGTGGCCTTGTTGGAGTAGGTGTGTCACTGTGGGCTTGGACTTTAAGATTCTCATCCTAGCTGCCTGGAAGTCAGTCTTCTCCTAGCAACCTTCAGATGAAGATGTAGACCTCTCGGCTCCTCCTGCACCATGCCTGCCTGGATGCTGCCATGTTCCTGCCTTGATGATAATGGACTGAACCTCTGAACCTGTAAGACAGCCCCAAATGTTGTCCTTGTAAGAGTTGCCTTGGTCATTGTGTCTGTTCAGAGCAGTAAAACCCTGAGACACTTCAACTTTAGTTGAAGGTGCAAGGGACTTCAGAAGGGAAAGGACGGGTCTTATTTACCGTTGCCTGTCATCTGCTGTGGTAATCTACTCGCATGTCAGCCGTGTGGCTGAACATCATCTGCTAGCTCCTGAGCACGTGGCTTGGTCACAAGAGGCCTCATGGATTGCATCATGGAAGCAACCTCAACTTCTGCAAAAGTCTGTCTGCAAGACGGTTGTTTGGAGGCAAAACACTCTAACGTTTGAGTTGGCGTCAAGCTGTCCAAAGTGCGCTTAACTCAGACCAAGCTTACGGATACAAATATTCCGTATCTATATTGTGTTCACCCACAAGCGTTATTGAACATAAGGACGTGTGTTTTGACTTACAGCACCCCTCCTCAGGTTTTGAGTTCTGTTCCTTTCTACCTTCAACATCTCAGTTCCTTTTGTACTTTCATGCAGAGACAGGTCTCACACAGCCCAGAGCAAAGTCACTGTGTAGCTGAGGATGGCCTTGAGTCATCAACCTGCCTCCTCTTCTGGTGTGGGGTCCACAACCATGTGCCGCCATACCCAGAATCCCCTTTGTCAAAGACATAATATTCTTTCTCCTACTTAACTTATTCTACCTTACAATTTTAAAAAAAGTGAACTTTGTGTCAGAATCAGTGAGAGCATTCATTTGTCATAGTCAGAAAGCCCAGTGTGCTTTGCTCTACCCAGAAGGCTCCTGCCCCGTGGTCTAGCCCCAGGGTCACAACAAAACGACATTTATTGTGTTTTCCTGAGGAAGTTGCAGCAATGGCAGCAAAACTGGGAATTGGGTCTTCCTCAATAGACCCCTCACCACTGTCAGGAATAAACAACCAATTTAGAGGGATCATCACCAAAATTGCCTGGTTTTTGCCTTGTTGAAGATTCATGGGGAGCTTGGTGCTCCTGTTAGCTTGTTTCCCTGTGCCTCAGTTTCTGTCTGGCTTGGCGTGTTCTCTACAGTGGTTCTGGCAGGATGACAAACTCTTACTGAGAATAGTCAGTCACATCTTTACTGCACTTTTAAAACTTTGTTCATGTGTCTGTATGATGTGTGCGTGTATCACCTGTCCCTGCTGTCTGCCCCCTACAGTCCCAGCACTGGAATTACAGGTATAGCTACCACAACCAGCTTTTATGTGGCTCCTGTGGATCCAAACTCAGGTTCTCCTCATGTTTGTCCTGCAAGCACTCCGCCCACTGAGCCACCTGACCAGTCCCATATCTATCCATCCATCCATCCATTCATCCATCCATCCATCCACTCCTCAGGTTCAGTTTTCATAGCAATCCCTAAAACCTGCCTGAAGTCATAGTCTGATGTTACAAACTACTGCTCAATCGGTGTTGAAGGAGAATTGACAGGAGGTTTGATTGCTTTAAATGTTTTTTAAAATGGCATGGGGATGTTTCCAGAGTCCTCTACTCAGGGATGAGCTTCCCCCAACCCTAAGTCTTTCAGAACTTCAGTTTTGTCCATCTCATGGCTGTCTTGTCATGTGACAGAAGATGACTCTCAAGACCCCGAGTTTTTTCCTCTAGAGCAAGAGTCAATGGCTATGTCTAAAGCCTGTTCTGTAGGAGAAGCAGAAACCTCCTGCTGGAGTGCAGAGTGCCTATGAATCTCCCCTCTCTTCCCCTTCTCTATCCCCCCTCCTCCTTCCTTCCCCTCTGCTGGGGATGAGACCAGGACCATGCACTCTAGGCAAATGTTCTCCCACTAAATTGCGCCCTGACCCTTGAACCCACAAATAAGAGGCTATGGAGAGGGCTGCCCACTGGAAAGTGGGCAAATCACTTTCTCTTCTTCCAGAGGAACCAGTTCCAGCATCCATACTGGGAGCTCACAAACTCGTGCACTCCAGCTCTAAGGGACCTGACTCCTCTTCTGGCCTCCTTGGGCACCTGCACTCACGGAGACACACATGTGTGCACTAGATAAAAGTGAAAAAGGGGGGTTGGGGATTTAGCTCAGTGGTAGAGCGCTTGCCTAGCAAGCGCAAGGCCCTGGGTTTGGTCCCCAGCTCCGAAAAAAAAAAAAAAAAGAAAAAAGAAAAAAGAAAAAAAGAAAAAAAAAGGAAAAAAGTGAAAAAAGGTTTTAAAAGAACTGATGAAAAACTTATGGAGTTTTGGACATAGACTAGCCGAATTTCTTCTAACAGATAATAATACCATAAACCTACCATAGTACAGCCAGGAGTTATTATGCGCACTTGAAACCTTAGCTTAAAAGGAGGGGTGTCATGAAATCAAGGCAACCAGGACTATAAACCAAGACTTTTAAAAATCTTATTTATTGTTTGTTTGTTTGCATAGCAAGATTGTAAAGACTGCCAGACACTGTACAGGATGTTCTGATAAGTGTGGATTTCAGAAAAACAGCAAACGGTTTTTAGGGTAAGTATGTCCCTTGCAGTATTTGGTATATACTTAAAGTGAGAATACTTTGTTTTGATCACATAAAACAAACAGTTTTATGCATTTTTCCTAGACATTGGGTACTTTTCTTTGATTAATTCCAGAAGTGACAGAGATGGGGAAGAGAGCTATCTCACCAGATTAAGACACCACCGTTCACAAGGGCCTGCTTTTCACTTTGGAAGTTGTAGTGTACTTACAAACCACTGGGGCTGGAGAGGTGGCTGTGCCTATGTGGTTACCATGTTAGCATAATGATGGAGTTCAGACTCCTAGGAATGCCTGGAGGGGCTGGCAGCTTGCCTATAACTCCAGCCTCAGAGGGTGGAGACAGGGGATCCCCAGAGCAAGATGTCTGGAGACTAGTCTGGCTATCCTGCAGGGAAGCCTTGTGGGCTTGATTCAGAGATCCTGCCTCACTGAATAAAATGAAAGAGAAACTGAGGGTGATTCCCTACATCAGCCTTAACTCTGCATGCTACATACACACACACACTCACATACACACACACACACTCACACACACATACTCACACGCACTCACACTTACTCATACACACTCACACACACACTCAGACATACACACACACTCACACACTCACACTCACACATACACACTAGACATACACATACTCACACACACATTCACACTCATACACACACACTCAGACATACACACACTCACACACACATTCACACACACTCACACTCACTCATACACATACACACTAGACATACACATACTCACACAAACATTCACACTTATTCATACACACACACTCAGACATACACACACTCACACTCATACTTGCTCATACACACACTCAGACATACACACACTCACACTCACTCATACACACACACTCACACTCACACACACTCAGACACATACACACATGCACACTCAGACATACACACACTCACACTCACTCATACTCACACACACACACACACACACACACACACATAGAATCTAATATGTTCTTTATAAATTGGTCAATTGGATTTAGCGAAAAAGAATTCACTATATCTATGCTGAGGAGTGGTAGTTCATGCCTTTAATCCCAGCACTTGAAAGGCAGGAGGACTGATGTAAATTCGGGCCAGCCTGGGCTATATGAGCTCCAGGATAGCCTGGGCCTCAGAGTGAGAGAGAGACTACCTCAAAAAAGTAAACAACAACCTTTCCTTAGCTGAGTTCTTAAGAGCATTGTAGGGAACAACCAAACTGCGCCCCCTTGGGAACCTTTGGCCATCTCTTCCACAGCCACCGTGCACCCAGCATCTCCAAAGCCCAAAGCCCTGCCTGGTGGTGGTGTTGGTCTTTGTTGGATTCTTCTCATGAGAAATCAAGCCTCAGAGTCAGGTGAAGAGGTGAACACCTATAATCCTGAACCCAGGAGGCTGAGGCAGGAGCATTGCTATTTTGAGGATTGTTTGGGCTACACAGAGAGTTCAAGGCTGGCCTGGGCAACTTATACAGTGAGGTCTTAGATTGATTAAAAGGGGAATGACAGACGGGGGTGGGGGTGTGGGAGCACAGCGTCTGTCTCTTTCTACTTCCTAGACACTGAGCAGCGTGTGCCTGGCCACCTCCTCACACTCCCCCACTTTGCCTTTCTCTCCATGACAGGTGGTAGCATCACATTCCTAAGTGGCTCTTGCCCTGCATCTTATGGCAGCAATGAGAAAAGAAGCTAATACACAAGGCAAGCATCAGGACTTTTTCATCCCTGTACCACACCATACCTTGTCCCAGACCCAAAGCGAGGACAGTGCAACCGTAAACTGGAACCTCCGAAACTCTAAGCCAGAATAGGACTTTTCTCTTTATAAGCAGACAACCTGAGGCGTTTGTTATAGTGGTAGAAAGCAGGCTAACCAGCCCAGCTCCTGCAGTGATGATAATCAACCCTCAAGCCTCAGTCCCTGGAACCATGGCATTTCCTTCTGGTCCACACTGCCGCATATCTGCTGTGGGTCTGCTCTGTTCTTCCTGACCCACCAGGCAGGAATGGTGAACTGGTTATCCTCCCTCAGGGTGCTTCCTCTGGAGCACAGGAAAGTCAGGCTAAGTGAGCTCGCTGGGCCAGAGACCGAGCCCACAGCAAGCCCAGAGCTCCCACTCCTGCACAGATGTCTTTTCCCCTCTGTAGAGAGAAGCCCAGCAGTGTGCAAGGTGGCAGACATCTTCTCGGGGGACCGGTTGTAAAGAGGATGCTAGGACAAGGATGAGTTCCCCAAGACAAGGAGGAACCCCGAAGCCCAGTTGTTGATCTCAGCAGCCTTCACTTGCTCAGCTGACCATGAGCTCACATTGTCTTATACACAGGAGACCAGAACGCACCCAGTTCCCTCTCCTTGTGGAGAGAGTGGGTCTGTGATGGGGTGGCAGATTGGTTTGAAACTTCCAATGTGGGAAGAAAGTCTGGAAAAGCTCCCCAGATTACCCAAGGCTGTGGCTCTTATAAGCTGCAGGGCAGGGGCAGAGGGTAGTGGGGAGCATGGTGGGGAAGGAGTTGGAAGCCACAGATGCACCATGGTGGCTGAGAATAAGTTACTCCTGTTGGGAACCACACTCTGAAGCAATGACCTTAAATGCCATAAGACATTGTGGTTCTGGGCTGAGAGATGGAGGTCTTGGGGTTGCAAGGTGGGAGGACAGGAAGGAGCAGCTCAGGGAGAGGCGAGAAGGAAACCAAGCTAGGCTTCCTTCTGACAAGCCTGGGAATGCAAATTCCAAAACACACAAAGAAACCCAGCACTCAGAAGGAAGGGCCACAGAGCCAGTAATTAGATCAGAGCTTTACTCCAGATTGAAGTTAATTTTATAGATCGGCATAACAAAGCATTTATAATCCGTCCACTTGAAATGTCCAGACACAGACAAGAGAAGGGAAAACAGATGCAAATAACAGCAGGTGGGTCTGGCCAGTTGCTCTGTTCCTTGAGGGCTAAGCCTTGAGTAAATGAGGAGTGGGGGTGCCCACCTGCAACGCCTCAGACTGCCAGCCAGAGGCAGGAGGATCATCCTCAATTACTAAGTGAATCTGAGGGGAGCCCAAGCTATAGGAGACCCTGCCAGAGTGAGGGGTAAGAGGTGGGGGTAGGGAGGTAGGAGTATGGTGAGGGGGAAGAAAGGTTAAAAAGGGCCGATGCCTTGCCTCCTAAATGAATAATAGAAACGTTGAGAATATTGGAGTTAAAAGTCTATTAGCTGGAGGAATAGCTTGGTTATAGATCTAATGCGGAAGCACCTGGCTTGGGTAAAGTTGAAGAGGTGGAGTGGGAAGGGGTGGTAGTGGAGCATCATGGTACAGGCAAGAAGAGAGAGCACCAAAGGACAGAGTAGAGTAGGTTGCCCTCGCTAAGTAAGTCCATCCATCCTGCTCACACAAGCCATCCCAGGAAATGCCGTGGGCCATAGCTTGTAGGGATATTCTGAAGGGAGAAGGGGTGACAGCAAAGCAATATTTAGAAAGATGGTGCTGATTTAGTGCAGGAAGCGGGAGACAGAGAGACAGAGGAGGAGGAGAGTAAGAGAGAGAAACGGCCAGAGAAGACAGACACAGAGAGACAGAGACAGAGAGGCAGAGATGTAGAGAGACAGAGACAGAGAGGAGAGACACACACAGAGACACACAAAGAGATAGAGACAACAGAGAGAGAGAGAGAGAGGAGAGAGACGCAGAGACAGAGAGAGGTAGAGACACACAGAGAGACACAAAGTGACAGAGACAGGGAAAGAGACATGAAGACACAGAGAGACAGAGAGAATATCCAGAATGAAAAGATCAAATCTACATTTGAGATCAGAGAAATTACAAATAGGCGCGTATTGAGACATATTGTAGGAAGATCGCGCAGAATCCTAAAGATGAAGAGAGATAGATAAAAAGATAAAGAATAGATCATAGATAATAAGGTTAACAGATAAAGAAGGATTGCCTACCAAGGAATGAAAACCAGTCAGATGGACGCCTTCACTTAAACAGCAGAAGATTCCAGAAGATGCTATAGGTAAAGTTCAAAGTGCTGAGGGGATGTGATTTTCTGTTTACGATTCTCCAGACCCCCCTACCCCTAGCAAGAGCGTAACAGCCACAGGTTGCCCCTCTGAGCTAGAGAAGGCTATTATGTTTTCACCAACAGCATTAAGTTTAGACCAATTTTAAAAATTCCCCATTCACTTTAATTTAAAAGGGGTAAGGCTGTCCCCCAAGACAACAAGAAGGTGCAGAGCAGGCCTTAGCTGACAGCAGCCCTTGTTCTGGCCAAGGAGAAAGTGAAAATTCTACTTAGCCAAGTCTGTATGCTCAGGAAGAGCTAAATGAAAAAACTAAGCAAGTATACAGCCTGTAAGCGAGGTGCTCAACCCGAGCAGAGAGACCTGACTGGGAAGAAAATAATAAACAACAAAGAAGGGGATGGGAAAGCTGCTTTACAGAAGACAACCAAAGCACAGAGCGTCTTTGTTTCTAAGAAACCACTCCTTACAGAAACAAACTCTAGGCGTAGCTGACGGAGAAAAACTCAAAAATAAAAAAAGAAACAGAAAGGGGGAAACTAGAAGACTTAAAACACAAAAGAGAAACCTACTGTTTCCTGTATCCTAATAAATACAGAAGTTTAGAAGAAGTGGCTAACTTTTCAGAAAATAAAAATCTGACCACTTATTCAGATGACGTTAGGATAAAGCTTACAGTGCTAATCAAATGTTCTCCCATCTGCAAGGGCAGTGAGCGGTGGCTTTCCAGACCCTCCCCGTAAACCCTGCTCCAGAGAAAGAGCTGTTTCAGAAACTGGAGTAAAAGCAAGAGGACCTCTCCCAAAATAATTTTGGAGACACGACAGCCAGTCAAGCAGGATTAGTAAAGATAGTAACAGTTTAATCTCAATTTTCAAGCAAATAAAAATCTTAAAGAAAATATGACTGAGTACAATTTAACCTAAAGAATCGAAGTGTGATTCAAACGTTAAAAATCTGTTTCACGGGGTTGGGGATTTAGCTCAGTGGTAGAGCGCTTGCCTAGGAAGCGCAAGGCCCTGGGTTCGGTCCCCAGCTCCGAAAAATAGAAGAAGAAAGAAGAAGAAGAAAGAAGAAGAAAGAAGAAGAAGAAAGAAGAAGAAGAAAGAAGAAGAAAGAAGAAGGAGAAAGAAGAAGAAGAAGAAGAAGAAGAAGAAGAAGAAGAAGAAGAAGAAGAAGAAGAAGAAGAAGAAGAAGAAGAAGAAGAATCTTTTAAGCAACACCTCGGAAAACACAGAAAGATATTTGACAAACTGCAGTATTCATTTGTGATTAGAAAAACAAAATCCCAAGCAGACCAGGTCTAAAGATGACTTCCTTTACTTGGCACAAGGTCACTAATGAAATCCTACAAGCACATTTAAGATCTGGGGATGCTTTAGAGACATTTCTGTTAAAGTCAGGAATGACCTAAGGAGACTGTGACCAATGTTCACCCTGCAGGTCTTTGCTGGTGCAGCATAAGTAGAGAAAGAGAGAAAACTACTCTCAAAATAAAGGACTCAAGAAAAGGCAAAATGTTCAGGAAGGGACCAGAAACCACACTAAAATCAATGGTATTCTCGATGGTTATAACTAGAAAATATAAAAGAAAAATATTTACACTCATAGATTATATGCTTGAAGTTATATATGATTTGTTTTATGTAGCTATGCTGTATGCTGGTCAGGAGCAGATCTGTTAAAATCTATGTGAAGCCTCTGGAGGAACAATGGGACAGTAGAAGGAAAAGTAGAGAAGTAGCAACCATGAATTGCCAATTAGAAAAATAGCAACAAATAAGTGGCAACAGTGAGTTTCTCAATTACAAAAATGGCAACAATTAAATGAGTTGCAACAGTGAATTCATCAATTAAATAATGGCAACAATGAAATAAGTGGCAACCTTGAGTTGCCAATTAGAAAAGTCAGTGACAACACAAAGCCATCAGTTTCCTCTAGATGACAAGGCAAGCTTCATTTTGAAAACCCCAAATGTGTGAATATGTGATTCAAATTCATGTGTTAGGGCCCCAAAGAGATGGTTATGTTGATGGAGTTGAAGAAAGTGGCCGGATCTGTCCTATTAAACATTTAGACTTATTAAAAGTTCCCTTGATATTGATTCGGGAGAGCACAGCAGATGAATGGAACAGAATAAAAGCTCAGAAATACCACATATACCAGGGAAAGGAGATAGAATGAAGGTGGCATCAGCAGGTGACTGGGGAAGTGGCAGGTTGGAGAACACCTCATCTATGTGGGAGGAAAAAGAAAGGGCTTCCTGCTCACATGAACCATAGAAATCAAAGTAAAAACACGAAAAGCAAAACTTGGGGACTTGTAGAAGAAATATAAGAGAATACACTTTAGCATCCAGTAGGGAATGGTTTCTTATGTGATATACAGATATACAAACAATAAAGTAAGCACTAAGATTTAAAAAAAGAGATTCACAAAAGGGATACAATAAACACAGTAGCAGCCAGGTATGGAAAAGGGAATGGACGTGCCAGGCACGAAAGCACTGAGTAAAACAAAATACAAACAAAAGACAAGAGGAGGGGGAGCTATTTTAAGAAACAGAAATTACGGGGCTGGGGATTTAGCTCAGTGGTAGAGCGCTCACCTAGGAAGCGCAAGGCCCTGGGTTCGGTCCCCAGCTCCGGAAAAAAAAAAAAAAAAAAGAACCAAAAAAAAAAAGAAACAGAAATTACATAAGCTCCTTTGATCCCAAGCAACAGAGCTGGATGTAGAATCCAACGGGGAAATGAAATATTAGCAAATTAGAGAAAAGTCTAAGGACAGCAGCGAGAAGGTCATTTGAGGGCCCAAGGTGTCAAAGTTGTGAAATGTTATGAAGGCATAAAGTTGTGAAGGCATAGTTCGTTCATGTTTTAATAATTCTCAAGCAAAGCAAAAATGAAAGTATCTGACCCCAACATTCACAGAAACATCAAAATTCCTAAGGAATCAGGAACACAGAAAAGAGAAAGGGAAAACCCAAACTGAACCAGGAAAATTTATAGAATTAATCCAAGGATTAGTTATAGAATTACTCCAATTTTAAAATAGCCAATTTAAAAAAATAAATAAGAAACAAACTAAAACTGTAGATAATAAAATTACAAAGGAATAACTTCATCACCAGAAAAGGTTATATCTTAAATGTAAGATGATACTTTTCGAAACTATGTTATAAACTTGAAAACCCAAGGAAATGAACAGCCTAGAAGTATACATCTCGTCAAATTAATGATACAAGACTGAATACAGGAGTCACAAAGAGGCAACTGGAAAAGGAAAGAGAGGATGTCTCTAGAGAAGCATGCAGGCCTAAACCTCACAGGGAAAAGCTCTTAGAAATTTAAGTCACATTTCTCATATATAATTATTTCAAAAATCTGGAAAATATGAAAACCTGTCTAATTTGTCTTGCAGTCCCAATAGCAAACTCTGAGGGCAGGAGAAGAGGTTGCTAAATTTTATATATATGGAAAGAAATCAAAACAGATTACAAAATGTCAAGACTCATCCAAGCTCAACTAAGAACAAAACAAAACAAAACAAAATCCCCCATATTTTAACTCTGAATATTTGAGTCTGGCACACTCAGAGCCCTGGGTTCAATGCCCAGCATCACAAGAAAACTGAAGGTCAATGATATTCTCCACAGACACAGAGAATTTTGTCACTAGCATTTATTTGAAAATTAATACATACTAGAAGCAGTCAAAGTCACCCCTTTAAAATGTAGTAAGTACCAAAGCACCATCAGTAAAAACAGAAAGAATATGTATTTTGATCTTGAATTTCTGATCAATGAAATAGAGCATTTCTAAAAGGAAGTAATAAATGTCGTTATTCTATTTCTGGAAACTGAAAGGAGCACTCCAACTAAAATCCATTCCAATTGGCATGTGGGAGTTCTAGAAAACTGTGGATCCAAAGATACAGAAATGATTAAAATAGCAAATAGTTTTTTCAGAATTTAAAAAAAATTACTTTTTATGTTAAAGATCTAGTAGATCTCTTATACAGAAAATATCTGTTTTCCTTTCTTTTCTTTCTTCCTTTCCTCTTGCTCCCCCCCCCCCGCATGTGTGTGTGTGTGTGTGTGTGTGTGTGTGTGTGTGTGTGTGTGTGTGGTTTTTTGGACAGAGGTCTTTCTATGTAGTCCTGGTTGTTCTTGAATTCACAGAACTCCTCCAGTTTTCTGCCTCTCGAGTACTGGGATTAAAGGTGTGGATCACCATGCTCTGTGCTTTTCTGTATGAGAATACTATTAGTTGAAAAATTCAGTTTTATTACTAATTATTATTTTGTTTTTAGAAAATGTGATTTTAAGAAAGGTCACATTGCCGTAGCAAAAGTCAACAGTAAGGACATCAGAGATGTCTGTGAATGACTCTCATGAAAACATGACAGACTCAAGCCAGGGAGTGATGGCACACACCTTTAATCCCAGCCCTCAGGAGACAGAAGCAATTGGATCTCTACCAGTGTGGTCTACATAGCTAGTTCCAGGGCAACCAGGGCTACACAGAGAAAGCCTGTAGTAAAAACAAAACAAAACAAACAAACAACAACAGCAACAACAACAACAAAAAACAAAGAAAATGTGATGGACTCAGATAAAGCTAACTCTAGAATGTTACTGAGAAATACAGAAAATTTGAGCATTAAAATCTTTGGCAATAGCGTCAATGTTTTTTCAGACTCATTTGACAGAGTTCATGGAAAAATCACAAAGGGATGATTTTCAGAATCTGAAACACATTCTTTCATTACAAACAGATGTTCACATCAGGACCAAAAAGTAGATGTTCTCAGCTTTCATCATATATGGCAATCTATGAAAGAGGAAGCGCCACAAGTCAGCCATAAATATAGGGGGGGAAATTTCATGGGGGGTGAAAACGTAATTATGGAAACAGAATGTCACACAAAACCCTGAGCACACCAGCTTCAAAACCTCCATGCTGACCGTAAACTCTGGACTGAGGTGATAAGGTCTAAAATACCTGGGCTGTAGGGAAACAGAAAACCTTGGCTGTCTCTGAAGAGAGGCCCCCAGCAGAGCCTATCAAGATATACATTGAAAAATATATTTAAAGATACATGAATTAGGTTTTGTGCCTGCTGGCCTATAATCCCAGTAAGCAGAAGACTGAAGCAGGAGGATTGCTAAAAGCTGGAGGCCAGCTTCATATCAAGATACTGTGCAAAAAAAGGAAAGAAAAGAAAAGAAAGGAAAAGAAAAAGAAACTCACACTCTCAGCATGTGTATGACAAGAGAGGTCTAATGCATCTGGCATCCACCAAGGCTAGCCCAATGATCCACTTAAAAATTGTCTACTTCTCATATGTAAAATGAGTAGATTTTACCTTTCAAGACTTTCTATTACAAGAAAATATGAAATAATTCTCAAAGTTCATGATAGGAAAGCCCACTTTTCAAAAGGAAAGTATTTAGTTATTAAAACCTTAAGATCCTGTCTAGTGGATGGACCCTGCAGTCCCAGGAGTTGGAAGGCTGAGGCAGAGAGTTGCCACGAGTGATAGGCCACTCTGGGTTACATGACAAGACTGTCTTAAAAAGCAAAAAGTGCCCAAAATTCCAGTACTTTAGAGATTAAAGCAAGAGGATCAGATGTTTGTTACAGATCAAAATTAATGCCAGTCTGAACTACTTTAAGACCCTGTCTCAAAAAACAAAACAACAAAAAAAAACCTTAAGTATAAAAAATGTTAAGTGAGTTTTAACGTATCTTTATATTATATTTTACACATGATATACAAAAATATTTTATATAATACACATATAGCTGCTTAAATCGATTAGCCAAAATGTATTAATATAACCAATATTAAAATGTAAATATCAAGCTAGGAAATTATTATTATGTTACAAATATTAGACAGGGAAGTATTTGTATATATATTTCTATATAGGTAAAAGTTCTAAATTGCTGCAAATGTTCAGACACAGACATATAGATAAAGACTAAATATAAAATGTATACACAGAAAATAAAACTTGCTAACAGATAGGATTTTTTTGTATTTACCAAAGTCTAAATTAAAATTATATTGAGTATCATACACAAAGGGGGTTTCCGATTTGTGTACTCTGATTTATATTTAAGATATATGTTTGCTTTCCTATAAAAGCAACAAAACAAAACCAAAATCAATTGTGTTTGACGTACGGAAGAAGGCTCTGCAGAGATTTGGTTCCAAGAGGGTCTCCTGTGCGCTATCTGAATACGGGTGAATCAGACTCTGTGAGTCACAGTGCAAAGATACTGAACCCGCTTAGGACTCTTCTGTAACCTTAAAATTCATGTCCTAGAACATGGCTGCTGTGGAACTATTTTTTTCAGACTAAGAGCTATTTTGGTGGGGTGGCTCACGCCATAAAGTAGAACTCAGTGACAAGTTTGAAGCCAGCCACATCAAGACCCCGTCTCAAAATACAGTGTAACAAACCTTTAAAAATAAAATAAAAATTGGATAGAGTAACCTGTCGCAGAGAGAAAGATTTTATAAAAAGCTGTAGCTGTAAATAGGAGACATTAAGATGGTTCACCCTTGTATATAGAACTGTTTATTTTCGGATTAAAATGATACAATTAATTGCAACTTCTTTGCCAGCATTGATTTTTAAAAACCATTTTTTTTTTTTTACTATTAAGTGTGCATCTGAATGTTAACATCAGTTTTTATTTTGTCTTTTGTTTTGTTTTGTTTCATATTTTGAGAAAAGTTTGCACTATGTAATGCAGGCTGGCCCTCCCATCCTCCTGCCTCTGTGTAGAAATGGGAGGATTACAGATGTGCACATAGCTTAGTTGCACAGGTTTTAAACAGCTGCCAAGCCCTGCGCAGGTCCCTATAGGATCATCACAATCATGCTGTTCATCCTGTCTTAGATGCAGCTGCTTCTGTGAACATCCCAAGACAACTACTAAAATTGGTTTTTGGTTTGTTTGTTTGTTTGTTTGTTTGTTTGTTTGTTTTTTCAAGTCAGGGTTTCTCTGTGTAGCCCTGTCTGCCCTGGAACTCACTCTGTAGAACAGGCTGGCCTGGAACTCACTCTGTAGAACAGGCTGGCCTGGAACTCAGAGATCTGTCTACCTCTGCCTTCCAAGTGCTCAGACTAAAGGTGTGTGCCAGCACATCTGGGTTGTAAGTATTAACATCGCATTGCTGTTGTCGATCTGTCATCTGTCTGTCTTTCTATGCGTCTGGAAGAACAGGTAAGAGCATGTGCTGCTCTTCAGCAGACCCAAAGTCAGCTCCTAGCCTCCATATGCCAGTTCACAGACACCTGGGATTTCAACCAAGGGGTCTGACCCCTCTTCTGGCTTCTTTAGACCCCTGCACTTTCAGGTGCCCAAACCTGGACACAAACACACACATATATAGAAAGGAAGGAAGGAAGGAAGGAAGGAAGGAAGGAAGGAAGGAAGGAAGGAAGGAAGGAAGGAAGGAAGGGAGGAAGGAAGGGAGAAAGAAAGAAAGAGAGAAAGAAAGAAAGAGAGAAAGAAAGAGAGAGAGAGAGAGAGAGAGAAAGAAAGAAAGAAAGAAAGAAAGAAAGAAAGAAAGAAAGAAAGAGAATATCAAAATTAGTAGAAGAGAGACACAATGAACCAGGTCCTGTCACATGGCACAGGCATATAACCTCCTCTAGTCAGAGCCAGAGGCAGGAGGATGGATGGCAACTTCACAGTCTGCCTATAGCATCCCTGAGCTACAGAATGAGTTAAGATCAGTCGGGTAATTCAGCAAGACCCTTTATCCAGATAAAAAGTGTTTGAAAGGGGCTCAAAATGTAGCTTAATTAGAGTGCTAGTCTGCCACATAGAAAACCTGGTTGCCAATAAACTAGGGTCACACCCATAATCCCAGTGTTGGGGAGGAAGAAATAGGAGAGTTAGGAATTTAAAGTCATCCTGGTCTGTACAACAGGCTTGAGGTTAGCCTGGGCTACATGAGACCATGTCCAAAAACAGCTTCTTTTTTTTTTTTTTTTTTTTTTGGTTCTTTTTTTTTTGGAGCTGGGGACCGAACCCAGGGCCTTGCGCTTCCTAGGCAAGCGCTCTACCACTGAGCTAAATCCCCAACCCCAACAGCTTCTTTTTTAAGGACTGGAAGATACAGCTCAGTGGTAGAGTATTGCATTCAAGACCTGTGTTCAATATCTAGTATGTCAAAAATAGATAGACAGGGGTTAACGAGACGACGTAGTGGTTAAGAGCACCGACTGCTCTTCCAGAAGACCCTGGTTCAAATCCTATTACCCACATGATAGTGTACAACTGTCTGTAACTTCAGTTCCAGGGATCCAGCACCCTCACACAGACATGCCATACATGTAGGCAAAACACCAATGAACATAAAAATTAAGTTAAATAAATCATAAAAAGTAGATAGAAAAACGACATGTACTACATATAATATTCTCAAAGTTGTTTTTTTTTGTTTTTTTTTGTTTTGTTTTTTTGTTGTTGTTTTTGAGACAGAATCATCACATAGCTCAGGTTGAACAGGAACTCACAGCAATTCTCCTGCCTCGGCCTCTCACGTGCTAAGAATTTAACTGTAAAGTCACTATGCCCAGCTAATAGCCAAAGATTTTAAACATATCTTTTCCTAGAGCTAGATAAAATTAGTTTTTTGGGGTTTTTTTTTTGTTTTGTTTTGTTTTTTGTTTTTTTGTGCGTGCTTTGTTTAGACACTGGACTCAGTAGTCCTAGATGTGTTCTCTATCCTTGGAGGTCCAAGGTCACCTGCCAGCTGAGGCTGGAGGTGCCCCAGGGGCACTTTCCTGCCCCTTAGCCAGATTCAGCTCTGAGCAGCTGCTGGGGGTGCTCAGTAAACATTCTCTAACATTCTCTAGCACAGTGCATTACTCATAGTTTGAAAATCGCCTTAATTATGTTAATGTCAGATGAGTCAGCCGCTGGGCAGCCCTGCTCTGCCCTGGCCACCTCCTCCAGTCCTGAGGGCTTCGGCACCTGGGGCTTCAAAACAGAGAGAACCAGAAGGGAAAAGAACCCAGCTCCACCCCCACACCAGACTGACTGCTCCGAGAACAGCTTCTGAAAAGCTGCCAATTGCTGTCGCTACCCTACCACAAGGGAGAGCGGCTGAGACACCTCTAACCCGAGTGTCGCCTATTGGAATGAAGGAAAACTGGAGTGAGGAATTCCTACAGAGACACTGTGACTGTCTCAGGGTGGGTGGGACTAGCCATTCTCCAGATGTTATTTCCACGGTTTCCTCCATTGTTTTCCTATTTGTGGCTCGGGCTCCCAAGCAGTTGGCCCAAGACCAACCCTGTGGGTATCCCTAAGACCGGTTAGGCCACTCCTTACTGAGGGGACTTCAGCCCTGGCCAGCTTTCCCAGCCTCTTTGCTTTAGGGATGAGCCCACCTGGGTATCAAGTACAACAGTCAGCCACTTTCCCTGGCTATCTACTCTGGGTATCATGTATAAACTGTCTTCTTTCCTTCAGCTTCTGAGGAAGGAGCAGGAACCAGGAAGGTCTGGACCAGGAGGAAGCTCCCACAGCCTGGCTGACCATGACTCTCATGGCTCTATCCCTGGTCAATAGACACACCCACCCCCCAGTAACTCCAGTCACCCACCACCCCCACCCCCCTCAGCCAATTTTACCTGGCATCCCAGTCAAACCCACTTAGTACATTTTACACTGCCTCAGAAAAGACTCCAATGCAGTCTCTCACCCAGGTCTCCTCACAACCATATTTTATAAATAGGGAAACAGGTTCAGAGAAGGCATGCCACCAACCAAAGTTGCACAGCAAGCAACAGACCCCTCCAGTCCTGCGCTCTTTCTACTCTGGCCAAAGCAAAACAGCTGGATTCCCACTGCGAGAACTGGACAGGACCGAACTGGGTGGAAGGACCCTAAGTGCGCATCTTATCTCATGAGGTCAAGGCGG
This sequence comes from Rattus norvegicus, assembly GCF_021556685.1. Classification (NCBI taxonomy): domain Eukaryota; kingdom Metazoa; phylum Chordata; class Mammalia; order Rodentia; family Muridae; genus Rattus; species Rattus norvegicus. Next base: position 105,392,237 of record NC_141546.1, read on the forward strand.
AATCTAAAGAGAGGAGACAATGACCTGACCAAGGTCACACAACCATGTCAGCAGCAGAAGAGGCTTCCAAACACAGCTCCTTCCCTCCCTCCAGTTCTTGCATGCTGAAACCTTCACTTGCTCATCCTGGACTTAGTTCAGTGTAACTGCTGGCAGAGTGTACTTTCGTCAAGACCACGAAACTGCTGACAGGAAGTATTCGTAACTCCTGAAGCACGGGGGCCCACAAGAAAAACGGATGCCAAGGAGAATGCCATGGGATGAAGGGCTTTGCCTCACGATGAGGCTGCACTATCACACCAACGACTGAGCCAGCCCCATCTTGTTGTGGAAACTGTGCAGGGCAGGTGGAGTCTCCCCCAGCCTGGGAATTCCACAACACTCTCATCCTGGGCCTCCCTCACTCCCCACCTTCTACACCATCACTTTGGGTGCCATGGGGAGCCATACAATTGGTTCACAGAAATTGACATTTCCTGTCCTACTCAGGGTAGCACCTCCTCAGTCTGGCCATAGAGGACTTGCCCCAGCTAGAAGGTTCCTGAGTATGCTTTTGCTCCCACTGGTTCCCCAAACAAAGAAAAAAAAACAGGACTCACATTTTGGGGCGAGGTGCTGGAACTCCTCGGGACCCTGTGGGAGATCCTGTTTAGAGCAGTCTCTCTTTCCTACTCTTGTCTGGTCTGGTTCGACCCAATTTATCCTCAAGGCATGATTGGTTGTCTGGGGCTGACCCCTCCCCTGCCCCCCAAAGCAACTAACAGCTGTTACTCTATTGAGTGGCAACGTGAGGTCATATCATAGGTGACTAACCCACCGAGGCTTACTTGCGAGCCATCAGCTAAATATGGTGACGTCTGTCATCCTGACCTTTTCAGGGAAGAAACTGAGTGAGGGGCTCAGTACTGACTCTGGGGCTCAAGTGGATGCCTGGCTCTCCCTGCACCCCTGAGCATCTGGGAACAAGACACCCCAACATGCAGATTCCTTCCTAAAGACAGCTTTAGTCCAGGTAGCCTGGACTGAGTGTGAAGTCACTAGATCCGAGGTCATGATAATCTGAGCCAGGAAGAGGGGTTGTAGACACTTCCCACATTCTGTGATAGAACTCTTTATCAAAAATTCCCGAGGAAGCCAGTACCACCCCAGCTTAGCTGGAGAAACTGAGACTGTAGGACTTGGGAGTGACTTTCCCAAGATTCCAGAGCTGACTGTTACTGGGGCTTAGATCTCTGTCCACCTCTGTGGAACTCCACAGAGCACTGAGCTCCACAGGGAGGCACCGCCATGCTGCTTGGCTTGTTTGTTTTTGTTTGGTTTTTAATAGACTTGTAGTGAAATTTATACTTTTATTTTTCTGTAAAAATGAATCAGAGAGTGTAGAGATTTCTCAAATGTTCCCTATCCCCACACAGGGCACAACCATTCCAGTTAGTTATCCATATTCCCTGGCAGAAAGGTCGATTGATAGCTCTATGTGACACATCGTCATCTCCCAGAGTCCGTATTTGCCTTGAGGTTCACTCTTGATGGTGTACCCATTCTGCGAGTTTGGGTTAAAACAGCTTTCGCGTGTGTATGGTTTTTTTTTTTATTTTTTTATTTTTTGAGATAGTCTTGCTCTGTACTTGAACTCACCATGTAGTCGAGGTTTGACTAGAACTCAAAGCAGAGCAATCCTCCTGCCTCAACCTTCTGAGTGCTGGGATTACAGGGTGTAGCACCACACTTGGCTTAGGACCACCCATGACAGTGCCACTGAGAGTCCTTTCACTGTGCCCTGGACACAGTTATCCCAGCGCTCAGGAGGTGGAAACTGGAGGATCAGATGTTCAAGGCCATCTATGGCTGCATATATTGAGCTTGACAATCACAACCTGGGCTGTGTGAAACCCTCTCTCTTTAAAAAGAAAAAAAAAGGTGGGGGGGGGAGAAAAAGGGAAGAGGGAAAGAGAAGCCTCTGTGTTTTGACCATCCCTCCCCCGTCCCTCTCAGCCCCTGATGTTTTTACTGTTTTCGCCTTTTTCCGGAATGTTATAGTTGGATCCAGAACTGCACAGTAGAAAGCCTTCCAAGATCGGCTCCACTCGCTGACAGACATTTGAGTTCCAGTTTATCTTTCCAGGGCTCAACAGCTTCTCTCTCTCTCTCTCTCTCTCTCTCTCTCTCTCTCTCTCTCTCTCTCTCTCTCTCTCTCTCTCTCTCTCCTGAATAATATTCTATTGTCTGGATTGCCATAGTTTGTTCATTTATCTACAGGGTTCTGAGTTGAGTGTTGTGACCCCATACCTGGGGAGCCGAGACAGGAGGATTATCATGAGGCCACCCTAAGTACAGATGGAGGCTGTTTTACACTAAAGGGACCTTGACACAAACAGACAAAACAAAGCAAATAAGCAACTTCCTGCCCCAAACCCCTCATGGCTCTAGTGTGAATGTTACTGAAGACAGAGATGGCCTCAGGGCTTCATATTCCTCTTCTGGACCCTGTTCCACCCCCTCATTACTGCCTGCCCCACAGACCTGGGCACGGTGTGCCCTTCCTGGCATCTCTCTTTTTCTCTGCTCTATTTCAGCAGCTGGGGAAGTAGCTGGTGGACTCACCAGGAGGGAGTGTTAGGCTGATTAGGACAGTGCTCTCTCTCTGTCTCTGTCTCTGTCTCTCTCTCTCTCTCTCTCTCACACACACATACACACACACACACACACACACACACACACACACACACACGCGCGCGCACACACACACGCACGATCCAGTTACCACACAGAGCTCTCTTCCCTTTGCCATCCACCCATCATTTGGTATTCACTGAGCACTGCCCTGGATCATTGGATGCGGCTGCCAAGTATGGTGGAACACGTTTTTATCCCAGAACATGGGAGCCTGAGGCAGGAGGATTGTGAGTTCCAAGCGATATAGTGAGGCTTTCTTGGACTTTTTTGACACCCCAATAAAGAAACACTGCAGGCTTAAGCTCTATCTCTAGTGTTGGAGGCATGGGTCTGTATGTATGACACAGGGTCTCCCTGCATAGGTCCTGGTAACTTGAAACTCATTGTGTACCCTAGACTGGCCCAGGACCCACTGCAATAATCCTCCTGCCTTAGCCTCCTCAGGACTGAAATTACAAATGAGAACCACCAGATCATGTTGGAGCAAACTTTGGGAGGTGGTAAGTAGGTTCGGGCAGTTGACGAGGTTAGTGTTCTTATAAAAAAGGAAAAGACACAGCCTATCCTCCAGGGACACACACCAAGGGAAGGCCACATGAAGAGGCAACAGGAAGGCAGCCAGGAAGGAGGCAGCTGGGCCTCACCAGCAGTTGGAACTCCTGCACCTTGGACATGGACTCTCTAGACTTCAGAACTGTGGGAAATAAACACATGCTGTGCATGCCTGTCACTTGCCCCACGGTAACTTGTGAAAGTGAGCTGCTCTAGCTTGTTGTCTGTTACTGTGGGGAATACTGAGACCAAAAGCAACTTGGGAAGGAATGGGTTTATTTGTGTTTACAGGTTGTGTACACTCCCTCTCTGAGGGATGCCAAGGCAGGAGCTCAAAGCAGAATCCAAGAGGAAGGTTGCTTACTGCTCTGCTCTCTGACTTACTCTATGCTAATGTTCTTGTACAGCCCAGGCACCACTGACTACATGGTGCTGCCCACTGTGGCCTAGGCCCTTGGAGCACACCAATTTTGGAACAAGACAATTCCTCACAGATATGGCCATAGGCCGATCAGATTGAGGTAACTCTTTACTTGAGGTTTCTTCATGCCAGGTGGTTCTGGGTTGTGTCAAGTTGACAATAAAAACAGACCTAGCTAAGACAAGCACCTACCTCATGTGACCAGAGAGGGTAAGGCCTCCGAGGACTCAGAAGCAGCTTACACACATTTTTGTGCAGTTTACGTCCTCACAGCTCCTCCCTCCATCAATGCTTGTTTGAAGGTGAAGACAGATGTGAGCAGAGAATGAAGACATTAAGTGTAAGTAACAAGTCTTTGAGAGCCTCTGGGTCACTAAGGTAGCTCAGTGGGTGAAGTGGCTTGCCTCTAAGTCTGAAGACCTGAGATCAGTCCCCAGCATTGATGTGGTGGAAGGACAAAAGTGATCTTTACAAGATGTCCTCTGATCCCTACAAACAGGATAACCACAAATAAATGTGATGAAAATTATCATTAAATTACAATTATTATTTTATGTGTAACAGTTACAGAGTTGCTGTTATTGTTATAGCAGATCCATTTTCCTCTTTTAAGACCTACCCTCTTACATGAACGACGAAGCTACTTAATACCTGAATGGACTGGCAGGGGTGCAACATAAATAAAGAAAATTTCCAGTAACTTCCTGGGGGTGCAGATGTACAAGTTATACAGGGAGGTAGGAATAAGCAGGGTGCGTTTCTGACCCGTGAGAAGGGCAGTGTCCTAATCCTACCCAGCTATCTTAGGAGGGCTGTGTGAAACAGGAATACTCTAGGACAGAGCTCATGGCTCACAAGCACACCACTGCTCGAGAATTGAGCCAGATTCAGCCAGGAATCTCTGAGTTTTACCAAGCTGGATCCAGGGGGCCACTCTCCATTCCGTGAGGTGCTTGTGTCACCAAGTGAGTCACCGATGTGGTTGGGAATGGTCCAAGGGTTCCTGCTCTCTGCTTGCTAGGGCTGTTTGCCGGAGAGAGAGCACAATCCTTCCACATTAGCGGTGGCTTTTGCATTGATGACTCGTCCTGACATTTAATGGGGCTTCTGCAGTCGGGAGTGAAAATTGGAAGCTCAGAAAATCAAACCCTGAGATGACACAAGATCTTGGTTACTGCAGATTTAAAAACAGCAGAGGACCTCACGGTGTCATTCCACAGGGAAAGTCACCCCCTGGGTCACCTTTCTGGAAGCTGGGTAAGAGACACAAGATGGGAGAGACAGCAGTCCCCAGAACTATGTCTCCAGTCCTTCCTATGATCTCAAGCCTGTGTTTACGCCATGGCCTTCTATGCAACATGTCTGACCTCTGACAGTTTGCAGGCACATGTGAGCCCATTGTCATACCTGGGTCTTTTTTCTTAAAGGTGTTTTTCTTATTCCCCTCCCCCATCTTTTAATTATTTTCTTCAGTTAGCATACGAAGTAATGGGTCCCACTGTGATGTGTTCATACACAGGTCCTTATGCTTCCTGATTCTCCTCTTGACTGTCCTCTAAGCCCCACACCACTTATTGCCCAAACAGTTCTTCCTTCTGCACTCAGTTCTGCCTTCTCTCCTCTCTAGCTGCTTTGATTCTTCTTCATCCCGAGTTCCTCCCTTTGTTTTAATTTGAAGATTTAAGTTATGTATGTGTACATCTGTGTGGGTGTGTGCACGAGTGCAGTATCTGCAGAGACCAGAGGTTGGATCTAAATTCTGCGTATGACAGAAAACATGCTATCCTTTCCCCAAGTGTGGCTTAGGTCACTTAATGTAATGATTTCCAGTTCTATCCATTTCCCCACAGCTATTTTCATTCTTTTTTTTTTTTTCTTTTTTTTCGGAGCTGGGGACCGAACCCAGGGCCTTGCGCTTGCTAGGCAAGCGCTCTACCACTGAGCTAAATCCCCAACCCCCTATTTTCATTCTTTGCCTAGCAAAATTCCACCGCAGGGGGCCAGAAGATGGCTCAGCAGGTAAAAATGTCAACAAGCGTGCGCTTCGTAGGCAAGCGCTCTGCCACTGAGCCAAATCCCCCAACCCCAGAACAGCTCTTCTTTAACCATGTATCTGTCGATGGACATCTGGGTTGGCTCCTTATCTGGCTACTGTGAATAGTGCAACGATAAACATGGGTATAAACGTGTCTCTGTGATGTGCTGACTTAGAATCTCCCCAGATTTATCAGAGGGGGGTGTGTGCTTGCGCACGCTCGCTCGTGAACTGCTTGGGACCCTCTATCTCTCACAGGCCACAGGGTCTCAGGCAGGTGATCTCCCCCCTGAACTTCATGAAGGTAAGATCGCACCAAGAATCCAGACTCCACAGGTATTGGGGGCGGGGAAACAAATCACAGAAGCATGATGGGCAGGGCACACAGACATGGAGACTAAGGACAGGAATCTAAATGGCCACGTAGAGGACTTTCCGTGTGTCTGGTATGAGTCGCCAGGAGACAGGTCTGTGGTATTTAGGGAAGACCCACAGCCAGTGATGACACCTGCCATTGTCCTACTGAACTCCCTTACTACGGTGCGACTTCTCCGAAGCTGTTCTTGGTATGACCATGTTCACAGTGAATGGCTCAGGACTGAAAAGCAAGGTCGGCCTCTGACACCTCTGGCCCTGGTGTGCCAGCCCAGGTCTCTTAAGCACAACCTCTCCAGTTCCAGAAAACCCAAGCGTAGGCTCCACAGGGCTGGGCCTAGGGTCAGCTAAACTTAAGCACCAAAAAAATGAAAACTCTGGAGCCAGCCCGGTGGCAATGACTAAGAGCTTGTCAAAGGTCAGCTCTGTGACCTGGGGAGCATACTTCTTGTCTGAGGTGGCCGAACGGGAGCAGTGCGAGCTGCGGCTCCTTTAAGACAGCGAAACTCGAACTTTCTATCCCGGCTTCTCGGCAGCGCGCTTACGTCACAGCGTTCTCCGCGAAGGGGCGGGGCTGATGACTCACGCAGTCGGGCCTCCGCCCCGCCGGGCCGCGCGCACGTGAGCGCGCAGCTCGGCCGGTCTAATTTTAGCTCTGAGGTGTCAGGGTCGTGTGAGGTGAGGCGGCGGGGTCGCAACGGGCTCGGGTGGGGTCCTCGGGTGACCCTGTGAGGCGGCATGCTCAGGTGTGGGGGTCCCTTCTGGACTGGGGGGACCGGAGTCACGTGAGGTGAAGCGGGTCGTGATGGGTTTGGGTAGGAGTCCCCTCGCGACGAGGTCGGGGTTGTGTGAGGTGAGGCGGCAAGACCAGGCGGGGATCCTCTTGGTGAGCGGGTTCTTAAGGTCACGTGAAATGACAGCACAGGGTCCCCACAACTTGGACACGGGTCTCCTCAGGACTGGGTTGCCAGGTTCAGCTGAGGTGAGGCGTAGTGTGCGGTGTCCTCCCCGGGTCACCGGGTCACGTAAGGTGCACCCGTGGGGTCGGCCGGTGGAGCTCGGGGCAGCCAAGCGCGAGTGTGTGGACAGCCTTGCTTTGCCGGTCCAGACAATTGCCAGTCAGAAAGGTGTGGCACCTGGGCCACGCCTCTTTCAGCTGAAGCAAGTTCCAGAAAGTTCTCTGTTGGGTGAAACTTATCACAGTGTAGGTTTAGGTAGTGTTGCAATGAAAACTTGTGAAGAGCGAGAGTAAACGTGGGTTTGAGACTGTCCCTGTCTCCGTCTTCCCTGCTGAACTCAATATTGGTTTCCTGCAAGTCTGTGAGGAGAGCAGGATGACATGTCTCATCCAGAGTAACCAGGTCAAAGATGTGTGGTTAGATTGGGAAGAAGACATAATTGGTGCACCTACTTGCATCAGCTCCACTTTGAAGATAGGAGATACACTGAACCCCACCCTCTCTCCCATTTCAAATGAGGATGAACTGAGAGGGTTGGTGTTCCAGATTTGCTATGGATCGGGAACCAGTTAAAAGTTTAGTGTTGAAGAAATGAATGCCAGGCACCTTGTACAATTGGCACCACAGCCCTGTCGTCAGAAAGTGAGCTGTTGTTTTGACATGCGGAGTCGTTTGCCATGTCACAGTGACCTGCATTCTGGTAGTGAGGGCTCCTCAGGTTTCATGTGGATCGTCTTTGTATAAGTGGTAAAATGATAGCCGTTAAGCCTTTATGGTATTGGGAAACTTGTTTAATGATAAAAGTGGTGTCTATTGTTTGGGTGCTTCAGTTTCTTCTTTCCAACCTCTTCCCCCAACTTTTTAAAAGAAAGGTTAATCATGGAGAGAGATTGTGTCAGGAATGAGAGAATCTGGTGTGCTTTTCATTTGCTTTCCAAAAATAAACACAACTCTTGTGAGCTGGAAAGTGTTCATATGCAAACACGGATGTGCAAGCATTTTAGAGCTTTAGTCCCAGTAGTTATCCACCTTTAACCAGTTTAAAGGATCTGAAGGTTGGGCTGGAGAGATGGCTCAGCAGTTAAGAGAACTGGCTGCTCTTCGAGAGGACCAGGGTTCAATTCCCAGCACCTACATGGTAGCTCACAACTGTTGCAGGGGGCCAACTCCCTCCTACATGCAGACAAAATGCCAATGTACATAAAATAAAAATATTAAATAAAAGACCTGAAGATTAAAATCCAATATTGGTATTTATATAGTAATCTCTGTCTCCTGACCAGTGTTTCAACCTTCCTAATGCTGTGACCCTTTAATACAGTTTGTGCCATGGTAATTCCTCACCAAAAAATTTATTTTTGTTCTTCATAACTAATTTTGCTACTGTTATGACTCATAATGTAAATATATAATATGCAAGATATCTAATATGCAACCCCTGAAAGGGTAGTTCTGCCCCCAAAGGAGTCTTGACTCAGGTTGAGAACCCTGCTCTTGACCCAATATTTTATATATGCTATTGAGGATTAAACCAAGGGCTTCTTTGTATTCTACACTAAATTGTACCTTGCACTGCCTTTTTATTATTTTATTATTTATTTCAGTTTTACTGTTGAGAAACTCTTACACTTTGGAGCTAAAAATGGTTTCCATCAGAACTATAAGCCATTTAAGGAAGTTGGGATGACTCCTATCCTTCCGTTCACTACATCAGTAAGGAAACGACTCAGAAGACAGAGCTTGCTGGGAATCATGTGCCCAGCTGCTCAGTGCTGCCTTTGTTTCCATGTGCTGTGCTCTGATGGCCTGATCACCGAGCCATGGAGAATGCAGACTCCTCATGACAGAGTTTGAGTGCACAGTGCTTGGTAGACAGAGGCAGGAACATTTCTAACAACAAAAATGAAAAGCACATTAAGTAATGGGCCATTAAAAAAAACCTACTATGATTGTTTCTATATTTCTTTTTAAAAAATAATGATTGTTTCTATTTAGAAGTTTCATTCTGAAGGCCCTGGGTTCGGTCCCCAGCTCCAAAAAAAAGAACCAAAAAAAAAAAGAAGTTTCATTCTGTGTTCTCAAATCATATACATTAGACAGTCTCTAAAATATAATCAGTGGGGGATAACTCAGCAACATAGTATCTTAACCATCTTCTGTCACTAACCTTTTCAACACAATGTTCAAATACATTATAGCATTTATATTGGACCATAACTTTTTTTTTTTTTTTTTTGGTTCTTTTTTTCGGAGCTGGGGACCAAACCCAGGGCCTTGCCCTTCCTAGGCAAGCGCTCTGCCACTGAGCCAAATCCCCAACCCCATAACTTTTTTTTTTTAAGTCAGGTCTTCCTAGGTAGCCCAGGCTGGCCTCTTAACTAGTGATCCTCTTGCCTCAACCTCCATAGTCTTAGAATTATAAGCCTGCTCAGAAAATTCTTTTTGAAATCTAATCTAGAGTGAAACACTTTTCAGCTACTTATATTTTAAAAATGGGACAACTAGATAATCTTTAGTGACAAAGATGGGAACAAAAAGTTCCTAGCCAGATACAATGTCTCATACTTGTAACGTGGAGGCAGAGGCGGGAGGGGGGGGGGATCAGGGTTCAAGGTCATCCTCAGCTGCATATCAGTTTGAGGATGGACTGGGCTACTTGAGATGTGTGTGTGTGAGGGATGTATGTGTAAGGTGTGTGTGTGTGAGGGATATCTGTGAGAGGGGTGTGTGTGGTGTGTATGTGTGAGGGGTGTGGGTGTGTGTGAGGGATGTATGTGTGAGGGGTGTGTGGTGTGTGTGTGTGTGTTTGTGTGTGGTGTGTGTGAGGGGTGTGTGTGTGAGGGGTATGTGTGTGTGAGGGATGTATGTGTGCGGGGTGTGTGTGTGTGTGCGCGCGTGCGCGCACGTGTGTGTGTGTGTGTGTGTGTGTGTGTGAGGGGTGTGTGTGTGAGGGGTATGTGTGTGTGAGGGATGTATGTGTGCGGGGTGTGTGTGTGTGTGCGCGTGCGCGCACGTGTGTGTGTGTGTGTGTGTGTGTGTGCGTGTGTGAGGGGTGTCTTAACAAGGATGGGGAGAGACTAGTGTAGTGACTCAGTGAGTAAGGGTGCTTGCCACGCAACTGAGCTGCCGTGGTGGGAGAGAACCAAGTCCTCCAAGTTGCCCTCCAACTTTCATGTGCATTCACACACAGAGTAATAGCTTTTTAATACTAAGCATAGATTATAGAAGGAACCAAAACAGGAAAACATACCAAAACTGGAACAAAGGTCAAAGCCTACAAGAGGAATGAGGCAGAACAGAACCAAAGAGTGATAACCACAGAAAACCCAAACCAGGAAATGAGAGTAAAATTACAGAAGATGGAGACATTAAAAATTCTTTATATAGTGAAGCAGAGGAGCAAATAGGAAAGCATTTCCCTCACTGACTGGGAGAAGGGAGAAATACACACTTCCTAGCCAGTGGAGTTAGAATGAGAGGGATGCACACTGCACCATGGGTACAGCTGAGCTGCTGTGTTCCAGGGACTCCCGGCTTGGCATTTACTACTATGGGGAATTAGCTATCAAAACCCGTATTTTGTGAAGCGTAAATTTAAAGTAATTCTGTTGAGTTGGGGGATGGCTCATTAAATAAAATGCTTGCTATACAGGCATGAGGATCTGAGTTCAGATCCCCAAAATGCATGTAATTGCTGGGTGTGCTGGTATGTACCTGTAACTACAGACAAGACCTCAGGGGCTTGCTGGCCATACACATACACACACACACACACACCACCCTGTAATTTTGCCTCTGTAAAAGGTTATTATAAAGGACATAAAGCATATGAAAATGGCCTAGTGACACACAGCTGTAATCCCACCACTTGGAGGTGGAAACAGGAGGATTGGAAGTTCAAGGTTATCCTCAAATACAAAGCAAGTTGGACACCAGCTCAGAAAAAAGGGGCTGGGGGACTGTGAGGAAAAGAAGACAATGTGGTAGTCATAGTTATTTAGGTGTCTTTCTAAGACATGGGTAACCCCCCCCCATTTATTTTTTGTCTTTCATTGATACCTTGAATAACAGACTGAGATGTTTCACATTCTTATTTATGATCTGTATCATGAAGTATTACTAAACACTGACTCAATTATAGAAATTAAGAGCTGGAGATGGAGCTCAGTTGGTAGAGTGCTTGTTTAGCAAGTATGAAGTCCTGGGTTCTATCCCCAGCACCAGGACCACATAAGCTACGCATGGCAGTGCACACCTATGACCTCAGCACTTGCAAGGTAGAGCACTTCAGGTAACCTTTAGCTTCATAGCAGGTTGGAAGCCAGCCTGGAGTTCATGAAATCGTCTAAAGAAAGAAGCAGCAGCAGCTGGACTGTGGTAGCTCATGCCTTTAATCCCAGCACTTGGGAGGCAGAATCAGGAGGATCCCTGAGTTAAGGCCAGCTTGGTCTGCATGGTTCAGGACACCCAGGGTGACACAGATAAAACCTGTCTAAAACCAAAAAAAGGGGGGGGGATAATAATAAATAAACAAAAATTTACATTTCCCCCTTGGCATCAATATTTCTTTTTTTTTTTTTTTTTTTGGTTCTTTTTTTCGGAGCTGGGGACCGAACCCAGGGCCTTGCGCTTCCTAGGTAAGCGCTCTACCACTGAGCTAAATCCCCAGCCCCGGCATCAATATTTCTTGAACATAAGGTTGTTCACTATGCTTGTGAAACTTTGAGTATTTAAAACATTTCTGTTACAAGACAAATTATTCACAAGTTGGTATTTTAAAAAACTATATTATAAAGATCTATATTTTGTTGTTGGAGGATATGCCCCACCCCAGTATTGGTTTTGAGTTAGGGTTTCATTCTGTAGCCTAGACTAGCCTCAAATCCTCCATCCTCCTGCCTCCACCTTGCGTGTACTGGAATTACAGGCAGTAACATTGCACCTGGCTTGTGTGTTTTCCTTGCTCCTGTTCTCTGGTGGTGATAGCAGTAGTAACTGCTAATGCTTATTGCTGCTTTCTCTCAACCCTTCTTGTTGGGTTTAGTAGGGATGTGATGCTACCTGGGAAGATATCTACGGATGAGACTTGACTGAGCGTTTACCTGTGTCATCATCATCACATCATCAAGTAGGGACCAGAAAGGCCAATCCAAGATCTAAACATCCAGAGGGGTGGGGTGGGGGATGGGGTGGTGGTGGGAGTGGTGTGTGTGTGTGTGTGTGTGTGTGTGTGTGTGTGTGCGTTCCAGAGTTAAGGCTCTGAGCTCAGTAAAATTGCAAAAAGTTACAGGGATTGGCTTTGAAACGCCACCCTTTATCTTAGGCCAAGTGAAGACAAAAGGGACAGTGCTCAGGAAGAGAGAGGAGCGGATGACTCACGGTGCTCGCTCGCTGTGCAAGTGTAAGGACAGACGCAGTGCTTGGCTGTGCCGTGTCTGTAACACCTGCACCATTGGGGGCAGAGACAGGATTGCTAGGGCTTCCTGAGCCTAGCCCAGATCCAGGTTCAGTAAGAGACTGTTTCAGAGAAATAAGGTAGAGAGTGATAGAGCAGGACACCTGATGTCCTCCTGTGGGTACTGCGTACAGGCAGCCATACTGGCACACACATGCACACACCACACAGGAACGCACACATTTTTTATGAAAATTTGATACATGTATATAGCACATTTTGCTAATATCTACCCTCATTACTCTCTCTTGTCTCTCCCCTCTCATCTTTCCTCTTCTCAACTAATTCTTACTAAAAGGAAGAACTTACCGACATTAAAACCCTGATAGGAAGCACAAAAGTGTCATTGTAAAGTCATCTACAGGAAGTAACAGAGATGCTACTCAACAGCCCCACTTGTGTGCACTAAGTTAATTTTTCATTTTGTCGGAGATTAGTAAAAATGGCCTAATTGAATCCTATGCACTGATTCTTTGGTTTAGCCCTGGACTACCTGAAGAGTCTGTTGGAGGGTAGATGTATGGAGAGTACAGAGATAAGCCGGTGACTGTTGGCTTGAGACCTACTGTCTGTGCCACGAGCTTGCCTTGTCTGAGCAGAGCAGTGCTGGTAACCTTTGTGGGAAGGAGACTGCCATGAAAGCCAACTCAATGCCAGTGACTTCACTGGCAGTTTGTCCAAACCCACAGTCATTGTGAGAGTTAAAAACTCCAGTGTAGCAGACCAGCCAGGCCTCTGCAGGCCTTTGTAGCAAAGTCTGACCACAGTGGAGTTCAATGCCCTTTCACACAGAAAAACATCAGGATTTTTGTCACAAGCTTCTGTGCTATGACAAAGCAATGCTTTGACCAATTTGCTGAGCCTAGCTGAGACCGCACCAACCAACTAGTTCTGAAAACCAAAAATAGCCCAGAGTCTAAATCAAGACGGGTAGAGAGTGACCAACCTGAGTCACCCAAACTCACTTGCTACATACGTTATTTTTGGATAAATTTAGTGGGACTGAAAGTGCTTCATTTGCTGGTTCTTCCCTCCAAACAAGAGTACAAAGTCAGGAGCCAAGTCATGTGGCTTTGTTTAGCTTACCACAAAGACTGGGACTGATGATGCGATCCCTTAGCATTGGAAAGCCCATCACCAGTTGATTGGATTGGTAATGTCCATCTGACTGACTGAACTGCCAAAAACTTCTTGGCTTCACAACCTTTCCTAAGAAAACTTAGCTCTCTATAAATCAAGTTAACATTTCAATAGGTTCTAGTAAGTGAGAATTTTCCATGGGATGGGATGGGATGAAAAAGGAGTATATTTGTTTTATTTAGGCTTTATATATATTTAAGATGTTGAGTTAATTTTGTAAGCCCCTAAGATTTTCTTGTACAATTTTATTTTGGCAATTTAACACCTGTATACAATCTGTTCAGTAATACTCCCCCATTACTTTCTCTAGTCTCCCTCCCCTCCCTCCTTCTTTCCAACTAGCAGGTGTAGAAGTATTTACTAATGCATCTGAAACTTAGCAGCTGAAGAAAATGTCTCCCTTTCCCTCAGCCATTAACTGCCAGTAGTAACTCAGGGTTCAGACAAGGGTGGGGCCTCATGAGCCTCTCTCCTATCCATGATTCTCAGTGTTGACAGGCCCAGTGCTGATGCACATAAGTGTAGCTGCTGTGAGACAATGACTGGAAGACAGTTTCCAGCATAGTCTTCCCTTTGTATTCTTTCAGAACCTCTTTTATATGTTGTTCTCTGAGCTTTGGAGATGGTGATTTGATCTGTCCTTTAGGGTTAAGCAATTACTAATTCTCGGAGCCTTAATTGGTTATAAATCTCTGTAGTAACTGCTGCCCACGGGGCGGGGGGAGTTTCTCTGAGCACAGCTTAGAGGAACACAAATCTATAGGCACAAACTTAAGTACCCAGAAGATGGTTTGATGGGCCCAATCCAATGTGTCTATTTCAAAGACACAGTAGTACACAGTAATATCTTCCCCACTAGGGCTTTTGGACTATCCTGACACAGGCTTTTGGCCAAGGTTTACAGTGCCAGAAATAAGTTCTCTCCTGTGGAGCAGGTTTGAAATCCAATCAGGAAAGAGTTGGTTGCCCCTGAACAGTCATACCACTGTTGCATTAGTGTGCACATCTTACCTGTCAGGTTAGTAGCATAGCACACAGCCTTCACACCTGATTAAGACTGTTAACTTTTCTTTCCAGCTTCTGGCACCATGAAAACACGGAGAAAGGTTATAGGTCAGTTCCAGTTCTATTTTTCTGTCCCGTAACCAAGGAACGTGGGATCTTTAGCCAATGGAGTCTCACCATCTTGTTCTGGTAAGCAAGGACAGTGACAGTTGCCTGTATTGTTTAAGGAGCTTCAAGGGCTGGCTAGCAACTCATAGGGAGGTATTTTTCCTCTCACACAGATTTTCATTTCATAGCCTGTGGTTTCTGGGACATCTCAAGTTACTTCTATTCAAACTGTTTTTAAATTAAAATTTTAATCAGCCTACAAAGTATTGGTTTCCTTTTAGTTTTTCGATAAGTCCTTAGTTTTGGTTGCATCTCATCTCCCAACTGTTGCGTGACAAGACTTCCTGGGGAGACACAACCCCAAATATATTGGTAGCCTGTGACAGACCAAAGTATAATTACCACTTGAGTCCAATTTGGTGAACCAATGAGTTTGATTGGGGTTACTTATAGAGATATGGGAGAAGGGTCACTTATAGAAGCAAAAATGACTGTAGCTCACAGAAGTTGGAAAACTGAATGAAGCACACTGCACAGCCTACAGGCAGTTCAGCTGGTTTCTGCTTCCCAAGCAGCTGGTCTGATCTCAGTCTTCTTTGCAGCTTGGCTGTCTGAGAGTGACTCAGTCTTTATTGCTTACTCTGACAGGGAGGGGCTTAGTGAATCTGGTCAGTTTCAGGGACTTCCTGTTTCAGGGACTTGAGCTGTTTACCTTCTTGTTTAAGGAGCTTCCCTACAGGATAGAATGTTTCAATCTTGGAGGAAGCTGTTATACTGCCTAACCCTTCCCCCCACACACAGTATTTCCTTTATAATGTTGGCTGTGAGTCTTATAAATGCATTTCAGCTTATCAAATATATGATTATCCTCATCTCTGTTACTTATGAGTACACTTGTCACCACTCTAACCTCATGTCCGTACCCTTTCCGCCAACTGCTCCTTGGCACTCTCAGTTCTTGCAGAGTTCCAAAGCTCACCTCGGTTCCTGTGTTTGCTCTTTGATTAGCCTCAGTGTCTTGCCATCTCTGTATGGTTGGCTTCCTTTTGTCTCCCGGGTCTCTCTGTAAATATTCCGTGGACATCTTTTTATGATCACTTGGCGGAAGCTGTCCTTCTCCTTCAGCTGCTCTGTAATGTATCATCTTTAATGCATGCCTGACTACCTGCTAACTCATTGGTTCATTTACATTACGTTTGTTGTCTACAATGAAAACAGCAACCTTTTCCCATTCTTGCAGCTCAGCTGAGGGGCGGGGAGTATCTGGCATATAGCAGCCCTAAGTGAGCAAATTGTTTCCCGCACTTTGCCAGAGAATTCCAGCCTGAGTAGCACAAGTCTGGAATGTATGTTCCATAGTTCTCTTGACAACACTAAACATGGACTAGATGACTCATGATTTAAGATATAAATCATCTGGCTTGGCACTCTGTAATTGATCCTATCTCTGAACAGCTGCCAAATACCCACTTCACTTGAGTTCTGTAGTTCACCTTGAGAGCAAAACCTGATCAGGGTGAAAATAAAATTTTAATATAAAAAAGAAAGATTATATATGATTTAGAGTAAACAACCAAAAAAAGTATGAGCTACTACCTTTCATGATAATGACTATTAAGGAAAAAAAATTCCAGTGAAAAATAAAAGCCTCATTCTCCCCTTGCTTAAAATATTAACTGGGGAGTTTGAATCAGTGCAATAAGATAAGAAAACTAAAACATGATATAATGAACTAGCCATGATATTGTGTGGCTGTAGTCTCTGAACACACCAGCCTGAGCTATGTAATACATTCCAGGCCAGCAAGAGCATCACATAACTACGTAAACGCACTGAAGGAATTCCCCTGTTCCTGTCCCCCCCAACCCCCCTTGTTTGGCCAGACTTGAACTTGAACTCCCAGGATCCCCTTGCCTCTGCCTCCTAAGTACTGGGATTGAAGATGTGTGCACCACACCTGACCTCCCTGCTCTTGAAGATGGAACGACATCAGCTCAGGACCCCAAGACTAAGTTTTCAGCACAGAGACTTGTTTGCCCCAGAGAGACAGAGAGCAGGGAATGAAAGACAGGATGAGTGAGAAGGAGACGGAAACAGAGGAGAGCGGGGAGGGGTGTTTGTCCCAGAGTGGGACAAAGGACTGACTGGGTAGAGAGAAGACAAACCTGGCACGCAGGAAACCAGCAGTTTACAAAGACAAAGCCTTGTGTTAGGGTGACTGTTTCATTTTAAGTGGACGTGTTACTTAGGTGAGCAGAAGGAGGCTTTTGATTGCTGGACTTCAGTACTTTGAGAGCTGGATTTTTGTGGTCAGCTTCAGGAGGAGGAAACGTCCAAAAAGGGAATAGACCTGGGTAGCTAGCCTTAGGAGTGTAATGTAAGGGTTTTAACAAGGCAGAGGGAATGGGAGAAGGGAAAGACCTTCCAGAGGCATGCCCTCCACACTTGAGCTAGCCAGAGTCCTTTCAAACTTCCAAAATATGAATGCATGAAAAACTTCTAGAAACTATTACTGACAATGTTCACGTAGTGTATACGTAGCACCTCTCTGTGAAAACAGGCCCTTGGGGCTGTTCTGTTATAGGCTCCCTGGGAACTGGGTTACTGAAGCTCCTCTGAGGCAGAGCCTCAAAGGCAGAGCCGCAAAGGCAGAGCCTGAAACATAACAGAGCAGAGCTTTTTATACACTTGGATTTTTGGTCTCCCATGCATAGTGACTTACATTCTGACTGGGTCTTTTAAACTACTGGACAGGTAGACTAAGGATAGTTGGAATGTGGAGGAAAGGAAGGGACAAGGTTTTAGGAGAGCTGTGGCAGAGCTGAGGTACACACGAAGACACTGCCCACCCTGTGTCTGTTTCCTATTTTCCTTCAGGGGCCCTACCACTGTATGTGAGCAGTGGTGGAAATGCTCATGCATATAATTCTAGGACTGCATTTAACAGTAATGGCTTAATCTGTTTGGTGGAGAAATCTTAAGAACAGATAGCATTCAGCCTGTGTCATGGTTACTGCTCTCTGCTCTACAGAGACAGAGACAGAGAGCAAACAGCAGTTGAAGAAAAAGAAGGAGGAGGAGAAATACATGCTGTTTGATAAGGCAAAGAGTGTGGGTAAGGGGCTGGACAAACAGCTCGGTGGGTAAAGTACTTGTACAGGAAACCCTGAGCTTTGATCCCTAGTAACCACATAAAAGCCAGGCTTGTAGCCCCAGTCTGAGGGAGTGGGGAGGGACAGGAAGATCCTGGGGGTTCACTGGCCTGCGAGTCTAGCTGAAACAGGGAAGAGGAGAGGTGGGGTTCAGGAAAGAGACCTTGCCTCAAAAAACAAGAAAGAGAGTAATAACCAAATACATTCAAGTTTACCTCTGGCTGCACAGACAAGCATGCGCACACACACACACACACACACACATGCACAGACACATACATGCACACACATACACACATGTACATGCACAAACACAAACTCATGAACATACACACATGCATACACAAACTCAGGAATATATACATGCACAAACAAACTCATGAATACACATGCACACACACACACACACACACACACACACGTGTACATACACAGGACTCACACAAAGAAGAGGGAACTTAAGGTTACAGACAGGGCAAGTGAAGACACTGGAATGACAGAAAGATGCCCCAAGGAAAGATGGCAACCAACCCATCCAGGCTCTTCTGACATCGAAAATTCATTTGAAAGGAGACAGCCTAACCTGAGAGTATCGTGGAGAGCTTCCCTGCTTGAAAGCAGCTAACTGCAGAAGTGTTTCCCCAAGGGCAGCCATGAGGTCGAACAGGAGCTGGTAAAACTGTGGTCAGGGGCCAGGGGCCATCCCAAAGCTAACGGCAGCTATGGCAGTGCTGTCTGCATTGTACTGATTTTATAGGCATAAAAGATACAGGATTAAGGTTCATAGAATCTTAATTCAGAGAACCGCTGAGGACAGGCAAGGTATAGCAGTGTCAGAGTCCGTGGAAGGAGCCCTGAGAGGCTAATGGATGAGGTATGAAGGTAAAGCCTAGGTTATAGTAGAGACCCCAGGATATTGGAGACATCACAGTCATGGGGCATATGACAAGGAAGTCAGTAGGCAGACTAGAGCTGACCTAGGGAGAAGCCATATATGCTACAGGTGGCAGTGGTGGATGGGTGAGGCTGCCTACCCTTTGGAACCTAGACCATTCTGTCAGTCTCTAGACAATCTGAACGGAGCTGCAGGAACATGGGTGATTGTGTCACACTCTCCAGATATCTGAACGGAGCTGCAGGGTTTGGTGTTTTCCTGCTAGGGTTTGACCTAATCTTTCCTTGCTATGCTCCCACTTTTCCCTTTTATAACTAGAGTGTTTATTCTGTTCAGTTGTGTGTGGGGTATATAACCAGTCTTTTGATGGCCTGGAAGTTCACAGGTAAAGGAGTATTTTGATTCTCAGAAGGGGCATTGGGAATTCTGAACAGTATTGGGACTATTAAAGACTACAGTAGTTTGTAGTTGGACTAAATACATTTTTCATTTTGAGATGACCATATAGGAACAAGAGTTTATGGTTTCAAAATGATATACCGGGTTTCAGGTTGGCAAAATGTGGACGTGTAGTAACTAACACTGTCAACTTGACAGAACGCAGAATCACCTAGGAGACATCTCTGAGAAAGTCTGTGAGGGTGCCCCTAGACAGCTTTAACTGAGGAGGGAGGAACCCCTCGATTTGGTTTCCCAAATCAATAAAAGGGAGAAAGTAGGCTGAGTATCACCTCTCATTTGTCACCTGATCATGGAGAGCATAGGGCCAGATGCCTCAGGCTCCTGCTGCCATGCCTTCCCACTGTCCTGGATTGTACCTCAAACTAGGAACCAACAAGAGCCCTTCGTTTTAGCTACTTTTCTGTTCTGATAAAACACAGAAGCAGCCAAAGGAGTGTACAGGAGAAGGTTTATTTGGGCTTATTGTTTCAGGGGGACAAGAGTCCAGCATGGCTGGGAGTCATGGCAGCAGATGGCAGGCATGACAGTAGGGACAGCTGAGAGTTCACACCTCAGACAGCAAACAGACAAACTGGGGATGGTGCATGGATGTGAAACCTCAGAACCTGCCTTCAGTGACTCCCTGAAGCAAAGCCACATCTCCTAAATCTCCCCAAACAGCACCACCAACTGGGGAGCAAGGGTTCAAACACCTGAGCCCACGGGGACATTGTCATTAGAAGCAACACACACACACACACACACACACACACACACACACACACGCACACGCACACACCCGGCTCCCTCTCTTCCTTTCCCTTCCCCTCCCTCCCTCCTCCTCCTCTTTCTATATCTTCATCTTTTCCACACCACGTTCCTGAGGTATGGCGCAGAAGGCATTTAGTGAACACATATCGAGTTGGCAATGTAGGATTCTGGGAGACAGCAGAGAGAGAGAGAGAGAGAGAGAGAGATGTTCTGTTGAGACATTTATATTTTAATGTTAATGGCATGCTTTCTTTTATAGATATTAATAAGGCTGGATGATGGTTCAGTCAGTGAAGGGCTTATCACCTAAGGACAAGGACTTGCATTTAGACTCCAGGTCTCCAAATAAAGATTGAATTAGCAGCATGCATCTGAAATCCCAATACTAAGGTTACATATGAGGATCCTGGGACTGCTGGTCAGCTAGTCCAGCAGAATCAGTGAGCTCCAGGTTCAGTGAGAGAACCTGTCTCAAAAATAAGGTGTTGAGGAAGACCTCTGGCCTCCATTCATACATACACCAAACACACACCACACATAATACTGCATACACAAACACATTAAAAATGTGTAAATACTAATAGGAAAGTTAGGAGGAGGTGTTTGGGGGACAAGAATATTTGTTTCTTTCTCTTTGTTACATTTGTTATTTATTGTGTGCATGTGCCATAGTTAGAGGACAACTTGATAGAGTTGGTTCCCTCCTACCTTGTGGGACCCAGAGATCAAACTCAGGGCATCAGGCTTGGCTGCAAGAGCCTTTACCCACTGAGCCATCTTGCCAGCTTTTCTTTATCCACTTACCCCCTTTTGATCCATTTGTCTTTGAGAGTCTTACTATGTCGTTATGTGGCCCATGCTTTCCTTAAACTCCTGCCTCAGCCTCCTAAGTGCACACATTGAATTTAGATGTGTTTGAGAGACTAGGTGGGTTATCCAGGTGAAGGGAGAGTATGCAAGTAGAACTCTAGATAAGTTGGACAAAGGGTGAAAGTCTGGGAGCTGCTTCATGGAGGTGTTAACTGAAGTAGAGTATTTGAGACATCCAGAAGGAGGAGGTGTAGAAGATGAAAGGAAATCACAGAACAAGTTAAAGTTGAGAGCAAACTGTGTGAGATCACTGCAAATCCAAGGATTTTGAGGAGTGCAGTCAACAGCTGAATTAATATCCTTAGGAAGAGGACACCTGGCAGTTAGCACGGGCAAGTTCAGAGCTAGCACATGCTGGAGAGAAAGTAGGAGGTTACCAAGTACAGGAGAAAGGCAGTAGAAATTTAGCAAGCAGAGAAGAGAGGGGTATGGGTATGTTTCTTTAGAGACACCGTTAAGTAAATGGCTAGGTAAAGTACACCACATATGAGTGTCAGATCTGTGTGATATGCATCTTCCCCTGGTGTATTCTATACTCAATAGCTAGTCAGTGGATGCGAGTGGAGACTGGAAGATGACTGACTGTGGGTGAAGATGCTTGCCGCCAAGGCTGATGATCTGAGATTAGTTCCTGGGACCCACATGGTGGAAGAAGAGAACTGACTCCTGCTGACCTCCTGTCCTCTGACCTCCAGACATGTGCCCAATCAGTCAATAAGCAAACGCACGCACACACGCTGGTGACCTTCTAGAACATTATTTGGAGTAAGTGGGGATTGGCGTGTGGGAGAGATCATATATGTAACAAAAGCGTAGAGAGAGATGTACTCAGCTGCTTCACAGAAACAGTGATTTAGGAGCAAGGTGAAAGGCTTTACCCAGCAGCACCTGAACAGCACCCACCTGGAGCCCTTTGGGTCTGGGAGAGCAGGGAGGAGATCACTAAGATGAGTTTAAAGTTGGCCTGCATGAGACAGAGTGGGGAAATGGGAATCTTCAACTGTGGGACACACTTAACGACAGAAAAGGCCTGGGGGCTGCTTTCCCGAGGGCCTTGGCCTAACTGCCTCTGATGTGGAGCCTTAGGAGACGATGACGTCATAGAGGGGATCCTGAAAGACAGTCACTGACCCACAGAGGCACCACCCTTGGTATGAAGTACCAGGGATGTCACCAGCACACCAGTGGTTAGGGAAACATTTCCAACCAAAATAGTGAAATAAAATTTCACAATCCGTAGTGTTCGTGTGATCAGGAGGATGCAAACAGCCTTCCTAGATCACTGTAATCTGATGTCATTGTGGTCATGAGACTAGGCATGAGATCAAAACACACGCGACTCAAGCTCTGTTTCATGTGAAGAAACTAACGAAACCTTGACTTTCTTAGTCCCACTTGACACTAGACTTTTTAAAAGAGATTTTTGTTGTTAATAACTTGTGTGTGTGGTGGTGGGGGTGTGCATGCTAATGAGCCCAGGTGATGTGGAGTCCAGAGAGGGTGCTAGCTCCCCTGAGCTGGAATTACAGGTGATTCCAAGTCACCACACAGAACTGAACTTGGTTCTCTGGAACCATCAGTGAGCCATCTCTCCAACTCCCTAGGCCTCCCTCCCTCCCTCCTTCCTTCCTAACAAGTCACTTTTTTTCCCCTTTGTCTTAGAATTTGTTCTGTAAGCCATGCTGGCCTGGACCTCATAGAGATCCGCCTGTCTCTGCCTCCCGAGTGCTGGAATTAAAGGTGCATGCCACCACACAGGGCATTGCCACTTCAAGTTTAATATTGTGATTAGACCAAGTAGTCTCTAAGATCTTTTCCAAGTTTTGTCTTTGTCTTACTGTTCTTTTTTTTTTTTTTTTTTTTTTTTTTTGGTTCTTTTTTTCGGAGCTGGGGACCGAACCCAGGGCCTTGTGCTTCCTAGGCAAGCGCTCTACCACTGAGCTAAATCCCCAGCCCCTGTCTTACTGTTCTATTGTTGTGAAGAGACACCATGACCAAGGTAATTTATAAAAGAAAACATTTGATTGGGAACTCAGAGTTTCAGAGGGTGAGTTCATGACCATCATGGTGGAGAGCATGGTGGAATGCAGACAGACAGTATGACACTGGAACAGTAGCTGAGAGCTTTCATTTGATCCACAAGCAGGAAACACAGACAGACAGACAGACAGACAGACAGACAGACAGACCGACCCAGCACAGTGTGGGCTTTTAAAAAAAGACAGGGAAAATAAGATTTCAAGAGCATAAGAAGGAAGCGGTTATGAACAGCTTTATGGTGTTCCTCAGTGGGTTGATATTTCCTCAGGATAAATAACAAAGAGAAGATGTTTACCAAGTCTGGAGGTCCCAGTGTAGACAGTAGAGGACTGAGGGGAGCTGCTGTCATCCCTGGCGGCCTAGGGTTCCAGTTTAAGGCAGGAATTGTATATTTCTGATTAGAAGTTCACTAATAGATACAAAGTTTCAGGAAAAGCCATGGGCTTGGGAATTGTAGGGCTGGTGGAGCATTTGCCAAAGAGTGGCAAAGGATCCTGTAGTCCCCATGTCTGGGAAAGGGACGCACCCACAGCTTCTGTCTAGAAATGAGAAGCAATCCAGTGAAGGGTTGGTGAGAGTCAGTCTATACCACAGTGTCTGCTCCAGTGAAGGGTTGGTCAGCATCACAGTCTACACCACACTGCCTGCTCTGACTTGGTGGCTAACTCTTGTAAGTTCTCTACATTCCTTTGGAAATTTTAACCCATAAACCCAGGAGGAAGTTCTAAGAAAAATCCCAACATCCAGAGACAAAGTCAAACTCAGTCTTAGGCACTCCAGCATCTGCACCTGTCTGCTTCTTTCTGTTCTCCGCCAGTTTGTATTGTGGCTGAGCTATGTGGTAAGCACTGTGGATATAAAGATGATTTCTCCCACCCTCATTGTTGGACTACGGTCTCAGGTTGTGGACAAGATGGAGGGTGCACCATACACATGAACCACAATTCCCAGGAGGTCTCCATTACTTTAGCAGGGACAGAAACCAGGAAGATTTCTTGTCTTATTTATAACATGGAATTTACTGATTCTGTGGCTTTTTTCTTTCTCCTTTGAGAAACAACACAATATTTGGCAATAGCCAGCCACAGTGTAGAGACCCAGAACTCCCTCTCTCTGTCGATGGGTTTCTCCTGGCTTCTCCATGTGTTATGGAGGAAACAGAACCAGAAAAAAGAACACAATTCAAGTCAAGGCCATGTGCACACACAGCCCATTTCTCCATCCCTCTGAGCACTGCTGCTTTAGATATTGAGATAGTGAGATAGCTTGAGGGATAGTGAGATAGCTCAGTGGGAAAGACATTTGTCCCCAGTGTCCCTGACAGTGTCAGCCCCCATGAGTCCCATGTGGTAGAAAAGAACCAACTCCCACAAGTTGTGCTCTGGCCTCCACATGTGTACCTTCACATACACACACACACACACACACACACACACACACACACACACACACACTCACACATACACATACACACACACACACACATGGGGAGGGGTAAATAAAATTTTTAAAAATTGAAAACAAGGGCTGGAGAGGTGGCTCAGCAGTTAAGAGCACCGAGTGCTCATCCAGAGGTCCTGAGTTCAATTCCCAGCAACCACATGGTGGCTCATAACCATCTGTAATGCGATCCGATGCCCTCTTCTGGTGTGTCTGAAGACAGCAACAGTGTACTCGCATACATAAAATAAATAAATAAATCTTTAATAAAATGAAAACAATTGGTACTTGAACTTTATTTCAACATGATTTACCTGTTGGGAAAAAAGTACCATTTCTATGCAGGAAAACTTGAATTATTTCATGTTGTCCAAATCTGGAGATTCGATATGCTCTGAGGAAAGTTTTCCCTGTTTTGTTAAAAGAAAGTGGGTCTTGGGGTTTTCTGCTGCTACAAGATGAGGACAGAATTCAGGGGGTTCATCTTCTCAACTGCCTCACTGAGCTGGACCAGCCCACGAGTGTCTGGGGACACTTGGCCACTTCAAGTCTTACTGTCGTGGAAGAGGGGCTGATGTTCCTTCTCAGTGCATTATGGGAACTGCGAGTTGGGGTTTGGGAGTGCCTCCCACAGTGCTCCAGCTGCCGGGAGCACTCCCATCTCCTGGAAAGTCTTGAGGACCAGGAGGAGGCTAGTGGAGTGACACATTGTCCTAGTCTCATGAAGAACACACTTAACGGGAAATGACCTAAGCTTACTGTATCTGCTAGTAATCCTGTGATGCCATCCTCAGCAAAAAGCACGTGACTACTCGTAAGCCCATCGCACAAGCAAAGGAAATTGGATTGTGCTCAGAAAATCAGGCTGTAATCGTTTTGATCCAATAATGTGGCCCTGCAGGGTGGCATCATCAGCCCTGAGACACGAGGAGGAGGAGGGAGAGTGAGCGCTCTGAGAGGCTATTGCCCGGCTCTCCAGATGCTCTAGCCAATGAAAAATTCATGAGGCAATGCTTTATAGCCAATGTCTAATACCTCTGCTGGGTCACAAGCTGATCCGAGCCAATCAATAGACTTTATCATCATGAAGGGAACTAGCGGTGAAATGTTTATGAGAACTGGGGCATGTTTCAAGCCAAGACCAGTTTCTGGTTACTAAATTTGTGTCACCTTTAAAAGTACAGAACTTACTTTGAAAATGGACTTGGAAGAAAGAAATCTTCCCTAGATTTCAAAAGTCTTTCAAACAGTGAGAGGAGGGAATGAGGGGTACCTTGTCGTGACCATTAAAAAAAGCCAGCCCAAGGATTACTTTTTAAATAGAAACATGGAAACTGCGTTGTTTTGATCTTTGGTGCTCTCTCTTCTCTCTTCTTCTTCTTCTCTCTCTCTCTCTCTCTCCTTTTTTTTTTTTTTTTTTTTTTTTTGGTTCTTTTTTTCGGAGCTGGGGACCGAACCCAGGGCCTTGCGCTTCCTAGGTAAGCGCTCTACCACTGAGCTAAATCCCCAGCCCCTCTCTCCTTTTTTTTAAAATGCAATTTCCTTTTACCAAGTCTAAAATTTTAAAACAACAATCTATGTTCAGTTTCTTCCAAGACACAACCGGAAATACATGCAAATGAAAATATATTTAAAATTTATGTCATTGAGTCCCAGGTTTGATGGTCAAAAGCCTTTAAGACCACAGAAACGCTGACTTGGGTCTTAGGGCCGTCTCTATACAGGCGGTGCTTCAAGGCAGAACTGTGGTAGAAATCAGGTGGAGCTCAGAAGTCTGTTCAAGACTTGAGGTGCTGGAGTCCTGGTGTGTGGGAGAAGGGTTGTGAAGACAGGGCTCCAGTGTACACGTTCCACATGTTCCGGGTGTGGCTAGAGTCTTCAGAGCAGATTCCACACCAAAGTTGTTATTTTTGAGTGGCAAAGCCAACCTCAGGAGAGCACACAGATGGCAAGTCTTGGAAATTCACCTGTGAGACAGAGATAGAAGAGGGTTGCCAGAGCAGGATGAGGTGAGTTCTCTCCTGTCCCTGGTGATGGTGTCAAGGAAGAGGCTGCACCTTGCACCTTCATAAGCAAGTGAGGTTTCTTTCCATGGTTATAAAAGACAAGATTACTATGTTGGAAAACCAAGAGTCAAAAAAAATAGAAAAAATAAAAATCATGAGATTGATGTCCCAAAAATCCACCTAACAAAGTGGTTCATTCTCCCAGCTCTAACAAATAAACAACACATGTATGTTAACATGGTGCCTACACACATGTTCAAACACTCACGTATGTGCCAGACTAAGTCGGAGTGTGAATGGCTCTGTCTCTTGGGCTCTTAAAGTGTCTTATTTTGACATCGCATTTATATCTTTTTTTTTTCTTTTCTTTTCTTCAGAGCTGGGGACCGAACCCAGGGCCTTGCACTTGCTAGGCAAGCGCTCTACCACTGAGCTAAATCCCCAACCCCGAGTTTATATCTTAAAGTGGTCAGATCTACACCACCATCCAATGAGAACTCTATTAGACATGTCCTGTGCGTCTGTCACAAGGCCCTGTGCTTTCACACCCCGAGGCTTTAGCCTTGGCCCACCTGGTCACCATCTTTGTTGTTGAATCCTTGCTTGTTTAGTTTTATTACTCCTAGGCTAAAGCCTTCCCTGTTGGTCCTTGGACCAAACCATTCTTGGGAAGTAGAATGTTAGAGTCAGGGGAGTTCAGGTTTGGAGGCCTACAAACCTGGAGCTGCACATTGGGAAAGCTTCTCTCATAATCTTAGAATTGTCACCCAAAACACAAGGTTAATAATCCTTGCCTGGAATCACATTAGTCAAGGACTGGCCTGAGGAATGTATATATCGTTTTCTCCTACTCTACCCTTTCTTGGCTTTCTCTTCAGAGCAGGGTAGTGATTAGTAGCTTGAATGCGCATAGGCAAATAGTCTCATATCTCTGTGCCTCAGTTTCTTTACCTGGGCTATAGATCTACAGTACTTACACTATATCACAGGCATCTAGAGAAGATTAAATCAAAGGCTGGACATGAGGTACTTGGTGTCTCCTAGTTTTAGTTGAGGAATCCTTTGGAGCACTTATTGAGGATGTGAGACTCCCCCAGGACATTACAGGGCATTCTCCTCTGTACTGTCTCTTGGAATTCTCTGATAACCCTTGGAGCAACCTAATGCATGGCTGGGCCCAACCTCACTGCCTCCCATATCCTGCAGAGGCCTCTGGTGACCAGGACTTCCCCAGAGTCTCTGCTTGTTCCCTGGAATGGAGGAGCCCTTCTGGGCAGTGACTGGAAGAGGAGGAAATCCTTCTTAACTGGTTTAATATCCTGACACTAGACCTAACGTTCGAGAACCACGAGGAATTCCCAGTTCTCAGGTGGTCAGGAAGGTGTAATGTCCTGCCTTTGGTGCACCAGACAGGCTCGAGATGGGAGGGAAGTTCTCACTTGGACATGTCCTCCCTACCACACTGTAGTCTAACTGTCCCCAGATCTTCCCAGTCAGTAACTCTGATATAGGAGATCGAGAGGCTGTTGTTACAATGAGCCCCGCAGGAGTTTCCGTTGACCTCAGGGAGAAAAGAGAGGAGACAAAGTGGGAAGTATGCCTGTTTTTCTGAGGACTGGCTGCATTCTTGTCCTGACCCCCAACCCCTTTTTTTTCTCTTTCTGAGATGGGGTTTCTCTGTTAGCCCTGGCTGTCCTGGAAGTGCTCTATGACCAGGCTGGCCTCAAACTCAGAAACCCACCTGTCTCTACCTCCTGAGTGCTGATATTAAGGTTATCACCACCACAGCTGGCTAACAGCCCTGACTTCTTGTATTAATTATGATTTAATAGAACTGGATTCAGATATCTGAATCAAAGAATAATAAAGTAGAATTTTTTTAATTTCTTTTTTGTTTTCTTTGAGGTAAGGTTTGCTGTGTAGCCCAGGTCAGCCTAAGAGAACTCCCCTGCTTCTACCCCTTGAGTGCTGGGATTGCAGGTATGATCCACATTTCAGTCCCCTTGCTTCATCACTGGCCCCTCTTGGCCCCAGGGTCCCGGCCAAGGAGTTCACTAATAAATGACACAGCACAGTGGTATAGCACAGAGCCTGGCACTCGCTCGCTGCTTTCGTGTTTGTTAAGTATTTGTTAGTAAGTGAAGCTGCTTTACACTCCAGCCATCAAGACCCTTCACCAGAGGATGCTTAAGAAGATGAGATCAAGACAACCTGGGGATGGCCAGGCTTTGGCACAGAGCCTGGCACTCGCTCGCTGCTTTCGTGTTTGTTAAGTATTTGTTAGTAAGTGAAGCTGCTTTACACTCCAGCCATCAAGACCCTTCACCAGAGGATGCTTAAGAAGATGAGATCAAGACAACCTGGGGATGGCCAGGCTTTGGCATCACACCTGAAGGTTCTGTTGTCAGCCACCCAGAGAGTCTCAGACATTTAATCTGTCCTCTCTCCAGTCTGACTTTCTTGTGGTACTAAATAAGAAAGGGAAAAGGAGGAAGCCAGTTACACAGGAACATTCATCCTTCTTCCTCCTGATAGCAGTGTGAGGAGACACCTCACCCTCTGGATGCCAGAGAACTCTGTGCACTTCCATGAACTAAAACAAGCCTGCCCTGCCTCAGGTCGCTTTTGCCAGGCATTTTGTCATAGCGATGACAACAGTGACTCAGAGCTTTAGAGGTTCTGAGAGCTTGTATGTAGAGCTTGCTTTTTCCTCAAGAGTGGTGTGGAATCTCATTCACATAAGGTGTCTCATCTCTACAAGGAGTCTTTAGAGGTCTTCTCTGTGGCCCAAGATCACCAAGACCTCGGATCACATGCTTTTGTACATGACTGTTTGTGCTATACAACAACTGGTCCCCAGAGCCTGGCCTCTTCCAAGGATGAGTGGGAATCACACACATATATATACACACCACACTTATACCCACATACCTGCACACATGTACACATGCATACACACATGCTCACACGCATATACACATGCTCACACATATACACACACATGCTCACACTCACATACACATGCTCACACATACACACATGCACACACACACACTCACACATACATGCTCACACTCATACATGCTCACACATATACACACATGCATATACACACATGCTCACATGCACATACACACACAGGCATTTCTACTCATACCAGGGAGCCTTGTCTCTGAACTGATTGTCACTAAATCCTCACATCTAAGCTTGTCCTCCCTTAGGAAATGTGTCACTTTTACTGTCACCTAGCTCATCCATCAGTCCTGTCACCCACTTGGGTCTCTGGCAAGTTTGGCCAGCACAGCACTTCCCACTGCTACACGGCTGTATTGGATACACCCCTCTGTACTTGTGAATAAAGTCACTGAGGTTCCTTGCTGCCTTTCTTCCTCTGGTTCTCTCTGGACAGAAAGCTCCAGAAATCAGATTCACTTTCCTGCCACTGCTGCTAATGAGTGAGTGCATGAAAGAGCTGGTTCCTGTGGGTTTATAGATGCTCTAAAATCATTGTTACTTTGTTTTTATTTTTGAGACTGGGTCTTACTTTGTAGCCTTGGCTGGTCTGGAACTCACTCTAGACCAAGCTGACCTTGAATTCACAGAGATCCTCCTGCATCTGTCTCCCAGGTGCTAGGATTAAAGAGTATGCTACCATGCCTGGTTAGGATTTACAGAATTTAAGAAACATTACCAAATAGTTCAATTGGCGCCAAAGAGACTGTAGTGAAAGGTCACCTTTCCACTCCTTCAAAGACCAGGGAGACTCTTGAGCCTCAAGTTTGCCTGTGGGTGATAGTGTTCCTGGAAATTGGTATTTAGCTTTTGAGATTACAACATACTTTCAAAGATACAATCTCACTTTTTCTTCCCAACCAGTTGGGAAAGTTTCCTTCAGGCTGCCTTTCTGGTCTCAGGTCTTTCCCCCTACTCAACTTGTCCCTCATCCCAGTGTCAGGAGGTCCCTTCAGGACTCTTGATCTTTTGTAAGCTTTCTACACATGGCTACTACTTGGCTGGGGCTGCCCTTTTCCTGGGTCTCTAGGGGGAATATGAAGACTCTGACCTCCATAGGCCCCAGACTCACGTGCACATGCCAACACACACTCACATACACATACACACACATGAACTCACATACTTACACATACCTACATACACACACTACACACACATACCAACACTCACACATATATATATATACACTCACCTACTTACACATACCAACACACACACATACACACACACACTACACACACATACCAACACTCACACATATATATATACACTCACCTACTTACACATACCAACACACACATATACACACACACACTCTTTCATGCTCATATGCATGCACACAACACACAGATACCAACACACATGTGCACAACACACATCACACACAAACACACAAGCACACTTACACTTTAATACACTCATGCACGCATGCATGCATGCCTGCACACACATGCACATACCACACAGACACTTGCACATGCATGAACACATATGCACATACACACATATACAAACACACACACATACGCAAAGTAAAACAATCTTTAGAATTAACAAAAGAGTTTGTGACTAGAGATGTGGAGATGACTTGGCAGGGAAAGCACCAGCTCCAAGCAGGAGGACAGAGCTCACCTCCCCAGAGCATATGGAAAGCTGGGCAGGCAGCAGCATCTTGTTTATGATGTGTCCATAGTTAACAAGCTTTTGTGTTCACTGGGAAGGGCTTTTCATCTAGATGGGTGCATAGCTTGGTTTGCAGATCACATAACCTAGCCCTTCAAGACACAGCCCATATCTGCCGCCATCCTTGGGAATAAGTCACCATTCCTTCTCCCAGACTGCCTCATCTCAGTGATGGTCCACCTGGTTCCTCAGTTTTTAAAAATTGTTACCTTTTTGTTGTTAGTGTGTTAGTTTGCCTTTGTTTGAGGCTGTGTCTTGCCTTGTGGGCCTGGTTGGCCTGGAACTCACTGTCTAGCCCAGACTGGCCTCAAATCTGTGGCAGTCTTCCTGCATCAGGTCCTGGGTTCTCAGATCACAGATGGGCCCCATGCCCAGCTCCATGACCAGTCCCAACATCTCTTTGCTGGCTCTGCTTCCCCTCATCTGCAGCCCCCATCCATGTTCACCGCCCTCCATCTCAGTCCTTGCCACAGCCTGGTCTCCCAGCTTCTCATCTCGCTCTTCCCGCTCTCTCCATTCCCACTGGGGCCTCCTCATCTACAAAGCAAAACTCTCGCAGTGTGCCTGGTTCAAGTGGAAGGTTCCAGTAAGTTTCACAGGGAAACAGTTCTTCATTCTGAGATCTGGCTCCCTCCTCCCCCACTTCTGAAGCCTCTTCTCTTTCCTTTTCTAGATTCTGCCAGTGTCCTGTTAGCTTTGTTAACTTGTCTGTCCTGGACGTCTGTCTTACCTCCCACCAGGGCTGTTCTGTAGACATTTCTACCTGCTCTGATCTAACTCCTACTGACCCTTCTTCAGGCCTCAGTCTCACAGACTTGAAGGAAATAAGGCTAAGACATATAAGATGTCATCACTAGCCAGCCTAATTCACTGTGGTAGATACTCACTTTATCAGTTTTGTTTCTCTAGAGAACCCCGGCACCCAGATCTGTCATTATGCCACTTGGCCAGTGCCATGCATAGGGCAAAGCCCTGCAGGGGTCCAGAGACAGTGTCAGAGAGGAAATGAGGGAGAGCTGACACTAGCAAAGTGTTTAGAAGGTAGCCGGGGTACAGGAGATAGGAGGACAGTGAAATGAGAGGGTAGGCCATTTCAGAAGAGGGGGCAGGTGCAAAGGCTGAGCTGTGTTAACGCTGGCTTACACAGCGACCCTGGTACAGCATGCTCTGTGTATACAGTGTGCACACTATATACAGTGTATACAGTGCATCTCCGGGAGGGTAGGTGGGTGGGAATTGAGCACCTCCGACACTTGCCTGATGCTTGGACCTTCATTCTTCACCAAGTTGAAAACACTTTCTCTAACCTTCAAATGCTATTAGCAGAGCCGCCTTCTCTGTGGAGCCTTTTGGAGCTTTGTACCAAATAAATGGACATTTGTTTTCATTCTGGGCCATTTTTGTTTGTGAGACAATCTCCTGTAGCCAAGGCTAGCCTGAAACTTGCTGTATAGCCAGAAATAACCTTGAGTTTATACTCCTCCTGCCTCTGCCTCTGGGATGGTGGGATGAAGGTGCTCTCATGTCCAGTTCTACATGGCTCTAGGGACTGAACCCGGGAGGCTGTGCGTGCTAGACAAGCATCTGTCAATGAACCCTTAATCCAGTGTTCCTTTTTGTCTGTTACCACTCAAGATTTCATGATAAATCCCACCTTCTCCTTGAAGATGGGGAATGATTCTCATTCATTTTTCCGTTCCTCTGGGCATCAAGGCCCAAGACCCAGTGTTGCCAGGTGGTGCTCAGCGAAGCAGTGCCAGCCCGAGCATCTGGAAGTCCGAGTCCTGGGCACCTATGGCCTTAATGGCCAACAGTGGCTTCATTCCCTCCAAGTGCGGTGATGTTGACTCATGGGCTGCGGTGCTGCCCAAAGGCTGCCATCCCGCCTCTGAGTTTTGGAGAAGAGATGAGTAACAGTTTTACAGGAAGTTAGAGAAGATTCCCATTCAAAGGCCCTGCTCTAATCAATCTTTCTGTTAATTAACTTCTTGTCCGTGGAGAGTTGTTGCCATCTGGGAAGACTTGGGCCTAACGGATAAAATAAGTCTTTGTTCTGCTTCACTGAGTGCCAGCCTATGACACCAGACAAGCTATGCACTCTGTGTACTAACTACAGTTTCCTGCATTAAAGATGACTTTGTTTTTAAGTGTGTGTGTGTGTGTGTGTGTGTGTGTGTTAGAGAGAGACAGACAGACAGAGACAGAGAGACAGAGAGAGAGGGAGACAGAGACAGATTGATTAAGCTCTGGGATGGTGTAGGAACACATGGAGCAGATACAGGCAGTTTTGAGCTGCCTGATGTGGGTGCTGGGAGCTGAACTGGGCTCCTTGGAAGAGCAGTGCATGCTCTTAACCACTGAGCCATCTTTCCAGTCCAGTTTTAATACTGGAATAAAGAGCAGGCTTAGCAGGCAAGAGCACTTGCTGTTCAAATACTCAGCAACCATAGAAGTAGTCAGATGTGGCCACACAAACCTGTAACCCCGCTTGATTGTGGGCAGAGACAAATGGATCCTGAGACTCAGTGGCCACCACTGTAGCTGCATGTTCAGTGAGAAACTCTGTCTCAAGGGTATACAGCAGAAAGTGAAATCGGCTTCCCAAAGCTTTCCTCTGGCCTTCACACAAAGTGCACACAACTGTGTGTGTGTGTGTGTGTGTGTGTGTGTGTGTAGTGTGTGTGGTGTGTGTGTGTGTAGTGTGTGTGGTGTGTGTGTGTGTGTGGTGTGTGTGCATATAGGTATATATGTACATATGTGTATATATATATAATGTGTATATCTACATGCACAAATAAGTTTAGATAATAACAGCTCATGAGGTTGTTTAAACTGTAAGGATTAACTGTGGACTAGATAGGAAATTAATCGGTAATATGTGATATGTAAGCTGTCAAAAGTCAGAGAGTATCTTAATCTTTTTATAGACTAAAGCTATCTTCCTTCCGTTTGATTCCCAGCATGCAGAATCCCTATGCAGACTTCACAGAGAGGTAGGTAAAGCTCTTTCAAGGCACTGGGATTCATCCCTCCATCCATGAGCACCTAGGGGCAGGTCAAAAATCACCTCTTCAGGTAGCTTACACACCTCAGAATTGGAGTGTCTGCCTTGCTCAGGGTCACAGGCCACCGGGGCAGGTGTGGGAGACAAGATGCTTGGTCTTCCAGCTACCTGTGGAGTAACAGCAGCTTGGGTAATTGTCTAGACCAACCCCAGAACATTAATTAGCTTTGACAGATTCTATAACCCAGGCTGCCCACTTCAGAAACAGGGAACTGCTTGGACTTGTCGGGAGAGGGTGTTTGGCAGCACCAACACAGAGGTGGACCCAAGCGGACTCCAGAAGCAAAGGGAACAGAGACTATGAAGAGGAACAGTGTGTCTAATAGGAGATGCCACAGAGGCCTGGCCTCAGAGCCCACTGGCGTACAGGCCAAAGTACAACTGGGGAGCTCACCTAGCCTTTCCCATGCCTCCATAAAATGAGAATAATAATACTGAATTTTCACTTCTATTTAAGGATTACATTTATATTAAAGAATTTTACAAGTAGAAGAAAACTGCCTGATCATGGAATGGTTGTGAATTCACCTGACTCGAACACCACATGGTATATGTATCCCTCAGCCTCCCCAGAGCTGTGAATGAACGCCCATGCCCTGCAAGGTGCAGAATAGCCTCTGTGTGTGTGCACGCGCGCACGTGTGCGTGTGTGTGTGTGTGTGTGTGTGTGTGTGTGTGTGCAGGCCGGAGGAGGAAATCCTCTCTACCTTATTCCCTAGAGACCTTGGCTCTGCCATCTTTGAGGTTACAGGGTGTGGGCCCTGGTGTTTCTCTATCGCCCGTCTGTCTGTCCATCCATCTGTCCGTCCATCCATGTGGGAGCACACGTGCTGTGGTCCATGTGCAGGTCAGAGAACAAGAAGTCAGTCCTCTCCTTTGATCTTGTGGGCTTCAGCAGTTAACCCAGGCTGTCAGGGTCAGTGGCACGTGTTCTCATGTGTTGGCCTGAAGCCTGGCTTTTGAACTTAAGTATTGGAGATCTGAATTCAGGTCCTTATGCTTAGACAGTGAGGATGTTCACTCACTGCGTAACCACCCAACCTACCATACTATGCGGCCTCGGCGGGATGGAACTTGCCATAGAGAGCCAGCTGGCCTTGAACTCACTGACTGCATCCCAAGTGCTGGGACCAGTGTCATCCCACGTGACTGACACCTCCACCTGGCTCTTTAAATTTTTGTCAGACATAACTGCTGCCACAGCTCAGAGAGACAGTAAGAGCTCTCTTTGGCCCCAGCAGCCTTGATGCTGGCAGCTTACAGCTCAACTAAGACTTCCCAAGAGTCTGACTGATAGCTTTGCTCTACCTAGCCCAAACCATGAACCCCAGCTTACACTAATGCCTCATGGGCCACTACTCTGGGGGTAAACAGACCTTACACCTGTCACTGTCCACCCATCCCTGCCAACACAGAATTGCTGGGTAAGACTGGCTGGGCCTGGACCCATGCTCCTGCCGTGTGTATTTTCTTGCATTTGTTTCCAGGGGGCCCTTTCGGCATCTGCTGTCTGGCTGAGTCCTTGCTCCCTTGTGTAATCAGGCCCTGGTGGCCAGTGCTGTGATGAATGGGCTTCCTCAGGCAAACAGGCAGTGACTGAAGCCCTGCCAGCTGCGTGGCCTCAGCCTGCACCGCAGTCCTGCTGGATGAGCCCATGTGTCACAGTGCTGGGCAGCGGTTCCTGGAGGCAGCGAGCCCTTTGCTCACGACATGTCCTATCAGGTGACTGCAATTCCATTTGGCTGCTGATGGCTGCCTCATTGCCTCACACTGCCCTGACCCCTCCATTGTGCTATACATAGCCTTCAGGAACAATCGTGGGTGAGGATGGAATTCTACAAATCTTCCCCAAAGCAATTTCAATATGACTACTGTGGATGAGAAAAAGACCGCACATTTTAGTAGGGAAACATCTGTCTTGTTGATAGTTTAGAGGAGGGGCTGTCACCGTAGCCTGTGACCCCAGTACCTGAACCCTTGGCTGGAGAGCAGAGTCAACCTCATTTTTAAGTCTACATTAATTGAATTTGTGTGGGGGGGGGAGAAGAAAGAGAGAACTTGTAAAATCCAGGGTCTCTTGTACGTGAGTTCCAGAGACTGAACTCAGGTCGTCATTCTTGTTGGCAAACGCCCTTACCTGCTGAGATGACTCAGTAGGTCCTCATCTAACCCATTAAAATATTTATTTATTCTTATTTTATGTATATGAATTTGCCTGCATGTATGTAATTGTATGCACCACATGTGCCTGGTGCGTCCTGAGAGCAGACGGGGGAATCAGATCCTCTTGAACAAGAGTTAAAGACAGTTGTGAGCTGCGAATGGAGCCAAGAAGCCACAAGCTGTCCCTCCAGGCCCCGTTCAAAAGTCTAGCTGAGCACGTCAGTGCCAACCACTGGGTACCTGGCAGTGAAGAAAACAGAGGAGAGGCTTGGCCCTCACAGGGAGGACATCCTGATGTGCTCAGAGTGGGTTTGTCACTAACCTTATCAACATGATAAAACACATAAACACTCCTCAGCCCCACACAGCAAGCACCCCGCGCCCAGCTGGGGCCCGGACTCCTCAGGATTGACTCCCACACCCTGGCAACCCACGGTCAGCACCACCATATAGAAAGACCCCCTGGGTTCACTCCCAAATCGTGTCCCAGTGAGCCAAAGTTCAGCTCACCCAGGTAGACTCTGTCTCCCTGCCAGAGTGTCCTCTCTCAGCAATTTTCTCCTCTGTTTCTCTAGTCCTGACCACGTAAAACCAGCATTCCAGCCTGCACTGCACAGTACAGCAGCCAGCCACAGACAGAGCAGGACAAGCTGGCTGCCCGTGCCTGTGTCAGAGGGGCAAGGAGCAGCACCCACCCCAGGTTAGAATAGGAAAGTCCTACCTATCACTTTGCCTAATGTCCTCTGGGGCGAATCACTTTCAACCAAGAATGTCTGGTTTCTCAGCCACTCAGTTTCTTTGACCAAGAAGCACTCTGGATTTGGTTTTGTTGTTGATGGTGCTGGTATTTTGTTTGTTCGAGAAGAGTTTTCCTATGGCTCAGGCTGGCCTTGAACTCATATAGTTGAAGATAACCTTGAACTCCTCATCCTCCTGCCCCCACCTCCCCAGCAGGGATTACAGGCGTGTAGTGTCATGCCTGGTTCTATTGCATCGCTAGGGATTGAGAACCCAGGGCACAGTGTGGCCAGGCAAGCACTCTGTGGCTGATTGGTTCATACCACTTGTTACCTGTGCACAGGGAGAGCCAGACTGCGGCCCGCCCGCCCGCCCGCCCGCGCGCGCGCACCCGAGCGCCCGCGCTCTCCTGTGGGATCCGCTGCTCGGCCCCGCCCACACTCTATTGCACAGCTCTCTGCTGTTGTTCCAGCAGAGCCCACTTGCCCACCATTTCCTAACCACTGTGCAGCTTACACCCAGAGCCTTGGCTGCGTTTGCGTTCTTTTCTGGATGTGTTCCCCTGATTTGCGTTCCCTCTCCTGGAGCAGGCTGGACAACTCTCGACGCTTCGGCCTGTCTGCCCCTTGATGTGCCGCACAGGACCCGCAGCTCCATGGCTTTGGGGTACAGCCAACTGGGTACAGACCTTCCCTCCCACTTGAGCCCATTGTCTGTAGAGCCTGGCAGAGTGTGTGGCCTGCTAGAGGAGCCTAGCGGTGATAAAGTGAAGTGGGAAGAGAGCAGAGCACAGTGGAGGAGAGAGGTGGAGGGAGGAGGACAGAGCCCAGGCTCAGAGGAAGAGGGGGTGTGTCCTGTTACAACTGCAGGAAGAGATGGCTGCCTTGCCTGCCCCTCATTCCTTCCTCCTCTGGCTGACACTTGAGTTGCCTCCGCCCTTGTCCCCACACCAGTCTCCTTCCCATCCTTTAATCCCCTTGTCGTCCACATCCTTCCTGCTGAGGCCAGGCTTTTCCTGCTGAGAGGGTGAGCAGGGAGGAGCAGGGACATTTCCTGCACAGGCTCGGTCCTCCTAAGCCGTCTGTTTAGGCATCTGAGAGACGCTACATCTTGGCAGAGCTGGTGCCTTCTGCTGTGATGGGATCTGGGGGAGCCAAGCGGAATATTCCCAATATCTAGCTCCTTTGTCTAAACAGTTTCATGAGGGTCTTCCTGGTTGACAGCAGCCTTCCACAGGATCCAACCTGTGCTACCGGTTTGTTCCCATCAGCCAATTGCAGCCCACCCCAGCTGTCCACAGGAGGCTTCCTGGGCCAGGGTCTGGTTCCTCTCAGGCTTCAGCAGCCAAGCAAAGTCCTGCTGTGTTCACTGGGAC
Source organism: Rattus norvegicus (assembly GCF_021556685.1). NCBI lineage: Eukaryota > Metazoa > Chordata > Mammalia > Rodentia > Muridae > Rattus > Rattus norvegicus. The sequence goes on from NC_141546.1 coordinate 105,430,616, forward strand.
CTTGGTCTTCTGACCTGGCTGTTGGTCAATCGGTCAATCAGATGTTATTGAGGGACAGGGCCTGCTGTGACTGAAGGAGACTCAGGAAAACAAGGCAGGGCCCTTGTGCTTGGAGAGTGTGGGTGGGTGGGGTGGGGCAGCTTAGTAGTGTTGGATATCATAGCTTCAGGACCTGCATGGAGGCTGTTACATAGCAACAGCTCAAGGCCTCACTGTGTTGTCTGCACCCTGTGAAAGATGTCTTCGGCCTTCCCCTTTGGCAGCTGTCCAGAGGCCAGGGAGTGAAATGTTGGGGAAGAGTTTGGTGACAGGAACACTTGGACACATCCAGGTCTCCCTTGGTGGCAGCTGGTCCAGGACCAACTTTAGATTCTGCCCAAGCTCAAAGCCCAGTAGTGCCACAGCTTGAGCCTGAAAGAAATGGCCCAGTTTGCCTTAGTTTTTATGATGTCAAGTAGGGACAGGTTCATGTGCTAGCTGAGAATAAGCTGTTATCCACCTCTCAAAAGAAACAGCAAGGGGGTTGGTCAGGAGGTGAGGACAGGAGCTGAGAGAAAGTAGGCAGTGAGCCAAAAAGGCTGGTGGCACTGGCTGGAATTGGCAAGGCCAACGGGGGCACTTGCTCTGTGCTGGCCGTCTGCTCAAAGCCAAAACCTCCCAAATTACAGGCATTATCTTCACAGATGAGGGAGAGGGAGCCTAAAGAGGTTAAGAAATCTGCCTAAGGCTGCCCAAAGCCAGGGTTTGAACCCTAATTACCTGCCACCAAGTCCTGTCCCACCCCTACGACCCCAATCCTCGGTGCTGTTTACCCGGGTCTGAGGCAGAAATCCTCTTCCTGTGGCCTTTCTGTGACCCCACACCCTCTTCTGTAGCATTGCCAAATCCAGTTACGGTGGCCCTCCGCACTCAGCAGAACTCAGCAGGGGACTAAGGACTGGGAATGCCTCTGCCACTTCTGCTGAACTGTTGGGACAGCTCTGTGATAAATGTGCTATGAGGATGACATCCATGGTGCCTCATTTGAGTGTGTCATCAGACCATCGGACTGTGGAGAAGCATGCATGAGGGCAGCCCTCAGCTGATCCCCCCCCCCCATCCTGGCTCTGACTCTGTTCCTCCCCACCTATGGCTGGAGTAAGTGGGAACAGGAGAAGGAGGGGGAAACTGGCCAGCTAGGGAGAAAATGGATTTGTTTAAATTTCACATTGGCGGGTTGGGGATTTAGCTCAGTGGTAGAGCACTTGCCTAGCAAGCGCAAGGCCCTGGGTTCGGTCCCCAGCTCCGAAAAAAAGAAAAAAAAAATTTCACATTGGCCAGGTGGGGTCCAGAATTATTTTTTTTTTTTGTTTGCTCCCTTGTGTCCCAAGAGGCTTGAGCTTGCCCTCCATGGGATGGGCCAGTCAATGGATCTTCCAGAGCCTGAGGGAAATGTCTTGTTCTGCCTTTGAGTCAGAAGATGTTAAAAAAACAAACAAGCAAAAAAAAACACATTAAACTGAGAAAGATCCAGTTGGATACTACAGTTCTTCTGGGATTGTTCTTTTCTCTTAAAAATTATACAACACCATCTTTGTGGGAAAAGCTGTAGCCTGAAGAGTTAGTCACAGATGCAGCCACTAAAAACCATCTTGGGAAGCATCCCAAGGAACAGCCAGCCATCCCTTCAGAAATACCTGCAGCTCTCCAAGCAAGCCAGAGTTTCCCCAGTTTGTTTTGGGAGCCGTGGGCAGGGACTTCGGAAGCAGACAGATACTTTAAACGGACATAAGAGAGACTGGGTGAAAGCTGGCAAGCCAAAAGAAGCCCTGAGCACATTCTGTGGGGTAGCGTGCCACTTTCTGTGAAGCTCACGCCTGTAGCAGACAAGGAAAACATCTGGACTTTTCTTACATCCCAGTGTCTCCCTGCTGTAATCATAATTCTATCACAATGTTACTTATAAACCCAAACCACACTAGAAGCCCACACCTTAGAAGAGAGAGGGCCCTAGAGTTGTGAGGCTGAACGGAGAGTTTGGAGGAAGACCTCTCAGAAGATTAACGCAAGCTGCGAATGGGAGAAGTGCATGCTGGGACTACACCAGGGAGCGGGGGGGGGGGGCTTCCGGTCCAAGACCACGCCCTACTCATATTGGCCACTCTCCTGTTGGCTGTGGTAGGAGGTCCTGACAAAAGAACTCAGGGCTCGCGGAAGCTGGCTTTGTGATGGCATCTGGTTCTCCTGGGATGGAACTGATCATGACGGGGAAGGCGGGGCAGCAGGAGCAGGAAGCCGCTGATCACACAGAAATCTGAGGGAACAGGATGAGGGGCCAGGCTTATCAAACATCAAAGTAAAACATCAAAACTCACCCTCAGCGACTACTTCCTCCAGCCAGGCTCAACCTCCCCAAATAGCATCAGCACCTGAGGACTACAGAGGACATTTCTCATTTAAACTACCAGAGTGCTGTTCCAAGGGACCCAAGTGTGATTCCCAGCACCCACTTCAGGTTGCTCACAACCACCTCTAATTCCAGATCCACAGGGATCCGACATGTCTGGCCTCCATGGGCACCTGCACCTACATGCTTAGTTAAAAATATGAACATACTTTAAGTGCATGCTCACCTGTCCTATGTTCCCTGCAGTATCATCGAATGAGAGGTGTGGGCGTCTGAGAGCTGGCCACCGGAGGGAGGGGGAGAGGGGCTATTGAAAGCAAACTCAGTGCCTGTTCATCCTTGCTGCTGCCGGTTTCCCTCTTGTGAAGCAGACCCCACCCCACCCCCACAGCTTGCAGCCTGGATACAGTACTGGGGGCTCACGCCTCAGCCCTGGCTGTGGCCAAGCCTCGTGGATGTGCTGTGACCTGTTGCAGGCAAGCACACAAACATGGGCTGTGCCCTGTGTTGGCCACTCTTCATTCGACTCTCACAGCGGTGCCAACTGCTCAGAATCTTGTTCTCAAGTTTTGTCTTCAGCAGTTAGACAGAAATCACCTAGTAGTAGTACTATTTATTGGTTGGTCATTTACCTGGGCTGAGACATTGTGTTGATTTCAGGTCACAAAGCCATATTTTATAAATAAAGAAATTGAGGAATGAGAATATATTTATCCATGGTTGACTAACCCAAGTTTCTCAGTTCCAACCATTCGATGAACAGCAGCGTGCTGTTGTCCCTGGCACACTCTCACCGTGTATACACTTACTACTGCCTAGGACTAGGGGATTGGGTTAGCACAGGTCTCAGCGTTTATTTATTTTTATCTCATGTGGATGGATATTTGCCTGTGTGTAATGTGTGTGCCCCAAATGTATGCCTGCTGAATGAAGAGGTCAGAAAAGGACATCAGATGCACTGGAACTCGAGTTATGCACAGTGTGGATGCTGGGAGCAGAACCTGGGTCCTCTACACAAGCGGCCACTGCTCTAAATCATTGAGCCATCTCTCCAGCCCTGATGAGCAAAATTCTAAAACCATGTTAGTGTTTAGGACACAGACTCTAGTGGAGAAGGGTAAGAGCACAGGGAGATGACAAACTTAGCTGATTTTCCTGGGGTTGGTCTTCCACATCTCTCCCATAGGCTTTCTGTGGTGAAAGCTGCAGAAACACCCCAGTGTCCCACGTGACCCTTTACAGTACTCACCCACCGTCAAGAGGAAAGTCTTCAGTCTGAAACACTTTGCTCTTAGCAGTGGAGTTTATTGGATGTGATGGTGTGTTTAACTTTTGTCACGTTGCTCCGTAAGCACCCCTTACAGAAGCTATCAGAGCTGATGGGTGGCGGTAGGCTGCAACGAGAAGACCTGAGACTTCCTGGACAACAGCAATCACCAGATGCCAGAGAGGCTCCCTCCCATCGCCAGCTATACAGCGTGTGCAGGTGAGCCCTGTCAACAGCCATGCCATCGAGGGAAATGATGGATTCCATTATCCGAAAGCCATAGGACTTCCCAAACTCCATCCTGCCCACTAATCACGAAACTACAAAGCCAGTGAGCTGAGAAGATGAGGAAAAGTAAGCGTGCTAACCGCTGAACAGGAAAGACTTCTGATAAACAGGTGGGTAAGGGAACACGCTGCTGACCATGGCTGAGGAAGTTATAGTCCAGTGCTTCTGAGAGAAGGGAAATGATGAGAGGCCCCGGAGTAGATTGACCCGTGGCGCCCCTTAGACCCGGTGTGACGGTGCATGCCTGCAGTCTCTGCATTCAAGAGGAGCAGAATGGGAAATCTTCCTGCAGGTACACTACCATCCTGGACTACATAGTGAGTTTAACACCAGCCAGAGACACATGAGACCTTGCCTCAAAATCAAAAGGACACACACACGCACGCACACACGCACGCGCCAAGGTAAAGTGCATGGTATCCGGAGCTAGATTGCTGGGCTCAGCATCTACCCCTCAGTGACAGCAGGGCCTGAGTAAGTCACTGGCTGAGCAGCACTTTTATCTGTCTCACCAAGCAAGGTGAGGATTACATGTAATTTCTGTACAGGGGCGGGGACAGAATATGTACCCAGAAAATCATAGGCGTTCTGACTGTCGGGATTTGCGGGGAATTCAGTGGGAGAGTCACAACGTATTCTACTGTCTTAGGGTTAGAAGAATCCAAGAAGCCTGAAGAAAGGGGGAAGAAGGGGTTGAAAGCCTGGTTAGGCGCCACCGGCGCGATGTGGTCATAAGTTCCAGTGCTGCTAGCCCCTCCTGGTTATTTCTCAGCTTTCATCGTGGGTTACCAGAAGCTGGGTCACAGTGGAGTGGCTTTCACACAAAAGCCCAATTCATCCCCTGCAGGTTTTCTTTCCGACACAATCACCCCACACAACAAGCTGCCCCATGCATGCGGACTGGGAGCAGCCCAAGCATGGACATCGCGTGCAGAGTTCTGCCTCAGGCCAAGCTGAGGGCTAGAATCAGGCAGAGGGGTCGGATCCTGACCTCCTGGAGGCCTGGGCTCTGAGCAGCCCACTGTGATTCTGAGCCCCATTCAGCCGCTCTGGGGCCAGAGGCTGAGTGCTGAGCTGGCTTAAATATGTGTGCATAGGTATCTCTCAAGTATTTTCCTCAACTGAACCTGGGAATCTGTAGGGGATGTACTCAAAGATGTTAGCCACAGTTCTTAGAATGTGACTTAAACTGAGCTTGATTTTGTCTTTTCAGTATGTTTCCAGTTGTCCACAGTGACACATGTTCCCTTTGTAGTTTGGGTTAAGAGCAACAATGTAGCCGTGTATGGTGGGGCACGCCTTTAATCCCAGCATTAGGGAGGAGGTAGAGCAAAGCAGATTTCTATGAGTTCCAGGCCAGCCTGGTGTATTTCGTGAGTTCCAGGACAGCCAGGGCTGTGTTGAGAAATTTTGTCTCATCCTCCCCCTCTTCCTCCGCCTCTGCCGCCTCCTCTTCCTCATCTTCTTTCTCCTTCTCTTCCTCTTCCTCCTCCTCAGCAGCATAATTCGATGCCCAAAGGTACAGAATCCAAAGACAGGAAATTCCAGGACTCCTAAGAGAGAAGCTGCCTTCAGCGTCAAGGTTTGTCCCTTTGTCTCCTAGAATTCTTAGAAGGATGCTTGAGGCTGTTGGCAACCAGAGTCTGGGTCTGTGAGTCCTTGTCGCAAAAGATACCCATCTATACTTAACTATATAAAGTTAAAAATCAATAAATAAAGGCAGAGGGCACTTCCATAATACACACACACACACACACACACACACAGACACAGACACACACACACACTCACACATACACAGACACACATATAGACACTTACACACACACACACAGACACACACACAGACACACACACACTCACACACACACACACTCACACATAGACACTCACACTCACACTCACACACACAGACACACACACTCACACACATAAATACACACACAGACACACACTCACTCACACTCACACACACAGACACACACTCACACACACATACACACACTCACATACACAGACACACACACACTCACACACACAGACACACACATAGACACACAGACACAGATATACACACTCACACCCACACACTCACATACACAGACACACATACTCACACACATACACACACACACACACACACACACACACACACACGGCTCACAACCATTTGTAATGGTATCCAATGCCCTCTTCTAGTGTGTCTGAAGACAGTGACAATGTACTCTCAGACGTAGAAAATGTATATATAATATAATGTATATACTAATATTTATATTTTATATTTAAAATATATTTAAATAATATATGAACACACACATATATATATAAATATTTTTTATGTATGTGAGTACACTGTAGCTGTCTTCAAACCCACCAGAAGAGGTATCGGATCCCATTACAGATGGTCGTGAGCCACCATGTGCTTACCAAAAATTGAACTCAGGACCTCTGGAAGAGCAGTCAGCAATCTTAACCGCTGAGCCATCTCTCCAGTCCTCTATGACAGTGTTAACTCAGTTCTCAGAGAGAACTTGTGAGACAGGGTCAGTCAGTTCTTATCCCTGAGGAAGAGGAGGTCCAAGGAGCTTGAATCCAGGCCTCTGGCCGAGGGTTAGCAGCCACTACACAGCGATGGCAGAAACAGCATTGTAGCTGTCTTCAGAGAGAAGGATGGGGGCCCACTAGAGCTCAGCTCCCCCCATGCCCTCCACCCTCCCCTGACTGGGCACACCCGTGGCTGAAATGCCAAACTTCTAAAGAGCTGCATTTTATTTCTGGAGGCCTTCAAGGTTGCCCATACCTTACCGACAATCCCTGTCTTTCACCCACCACTGGGATCTGGAAGGAGAGTGCAAAGTCACGCCATGGCAGTGAAACTTGGCCCCCTCTCTTCCATGCTTGTCCTGTCTCCCTTCCCTGTGTACTGTGATTTCTGAGAGACCAGTGACCCTGGGCACCCACTGCCGTGTCACTGACTTCAAGGACTTTGCCCCGGATTTCTCTTGCTCCTGGACACTGGCGATCTGCTTCTGTTTGCCAGAAAGGAAACTTGGATCCCTAGAAACTAAGGAACTTGTTCAAGGTCTCACTCCGGATGAGCATCTGATCTGGGTTCTGAGTGGGCTGCTAACCCCAGCCATGGTCACAATCCTGAAGAGTCATTTTTAAAGCATTTGTGTCATGAGAGAGGCACACAAGGACCAGCCACAACAGTCCAAATAAGGAGGACAATGGGACAGGAAGGGTAGCTGAGCCTGGTGAGGACTAAGCACACACAGAGCCAAGAGCTCTGGCAGGCCATGGGGACAAAGAAGAGGACACGTATGTTGACTCCAGGCCTAATAGCAAAGTTCCAATCCCGATTAGTGACCATGAGATCTTGGGCAAGTTAATCACTCTGAGCCTCAGTTTCTCCTCTGTAAAATGGGAATGATATCTCACGGGGTTTTCATAAGGGTTAACTGAACTAAGACTTTTGGAGAACTTAGAGGAGCTATTAGTCTGTAGTATGTCAGTGCATGCATGGTCACACAGGCACATGCTGTGTGCATGTGTGTCTGTACGTGTGTGTGTGCATGTGTGTGTATACACATACACATGTGTATGTGTGTGCATGTGTTTGTATGTCTGTATATGTGAATAAATGTGTATATATGTAAACATATGTATGTGTGTGCATATGTCTGTAAATCATACTAAGAAATTCCCTCTGTGCAGCTCAGACTGTGTGACATATGACCAGCCACCCCTGCATTCCTGGCCACATAGAGTAGGTGCAGATGTGTGTACATATCCAGCCATGACTACCCCAGCCAAGCATACAGTTCCAGACTTTGTTGCATAAAGTTCCCCCCAAACATGATGGTGTGCGACAGTCACCATTCCTCACAATTCAGCCTGGTGTCAGGGGGCTGCTCTCCTGTTGGTACCACAGAGCTTCGCTCACTGTGCTGTGCTTATGGGGAAGCCAGCTGGGGCCGTTCTCTAAGGCAGGCTTTCTTCACTCCAGCCTTACTGACCTTTAGGGTGAGGCAAGTCCCTGTGGAGGACTAGCCATTGTCAGACACGGAACCTCTATCCCTAACTTCCACCCACAAGCTCTCAACAGCAAATCCAAAGGTCTCTCCACTGTGGCCAAGTGTTCCCCCAGGGACGTACTGCCCTTCGAAGACAGCTGGGATATAGGGAACACTGCAGGGGTGACCTGTCATTGTTATCAGTGGTCCGGTCTTCTCATAGACCAGACAGGGTCTTAGCAGCAAGAAGGCATAAGACTCAGACCACACGGTCAAGCCCAGAACCGTGGGTAGGGAGATGTACCACTGGGACACATCACTGTCTCTCCTGCCAGTGGTCATCATGGCCAGTGTGCACAGGGACCAGGAGGACAGAGCTACCGCAAGCTGATACCCTTTGTAAAAGCACAGGACTTCTCTGTGCCCTCCCTTGTTCCTGAATAACAACACGGAGACCTTTTTATTGTAAGCTTGGGCACTACAGTGGGACAGATACTCAGCTATTCTAACCTGACAATGCTAGCCTGGACTACTTTCCAGACACATGGCCCAGACCTGCCATCTTAGTCATTCATGTCCATGTGGTGACTCCCCTGGTCCCTACCTAATCCCCTCTCCCTGTCTTCTGGGCCCAGAAGTCCCGCCTTTTCCTCTCCTACCTAGCAATAGGCTGTTCAGCTCTTTATTTGACCAATAAGATGGCAATGGAGAACAACGTCTACAAAACGCTAAGTCAGGAGATGCTTCAGAATAACGACAGCACCAAAGTCAGCACCACCACCGGGTCCAGGTACAGTCGTCAGCATCTGAATGCACAGTGCACAGAAACGTCCTTCAGGACCCTGTGGGTTGTCATTTGCACAGTGTGGAAAGGGTTCTTAGTGGCCCCAGGTTTGGCTTGGCTCTGTGAGGCCCAGACACAGAGTAGGGGGTTCTGATTGTACAGTCACCGATAGGAAAAGTGGGAAGGGAACCTTCCTTGGTCCTAGAACCCTGCTCAGTGTCAGCTGTCCCTACTGGGCCTTCCAAATGGTCCTTCAGCACCAGAAACATCAGGTTTTAAACCTTCAAACAGGATGAAATACATTACAGCCCCCTGCTGTGTTGGTTCTCAGAAACCTTCTATGAGGAAGGCCAGTGCTCAGACCGTTAGATTGAAGTGGCTTAACTTAATTCATCTCATTGGCTGTCGAGGACAGTCACAGACAGACCCTGCCACTCAGGTCCTGATGGGCTGCTCTGCGTGTAGGAAGTTCAGGTCACCCGCTCTGGGAACTAACATCGAACTAGCAGACCAAGACACTAGAGCTGCAGAGAAGCCCGGGTTGGGCAGCCCTGGGAGTGGCCACTCCCTCCAGCCTATCCCACGGTTTGGAAGGTCTAGAGCCAGGGCCCAGGAATTAAGACATTGAAGAAAGGGAAACAGGCTTAGTGGATGAGAAGTTGCTGCTGTGAAAACAGAGATGTTCCCCGAATGCCCCTCCCCACCATGAACCGAAGTTCCTAAGAGAAGCAGCATCCATAAGGATTGCAGACTCACTCACTGGTCAGAATATTCCGGTTGTGGAGAGTGGAGATGCTGTGACTCCAAAGCCAAAATCATTTCGGGGCTCTTTAGTTCCCCTAACACTCATCTGTCAGCTGCCTGAGTCTGACTGTCATACCATAAACCTCTGAGACGTGTTAGCAAGACACTAGCTTCCACCAAGCCCAAAGCTAAGCATGACATCCAATGACACTGAAACCTTAGCAGAGTGAAACACCCCACACCCCACACCCCACACCCCACACTCCACACCCCACACCCCACACCCCATACCTGCCCTGGCCGGAACCCACTATCCCCGTTAAATGTGTTTATCTGTGATAATAAAGGTTCATGTAGGGCTGGGATATGGCTCAGTTGGTAAAGTGTTCACCTAACGTGCATGAAGCCCTGGCTTCAGTCCCCACCACCACATAAAACTTCCCACATGCACACCCAGCACACGAGAGGTGGAGCCTGGAGGAGTTAAAGTTATCCTCAGCTACGTACTGAGTTCAAAGACAGCCTGAACTTACAAGCACCAGGATAAACCTACAGCACTGAGGATCTTCACTGGGTGACCTCACATTTGGGGAGCCATAGGATGGAGGGCAGCCTCCACCAAACAAACAAAACAAGTTTGTGTAACCACATCCATGGTAAAACAGGTCATTTAGGACAAACTGAATCCATGTTCCTGGGCTGTGGCCACCCATACATGGCTCAGGATATGTCCCCTTTAGAAAGAGAACCATGCTGTGGACCAACACCACAAGGTCCTGTTTGGGGCGGGTATGTGGAGAGACATGGAAACACATCTGGCTATGCCCAGAGGCAGCCTGGAATCTTTCCCACTGGCCCTGTGGTTAAACACTGCGTGTTCCTTTCTGCTCACAGCATTTTCACAAGTGCTTTGCACCAGGGCCTGGGTTCGCTTTGGGGAGAAGAGTGTAGCTGAGAGGGGTTCCAGGAAGAGCAGTTCCTTAGTAGTTCTTTTAGCCCCTGCTGAAGCTCCAGAGCCTGGCCCTGTCTTTGCTCCCTTCTTCTGGTTCCACCTCTCCATCATGGTGCCCTCTGACCCCTTTCGTCTCAGTATAGCCCATTGCTACTGCCCCTCCACTTACACTCCTGCATTTCCAGGTCACAGCACCACCAATTCCAGCCACTTCCTCCCAGTCAGTTACAACCTGTAGCCTGTTCTCGGGAGCACCAAGGCCTGGGTAAGATGCCCTCCATCCTATGGCTCCCCAAATGTGAGGCCACCCCATGAAGACCCTCAGCGCTATAAGTTTGTTCTGGTAAAGTGTAGCGGTAGCTTGCAAACCGCTCTGGCTCCTGGTGAGTCGCACATGCACACCTGCCCTGGAGCTCTTTAGATTCTTGAAAGAAAGACACGCACGCTAGTTCATTTTTGACATGCTGGGACTAACTCAAAGGCTGGACATTCCTAACCCTTCCCCAGCGTGCACACTTCTCCTCTGGTACTCCTGGCTTAACGACCTCTAATTCTATACTTTATCTTTGTTGTCCTGGCTCTGTCTGGGTGGCTCCCTAGTCTTTGCTGCCCAAGACGTTTCTGGGCAACCCTTCTGGGGGGGACCCCTGTATTCCTTCTCACCTACATTTCAGATGAGTTTCCTTCTGCAGCTCTAACTGATCTGTCTCCCTCCAAATCATGGTGATTCTCCTCTCTTTTCTTCTAGTTCCTGGCCTGTACAAATCCAAAGATCCCGCCTCAGTCTACCTGACCAGACATTGGTCATTGGCTCTTCAATCAAAAACCAAATGGAGACAAGGACCTTCAGCATTTGGATGGGCAGATTCCTGATTAGGGAGACTGGATTAATGCAAAGCATTAGAATCAATCCCCAACAGCAAAGCGTCTTCTGGTCAGCTTCATGCCTGCTTTCTCCTTTAGGGATCAGCCAGAAAGAATGGCTTGCTGTCTTCTACACCCCACCCTTCAGTTTCCTCCTCCTTGGAATTTCGTCTCCAGGCTCTGTGCGGGCTGCTTCCTCTTTCTAAATGTCATCTCTGCTGTTTTCATGGATGTGTGCTCTCCCTCTCTGCTCAAAACATCACAGGATTCCGGCTCTCCTCAGTAACCTTTGCCCTTGTGAATTCTTGACATTCTCCTTGGCCACATTGCCCTGTGTCATAATTCCAGGGCTGTAAATTAAGAGTGTCACACATCAGCACAGAAACTGCAAATCTGTGCACGGAGCTCTGAGCACAGCCACAGAGGGCAGCTTCCTGGCTGGCCCTTGTGCCTCTGTCTCTGAATGCAGCTGTGTCCCAGTGCTTAGTTAGCCTTCCCTCTCCCCCACCATCTTGGTGAATTCACCAAGTCTAGCTCTATGCCAGCATGGGCTGCAGCAGCGCAAGCCCCTCCTGAGTGATCAGATCACTCAACCTCCAGTACCCTCTGGCTCCTACAGCCAGTGACGGCTGTGCTGTCCTTGCTTAGGCCGCACCGGAGACACAGCTGACTTCTGTTCCTCATGCCTGCATCCCCTTCGACCTGCCAACAGATTTGGACACTTGCTCCTCTTGCCATTCTGCTGTGAACCACACAGCCCTTGCCTGCTTTGTCCAGTTGACATTAATGTCTCCCTGCTTCCTGGTATACGCTGGCTTCCTCTGTAATTCAGACAGCTAACTCAGCAGCCCCATTCTCCTGGGAAGTCAGCAGTGGCCTCTCCTCAGCCCAGAGCCTTCTGATGGTATCATGTCCTAATTCTAAGTAAGAACTGGTGTCCTCTCAATGGCCTGTGTAGTTCCTAGCACTGTGGTACTTCAGGTGTACCCCAGTTCCAGGCCTGGACAATAGCCTCCTCTCTGCTTGGAACATGTTTCTAAGTACCTGCACAGCACAGGTGCACGGCACAGGTGCACAGCACAGCTGCTTGGCACAGGTGCACCTTTGGGTTTATTCAGTTCTTCCTAGCATCCCCACCCTTTCTTTGTCCTTTCTTTTTGTCTGTGACACTTACCCCAGATGAACATACTATATACTTTTTATTCCATTGTCTTTCTGATAGAGTGGAAGCTCCTGAGAGGATAGGTTTTTAATCTGACACATTGTGGGTGCCCAGTAACTATGTTTAAGTGAAGGGATGGACGGGAGAGAATGGTTCAGATGTCCCTGAGTCAGCTTTCCTAGGAGGAGGGGTGTGTTTGTCCTGTATCAAACTGGATGCCAGGGAATAGTTAGAGAAAATGTGCTTCAGACCATCAAGTTCAGCTGCTGGTCCCTTGACTGATACCCAGGCCTAGCGACAGGAAAAGCATCCCAAACAGCACAGCACACTGACGTGGACTCCTAGCTCTCAGTCTGCCTCGTAATCCTCTTGTTGCTCACAGTCAGAGGTTAGTCTCCAGAGTTCTACGTCTAGGAAAGGGAATGAGGTGTGAGGAGGGGGTATTTTTAGCCCTGCTGGTTTGGTTTCTCAGCACAAGTGTCTAAAGAAAGCTCCGGTTTTAGTATGAAATCAGGAAGTAAGAGGACTGAGTGGCTTCTCTGGAGATGGCTGCGTGAGCCCATTGCCACACAGGATTAGGCCACAGCAAGTTCCCAGGAAGCGTCTCTGCAGAGTCATCCAAGGCTCAGCAGTAAGAGCATTCGGTCCACCGGTTAGAAGGGCCACCCAGACAGGCTGTGGGCAGTCAGACTCTCAGTGAGGGAAGGTGGGACTCAAAGTTCTGACAATGGGGACTGCCATGCAAGCTCCCAGGGGCGGGAGTGGGGTTTGGGGGGAACAGATGCGAGCTGCCTGTGACAGTGACATGAGGCCTTCCTTCCCCTTTGGAAGTTGAAGGTACAGAAGAAGCGAACACGCAGGAGGGCAAGGGTCATAGTCACCTAGAAATGACGGCTCGATGTGTGTACCACGGAGGAGTGGTGGGAAGCAGCCTGGTTGGTAATGCATTCCAGGAGAACATGGCTGCTGTGGACCCAATGTCCCCACTAAAACTCCTCCATAAAGTGTTCTGAGGGAGCACGCAGAGCTGGGTCATGATAGCTTGGTCCTCATGAATAGATTAGCCCATCCATGGGCTCAAGTGTCCGTCAGCTTCCTTCCATCTCTCTGGGTTCATGGTCTCTGAGACACCGTTGCCTTCCAGCCTGTGACAAGGCAGAGCATCTGGGGGAGAGAAGGGCGGGGCAGAGCAGCACACCTCATGGCAGCCGAGAAGCAGAAGGCAGAGCGAAGGGCTGCTAACATCCCCTTTGAGAGGGTTCCCAGAGTGACCAAATGACCTCCCATTAGGTCCCACCTCTTAAAGGACATACCCCTTCCCAAGAGCCCCGTGAGCTGGGGACCCAGCTTTTTAGGCACAGGCTTTCGGGGGACACTTACCTAGATCATAACAATGAGTTCCCCTCACAACAGGTCCGTTTGAAAGCCAGTTTGGTGCACTGTAGGATGCCCCGTTTTGCCATGTGATCCCCTATGCCATCTAGAATGCTAAAGAGCAGTGTTTCTCAACCTGTGGGCTGTGACCCCTTTGGGGTCACCTAAGGCCATTGGAAAGCACACGTTGTTACATTACAATTCAAAACAGTAGCAAAGTCACAGTTATAAAGTAGCAACAGAAATGATTTTATGGTTGGGGGTCACCACAGCATGAGGTACTGTATTAGGTTGAGGTCCACTGCTCTAGTGAGGGCCTTACCAGCAATGAGAACCTCAGAAGATGGGGCGAGCCAGCCATGAGCTTCCCAGCCTTCAGAGCTGTAGAATAACCAGACTCTGGCGTGCCGTTGCAGCGACAGAAAACAGAGAAAATGAAGCTCACAAGACTCGCTAGTGGGGCCGCCAAAGGAGAAAGTGAGGTATCCGTGGCGGCTTCTGGGATTCAGGAGACCAACTCAGTAAGCGGCGATCTGTAACTATGGCGAGAAGTGAAGTGGGCTGTGGGCGAATTTTGTTCTGTTTTTCAAAATGATTTCAGACTACGTTGGCCAGTTGTACATTGACTTAACGCGAGCTCCAGTCACCTGAGAGAGGGGAACCTAAATCAAGAAAAGATCAGGTTGTAGGAAAGCCTGTGGGGCATTTTCTTAATTCTTAATTCTTAATTAATTATTAATTATTGATGGAGTCGGGCCCAGCCCATTGTAAGTGGTGCCATCCCTGGACTGGTGGTCCTGGGTTCTGTAAGAAAGCAGTCTGGGCAAGCCATGAGGAGCAAGCCAGTCAGCAGCACCCTCCATGGCCTCTACGTCAGCTCCTGCCTCCAGGGTCCTGCCCTGTGTGAGTTCCAATCTTGCTTCCTTCAGTGATGAACGGTGCTGTGGAAGTGTGAGCTGAATAAACCCTTTCCTTCCCAGCTTGCTTTTGGTCATGGTGTTTGGTCACAGCAGTAATAGCCCTAACTAGGACACAGGCCTAGGCAAATGTTGCATGAACAGTGTGAACAATTCCCAGATAGTTTTCTTCTCTTTCCACAACACTGTACAGTCATCAATACCAGGATTAACATAAGCTGCCAGCTTATATCATACTTTGTACCCCGTACTTACATCCCAGTTCTGTCAGATTGCCCCACTGGTGTCTGGGTCTGGCCTGGGAGCCCAGCAGACATCACCAGGGCATTCAGCCTCTATGTCTCCGTGGTCTCTGGACTGAGAGGACTCCACAGCTGACTCTTGAGACCTTGATACTTCTGGAAAGTGCCATTCGTTTCTAGAATGTCCTTTTCGTTGCTGGTTTTGTTTGGTCCATTGGGTTTGTTTGGTTGGTTTTGTTTTCTCAAGGCAGAGTTTCTCTGTGTAGCCCTGGCTGTCCTGCAACTCACTATGTAGACCAGGGTGGTCTTGAACTCAGAGATCTGCCTGCCTCTGCCTCCGACGTGCTGGAAATAAAGGTATGTGCCACCATGCCTGGCTCGCTGAACGTCGCTGAATTTGTGTTTGGCTATTGTCTGCTCACATTAGATACTTTTGGCTGGAGCATCATGGTTTATGTCGATCCATCCCAGAGTGTCAAGGCAAGAGATTGTGTGTCAGGTTACTGCTATGGTAACTGGCCACCTGGTTCAGGTGGGGTCCACCAAGCCTTTCCACTCTAAGGTCACCACCTTCCCCTTGCTATATTAAGTGTCTCATGAGGAGACACCGACATTATGCAAACTTCCTTCTTCTCATCATACTTCTTCCCACAGATATTTGTTTCTTTTGACGTCTCTTGCTAAAAATAGTCACTGCTGTGCTTGTCAAGAGATGGATCTGTGTCTCCACAGCAAGGCCCATTCCATCTCATTCACTCATTCATTCACCCACGCACTCATTAATTCACATACTGTCATCTCTGATGTCTACAGGAAAGAGAGGTGTCCCAGGACCCAGAGAGAATACTAAAGTCCCTGAAGACTCCAGATTCCTTATATGAAATGGTTTGGCATTTGAATATAGCCCACGTGTCCTACACTGCAGGGCCTCTCTGGGGCACTTACTGCAGAGAGACTCTCTTGTGCACTGCAGGGAAGCATCACCTGTCAATCACCTGACAACAAAAAGCTTCCGAGGTGAGGCAGGATTAGAAGGTGGGACGGTCATCCAGCAGGAACTCTGGGAGAGAGTGAGAGGTGGAGAGATTTGCCCCAACTCTGAGGAAGTCGGATTCAAGAAAACGAGGCGAGGTAACCAGCCTGTGCCCGACATCGGCTAGAACACACAGGTTGTGTACATTACAAGCTAGTTGGGGAATGAGCCAAAGCCTAGGCATTCATTCATAAACAATTGGGTCTCAGAGTTGTTGTTCTGGGAACGAAGAGGTCGGGCAGAAAAGCTCGCAGTTACAACTCATGCCTAGTGCAGCCTAGACACTGTGTAAATGTTACTGAATCCACTGTGTACGGAATGGAGCCCGTTCAGGACAGATGGGATTTGGAAGGAGCTTCGGTTTGCAGTTGTGGGACCCACAGGTAGAGACTGGTGCTGCTTACCTGTATCAGTGATGTGAATTGTTTTATCTGTGCCGTTAGAACGGTGTACTGTGATTGTTTGCTGGCGTGGTCACTCAAACTGTCTAATCCCCTCCTGTATTTATAGAGGCTCCAGTCCATGGCTGGTGCCCTTCGCTTTAGGGTCTTGGACAGAGGGGCAGTGTGGTAGGATCAGGTGGCAGGGCCTGCCTGGAATAGAAAAGGAGAGAGGAGCTGAGTTCCCAATACCCCACCCAAAGACATGCCCCCAGTGACAAGAAGACCTCTCTCTTGGGGGGTTGGGGATTTAGCTCAGCGGTAGAGCGCTTGCAAGGCCCTGGGTTCGGTCCCCAGCTCTGAAAAAAAGAAAAAAAGAAGACCTCTCTCTAGGCCCTGCCTCTTAAAGGCTCCATAGCCTTCCATGGGCACCACTCTAGGGAGCAAGGCTTTACCACATGCGGAGACACTAAAGCCTGAAGTGGATGGGCCAGGGCTTGTGTAGTGGCCCTCCACCATGGGTTCCCTTTCCCAGGACACTACTAGCTTTCTTTACTGTCACACTTAGGGTGTGGTGTGTCTTCCATCGTCAAGGTTGCCATATGGTTATGGCATGGCCACCATCACTCATCATGTCCTCATTATAGACCCGAAAAAGGAAAGGAAAGTAGTGGCAAAGCTGCCTGTCAGCTGAACTTCCTTGAAGTGCTCCCTCAGGAGCCCCCTGAGCAACGTCGGCTTCCATCTCAGTGACCACACCAGTGATCGAGGAGCATCCTGCCTGCAAGTGAGTCTGGGAAATGTAGTTTCTTGCCTTGGAGCATCGCTCCCTAGAGAAAATAATGGATGTGTCTAATAAAGAGAAGGGCTGAGTAGGCAAGGGCGGTCATGAGATGGAGCGTGTCTAGAGTAGTACGGCTGCAGACTATCACAGTTGAAATAATGGAGTTTGTGGATGAGGCAGGTGCCCGTGGAATTCACTTACCACAGGCCTTAATTACGTGCTGTGCAATCCGGGAAGGGGCAGCTAATTAATTAAGGGAGTAATTCCAATTTCCAGTTTAGAGAAAAAAAAAATGAAACCTAAAGCCACCCAGTGACTCACCTGGGATCTCCCAGTGGAGTCCAGATTTCATTATCTCAAATCTACCCGGCTTCCTCTTGCCTGCAGGCCTCACCTGCCCAGCTCGGCCGCTTCGAAGACAGCTCTCAGGGGTTCTCAGAACACTCTCCTGACCTGTCCCAGGTCTCCTCGGGACAGTCTCAGTTGCTCAGACTTGGAATTTATAAACAAAGAGCTTACTTAAGGATTCATTTTGAAAAGAACTTAATCTATTTTATACCTTAAAAAAAAATCACATGTCAAGCTAAAAAAATGGAAGGGGACATTTTCAGAGGTTGAGAGCCTTTTTACTGAGACCCCAGACTCAGGGCAAGGCAGGGAACCCGAGGGCAAGGCAGCAAAACGGGCCATTGCTTAAGAGCCATGAGGATCGAGTCCTGGGTACGTCCTTGCCCAGGGCCGGTAGCCAACAACAGACTCTGGTTGTCCTGCGGCTATTGGTGTACCCTGCGGTCACATCCTTACCGAAGGGTCCATCGTAAGAAAGTGTATCCCCGGCTCACTACCACACAAGTGTGAGAGTAAAGGAAAGCGTAAAGTCACAGGGATTGGACCGCTCTGTCTGTGGCCGGACAGCGGCTGTGACTGAGCGCCCCCTCGGGGCAGCATCTGGTACTGCATGCAGAGGGACTGAGGCATCTCCACTCACTCCACATTCCCGTCGAGCCCAGGCTGCAGCCCCGTATCCAATGTGACACAGCGAAGAATGTGGCCCAACACAGGACCACAGACTTACTTTAAGACCTTATGAGGGACTTATGAGTCCTTCTCTATGACTCGACTGTGTAGTTCTGAGCATAAACTTTGTAGATAACAACACCACACTGCGGTATCAAAAGGTTGATGACGCCTGGCTGGTGACCTGAGTCAGGGACTGCATGTAAGCCCCGACTTCTGGGTCCTAATAACTGGTGTGGTGACATATGCCAGCAATGCCAGCACTCGGGACACTGAGGCAGTAGGATTGCTGTGAGTTCAAAGTCAGTCTAGACTATGTAGGAAGCTTAAAGCCATGTAGAGCTTGGGCCATATAGGCAGAGCCTGTTTCAGAAAACGAAACGTGTGATTCCCCACCACACTAATTTCACTGTGAATGTTTGCGGTGGATAATGAAGTCATTATTAATGGTGTGTCGCAATAAATACAGAAGGAGTGGGTTGGCAGGGAGGAGGGCTGGACATCCTTTCTGTTTCAGGATGAATTGGACCCATCTTTGACCTCAGGTGATGCTCAGAATGTTAAACCATGGAATGGAAGGACCTGCGCTCCAGTGCTGTCCGATCGGGTGTGGAGCTCCAAACCCTGCACCTCGCTTTGACAGATGAGAAGTGGAAACAACACAGCCAGGGGCCAGCGAAGCAGCTCAGCGGGTAAAGGTGCTTGCTGCCAAGCCTGGTGACCTGAGTTCAATCCCGGGGCTCACATGGGGGAAAGAGAGGTGCAGCTTTTGTAGGATGTCCTCCTACCTTCATACACGCATGCATAACACACACACACACACACACACACACACACACACGTAATTTTTTTTTTAAAGAAAAAATCTCTAGAGGATCCATTAGAAGTGTCACATGGGAGTTTCCTGGACAACTGAAAATCCACTTTTTAAATTTACAAACTCACTTTGTAAAGTGCTGAGCTTAGCTGGGTGTGGGGTCCAGGGGTTTTATCCCGGCACTCTGCCAGAGGCAGGAGGGTCTCTCTAAGTTCCACGCCAGGTAAGACCCCGTCTCCACAGTAACAACGACGACAGTCTCTAGCTGTCGGCTCAGAGGTGTTTCTCGGTGCGT
Source organism: Rattus norvegicus (assembly GCF_021556685.1). Taxonomy (NCBI): domain Eukaryota; kingdom Metazoa; phylum Chordata; class Mammalia; order Rodentia; family Muridae; genus Rattus; species Rattus norvegicus. The sequence continues at coordinate 105,449,941 of NC_141546.1, forward strand.
GGCTCCTTCCTGCCTCTCCTGCAGCTGTGTTTCTGCCATCATCTCCTCCGCTCCCACACCTACCCATTGGTTTTCTGTTTGTTTGTTTCTGTCTGTTTGTCTTCCTCACACTCAGATGTTTATGTTGAACGTTCCCTGAGAACTTCTCACCCGGACACTTCTGTTTCGTTTTGTTTTGGGTTTTTGAGGCAGGATTTCTCCACATAGTTTTGGCTGTCCCTGAACTCACTACGTAGATCAGGCTGTCCTCGAACTCACAGAGATGCACCTGCCTCTGACTCCCAAGATTGAGGCGCGTGCCATGATGCCTGCTGCTTTACCACTTTAATCTGCTCTGGGGTTGAGACCAAACGCAGAAAAGCGTGTGTCCCATCTCAGGAACAAAGGGAGCTGTCACAATATGGAGGCTTTCACCGTCTCTTTCAAAACTACCATTTCATTTTCTCAGCCATTCTGAGAGACAGACATTTCCGTCTCTATTTATAAATCAGGGACTGAGGCTCAGAGAGTTGGACAACCTGTCTGAAGCCACCCAGCAAAGGGCAGGCCCACGTCCTGGTTCAGATCCCAGGACTTGTTCTGAGCTTTTGGTCTAAAACAAAAACTTTGCCGAGAGAAAAGGTCCTGTCAGTCACATGAGTGAAGGGTTTCCTCAAGATGCCACAGTTCCTGTCTGTGCTCGGCTCTGGTAGGAATCCCAGCTCAGTGGAGAGCCCCTCCCCTCATATGATTGAGGCACTCAAGCCAGGTCATGTGGTTACCTTTGCCCACGAGCAGGCATTTCTCTGTGTGACATCACACTGCCACTGAGGCTTGCCCAGGTGCTCCGTGGCCTCCCGGGGCTCACACGGAAGTTGCATCACTTCTGTTACTTGGCTTTTAAGTTGTTTGTCTTTGGTTAATATTAAGCTGGAATGGGGTCAGGAAAAGTTGTCAAGGCAACCAGACAGCAAATACACTTGCTATAGCCCTCGGGTGAATCATTTCATAGGCCTGCAGGACAGGGCTGGGCTGGGCTGGGTCAGCAGAGAAACACACCCCCTCCCTGCCCACCCCCCACCCCCCCACCTCCATGTAGAAGAGGCTGAGTCTGGTGCAGTGACCCCCACCCCCACCCTAAGCACCTGAATTGGCCAGTTAACCTGCCTTACTGCATGGCCTCCTCCTTTCTTAGCCCAAGGAGAGGCAGACAAGAGACTGATTCTCTAAGTCACAGACAGCCCAGGTAGGCCTGTGACAGAGGCTCCGGAGAGTCTCAAACCTCTGTTTGCACAAAACTCCCTAGAGAGCTCAAGAAGACACAGCTTGGGGACCCCTATGGCGCCTGAGTTTACGGTTTGGTAGGTCTGAAGTGGGGTCAGAGAGGTCACGTGTCTAGCAGTTTCTCAGGTGATGTAACCTGTGAGTTCAACTTGCCCATGGCTGTCTGGGTGCCCTCCCTCCCCCTCCCTGATGGCCTGTACTTGTGATGGGCGGAGCAAAGGAGGAGGCGTGGCCTCCGGTGAGGCTCGAATCTGCCACGGGTCTTCCGGTCTAGAACTCTCCTTTTCAACCTGCTCATTGCATATGAACTTGGGCAGCTGCCAACCTTCCCTCTAAAGTGAACCATCACAGGAATAGGAATGAACGCTTCCAGCACCAGTTGCTCAATACTCTTACATTCTCTGCCTTACCCACTCCAGCAACTCCCTGCTATGGCCTTCAGTCTGGTTCTTTGCATGGTCTGAGGGCTACAGGGCCTTCCCCTGGCCCCTCTCCCTTGTACTCACCTGTGGCGTTTCTCAGTGCTCCCTGGCACATGGCCTCCTCCCCATTGTGCAACTCATACAATAATAACAACAACAACATCATCCAAGTGTTGGCAGATGGCTCAGTGCAAGCGTGAGAAGCAGAGTTTGGGTCTCTGGCACTCACACAAACAATCCCAGCACTCAGGATGTGGAAATGGGGGGACCTCCCCCTACCCCCCCATCAAGCTGGCAGCTAGAGCGGCTGTATCAGTGAGCTCTGAGCTCCACCAAGAGACCCTTCCTCAATACATATATAAGGTGGACCCCAAGGAGGAAGACAGCCAAGGTTAACGTCCTCGGGCCTGCACACACATGTAAACAGACACACACACCACATGCGCACATACACGATTAGAATCATTCGATGTGATAAGCTCACTGTTTGCAACACAAGTGTGATATAGATTTGTGTCGCTGAACATGGAGAAGGAGGGCAAAACCATCCTGCAGGATGGGAAGAGTCCATGGGAGGAGAAGAGGGGCTTAAAGGCCACAGTGTGCCTGCAAAGTGACAGGAGGGGACTGTCACTAGCCAGAGGTCTTAGGATGGAGGCAAAGGGACTGAGAGGTGGGGAGGGTTGTGGGAGGATGGGGGAGTGTGGGGGAAGGGTGTGTGGAGGGTGAGGGGGTTTGTGTGGAGGGTGGGGGAGGGGTATGTGGAAGGTGGGTGGTATGAGAACATCCAGAAGGTAGCTTCAGTGGTCATGGCAAGAGACCCAGGATGGTGGCTGTGGGAAAGCATGGGAAAGGTGTGAGCTGTCACTCGATGTTCCTCCTGTGCTGGCAGTAGTTTGGATGTTAAGGATGGCGTTTAAATGTGGAATAATGTTGATATTTTAGGGAAGAGGAGGTATTTGGCGAGTGTGTACCTCGGTGAGGAGTTTGGATATGCACCTGATTAGCTAGAGAAGTCTCAGACATCACGTGAGGTTGCTGTGGAACATTCCACAGTGTGCTGTGCACTGGGCCGCTACACTGTATAATACATGTGCACAGTTGTTATTTTCCAATTAGTAGTGATAAAAGATGTGCGAGCCATTGCCTTCAGAGCATCTTAGGATGCACGGTGTGTATGTGCACCGTGTCCATGCCTGGTGCCTGCGGAATTCAGAAAAGGATCTCAAATCCCCTGGAGCTAGAATTGGGAATGGTTGTGCACCTGCATGTGGGTGCTGCCAACTGAACTCAGGTCCTCTGCAAGAGCAGCCAGTGCTCTTAGCCACCGAGCTTCTTTCCAGCCCCAGGATGGTTCGTTTTAAATGTCAACTTGGCCCAACCTAGAGTCACCTAGGAAGAGAGTCTTGAGCGAGGAATTTTCTAGATCAGGTTGGCCCGTGGGACATTTGTTGGAGATGGTCTTGATTGTTAGGTGAGGCGGGAAGATCTGCCCACGTGCGGGCAGCACCATTTCACGGGTTGGACCCTGCGCTATGTGAGACAGAATGATCCAAGAGTGGGCTGGAGAGACGGCTCAGCAGTTGAGAGCACCGACTGCTCTTCCAGAGGAAGCCAGGCTTGAAAGGCTACAGAGAAACACATACAGGCAAAACAGACTCTCATAGTAACAAAATATTAAGCTAGAAGAGGGACAGCAGGCAAGCAATGTTCTCTGTGCTCTGCACTGTGGGTGTCAGTGTCTGCCCTGACTTCCCAGAAACAACAGACTGTCTGTCACCTGAATTGTAATCCCAGTAAACATTTCTCCCCTGATCTGCTTCTGGTCATGATGTCTGGTCGAAGCCTAGGATGAAGACAAGAGAAGGCTGAGGGTGAAGATTTAGGACCAGAAAGCATCAGGCAGAGAAGGTCACGCCAGGACGGCCCTAGCTGTCACCGGGCAAGCCCGCAGCCCCACATGTGCGGGCAAGAGTGGCACCACACTCAGTTCAGGCTGGTTGGGGAGTGGAGAGTTCCGATCCACTACACAGCACCCTGCCTCCTCCCAGAAAGCGCATCACTCTGCTCTGACATTTCCCTGACTCCCTGACAGGACTTTTCCATGAATGCCCTGCCCTGGGGCTTCCTGAGCATGGGGTCCAGCAGCCGTGCCCTTTCCTGTCCACTCTCCATAGAGTGCAGGACAGGATCCACACAGGTGCACCCACTGGGTCCTCGGGTCCCCTGGACCGGATTCTTAAGCTCCCATTTCTTGTAAGAAATCCCACTCCTTCCTAGTGGACTTCAGGTTAGATGTGATGGGCAGACATGTGACTCCCCGTCCTTCCGAGTTCAGATAAGCTCTGGCTGTTCACCTACCCTGCTCCAAGCCTGTGAGATACCTGGAATTCTGGGTAATGGGACAGGGAAAGATTGCTGTGATAGCCCACCTGTCTGGAGGCTCTCTGTTACCCAGTGTTTTCTAGTTCCTATGGAAACCAAAGCAGGGTTTGTAATTGTCCCTGGAAGAAAAGGGAAGGGCCGAGTTTGAGACTGACGTCCTTCTGCCAGTGGGCAGCTGAGTCACCCTGCCATGGTCTGGCGCTACCATAGAGTCACTTCCCTATAGACTGAGGCTCCCACTGGCTTCTCCTCCTCAGCGAGAGCTAGTCCTCTGCCCATGGTAGTCAACAGGCACATGTACCCGGTACTCACATACTGAGCAGAGCCCTCAGCCCTATGGCTGGCTAGCAGAGTGGGGAAGGACATTAGTGACAGGTGTAAGAGCTGGCAGGCAGGTACAGACTCTGTCCTTGCAGCATGTGGTCCCAGACGGTTTCCAGGGCCTCCTTCACTCTGCCTGCCTGACCTTGGCCATACCATTCTGCCTCAGCTTCAGACCAGGGGCCACCTCCAGACACCACTGAAACATGGACATGGGATTAAGTTTCCAACACATTTTCTCCTGGGGTGGAGGGACATTCAGACCACAGCCGTCTCCTTCTGTCACTGCATAGAATAAAGAGGCCTCGCTCCACAGACATGAGAGAATAGTGCAAGAGATTCCATGGGTCGACACGGGGTGGTGTCGGCAAGAGGTGACCATGAGGCAGAACACCCAGGTTGGTGCTGGGCACAGCTACTTGCTAGTTCTGCTAACAATAGCTCTCTGGCTGTGCTGGCCGCTGGCTTTCCCTACCAGAGAAAGGTTCTCTGGCCCTGCATTAGTGGGTGCTCACCAGGAGAGGTCAAGACAACTGTGTCACATGCACGCTGGGTTTCAGTGAGCCCGTACATCTAACCAGGCTGGGTTTCTGGGACCTTGGGGATAAGTGACTGCAGAGGAACCCACCCATCCTGGTATCTTCTCTGGGAAGTCCAGATGGGACACCAAGGGGACCCACATCCTTCAGCCCCTTCACAGAGGGACCCAGGCCATTTCCTGTGCTGACCCCTGTGTGCGCTTTTGTCCCCTACAGAGCTGGCCAAGAAGCAGAGATCTCTTCCCTGTGCATGAAGACCATGAAAGGTGGTCATAGACTAATTCAGTGGGTGAGATGTGTTTATCTGTAAACACCACAAAGAACAGGGCCCAGAAGGCTTTGTAGGGTAGCCACATATTAGTTCCTCAGTGTCTTCTCTCTCTCTCTCTCTCTGTCTCTGCCTCTCTGTCTGTCTCTGTCTCTCTCTCCATCTCTGTCTCTCTCTCCCTCTCTATCTCTCTTCTATCTCTCTGTCTCTCTCTGTCTCTGCCTCTCTATCTGTCTCTGTCTCTCTCCCTCTCTATCTCTCTGTCTCTCTCTGTCTCTGCCTCTCTGTCTGTCTCTGTCTCTCTCTCCATCTCTGTCTCTCTCTCCCTCTCTATCTCTCTTCTATCTCTCTGTCTCTGCCTCTCTATCTGTCTCTGTCTCTCTCCCTCTCTATCTCTCTTCTATCTCTCTCTGTCTCTGTCTCTCTGTCTCTGTCTCTCTGTCTCTCTCTCTGCTGTATATGTGTCATATGTATATACACATAGACATGCTACATGGATACAAATCAGATTTTGGTTTTATATGTGTGTGTACAATATATATGCAGTGCCCAAGGAAGCCAGAAGAGGGTGTTTGTGAACTGCCATTTAGGTTTCGAGAGTCAAACCTGGACCCCCTTAGTGGTCCTCTGAGCCTCCAGGTAGCACATTGTGATCTGAGCATTTAGCATCACCCGTTACATAGCTGTGGCTGGGGCTATATTATCCCATCTCACAGGTGAGCAGACTACATGTCAGAGTCAGAGTGCTGAAAGAGTATTTTGACAATTAGCTGTCAACCTAAGACAACCTGAGCATCCAGTGAGGAAATACATCCTGCCTGCCTCTCCTTCCTTCCTGAGTCCCACCAGGCCACCCATAGCTAAACCCAAAGAAGGCTAGTGAGCCAGAGCCAAGGTCCGAGGGGAGAGCATCTGACACACACATGGTACCCGGGTTTCCACCCCGAACCTTGGTTAGCGACACTTAAAAACCTGCATCCCAGCTGGGCTTGGTGGTGAATGCAGGTCCCCCGGCCAGCATGGCACTGTGTGCTCTTGACATGGTCCTTTGACAAGGCTGACGGTCAACCTCACCAGCTGCCCTGGTCTGCCAGGATGTGGGCTGCAGGCCAGAGCACAGTGACAGAGGGGCCTGTGTGGGTGAGAGGAACAAAGGCCTGTGGTCACGACGCCCACATACAGTTGCCTGGACTCCTCAGGGACAAAGGGCAGAGTTCTAATTTGGGCTCCCAGTGGGAGCAGGAGAAGCCATGTTCTTGTTTTCCTCACACTTGTGGTGGGCTTGTTCATCCCCGGTGTTGGGCCTGATCTGGGTTCCCACGAAACTGTCTTAACCTCATGCTCACAGCCCACAGGACTAATGTCTGAGCCCATCATGGCTTGGTCACACTCACGCTCCTGAACACAGTGTGACCATGGCTGGGCCCCACTCTACGCCTGGTAAAGAACCTATGACTGTCTCCTTCATCAGGGGGCCGGTCCACAGCGCTCCCTGACAGCCAGACTCAGTTCTCAGAACAGACTCTCCCCGAAAGGAAATTCATCTCTTCAGATGATTCAGAAAGGACAAGGGGACAATAAGCCAGCCCCTGTGAGAGGAGAAATGTCATCTTAGTCCTCCTGTTTCCTCGGTTGACAGCCCCACCCCACCTTGGAGCTCCTCCAGTGTCCTGCTAGGTGATTATCTGGGAGTTGCTAAGGAGGACTGCACGTTGCCCTTTGGACTTCCTTTTCCTTCTTCGAGCTCCTTTGCCTTCTGTCTGCCGTGCTCCTGTCACTGGCTGTGATTGGGGCATAGTGTAGAGCACCTTGCCGAAGGTGGCTCCTGGACCTTGCTCTCCCCTCCACCCAAACCCCCCTAACATCCCAGGCTCAGGGACTTGACTTGCCAGCTCACCTTATCAAAGTAAGAGAAAGAAAAGACAGCTCGGGCAAGCCAGTGCTGGCTGCTGCACCCCGGTGCATGACAGTGATCCGGTCAAAGCCAGATCTGGTCGGCCTTGGTTCTGCAGAGCTGTGCTCACTGTTGATGCTCTATGCTCTGCCCAGGGGCCTGAATCATTGACTCACTCCCACCTCTTGTGCCACCACCACCTGTGGACCATGCTGACTCCATCTCCTCCTCAAATATACGTGAAGAAAGAAACGGGGGAGGGGGAGGGGAAGGAACGGGGAGGGGAGGGGCAGGGGCGGGGAGGGGAGGGGCATGGCGTGGAGGGGGCGGGGCGGGGCAGGGGCAGGGGCGGGGCAGGAGAGGGGGAAGAAGAGAGGGAGGGGGAAGGAGAGAGGGAGGGGGAAGGAGAGAGGGAGGGGAAGGGGAAAGGAAGAGGAAGAGGAAGAGTGCCCCGGGGAATGGATGGTTCCCCTAGTTTAACCCCCTCAGTCTGAAACAGTGTCCAAGCCACCACTGGGGGCTCTGTAAAAGTCGTGAGGATTGGCCTGTGGAATCAAAGCTGCTTGTGAACAAGCCTGGCCAGCTGGGTTTGATCCTGGAGGCCCGGATGGTAGAAGAGAACCAACTCCCAAACGTGCACACCGTGGCACGTGTAGCACCGTGTGACATATGTATATGCCCAGCTCTTCCCACTTCCTCCTAATGAACGTGAGTGCACACTGGTCCTTGGATACCTCGAGCAGCCAGCTCTGAGGCATGCTGTAGGACGTGAAGCCACACGCCACCAGTCGTGTCCCACACCGGTCAGTGTTTGGTGAGGCACCCTGCTCGGATCTGGAATTACTGATGGTGTGAGCCACCAAGTGGGTACCGGGAGCCAACCAAGGTCTCTGCAAACCACACAAGCTCTTAACTGGAGAGCCATCTCTCAACTACGCAAAATATAAGGATGCAGTATGAATTATATGAGGGCTTCACAGCCCTTAAAGAATAGAGGCAGCTGCACTGTGAACCAGCTTGTCAGAAAGATATTAAGGAGATAAGGAGATTTGGAGAGCGGTGATCTCAGGGCAAGATCCCACCCAGCTAAGTTTATTGTTTGTGCTTACAGAGGCAGGCAGATTCCTGAGTTCAAGACCAGCCTGGGACAGAGCTAGTTTAGGCCCAGGCAGGGTGGGAGTAGTGACCTCAGAGCCGGATCCCACCCAGCTAACTTATGGTCTTACTTACAAAGGCAGGCAGCTCTCTGAATTCATTGCTATGTTCTAAAAATTATGTACTTGCTGTCTCTAAGCATCAAGGGGCTAAGATCATAAAATGCTAATTTATGGGATAGTCAAAAGGGAATCTGGGGCGAACAGTTGAATTGGTAGGCAAAAGACTGGGCTTTGGTAAGCAAGAGAGAGTTGCCCAGAGAGAGATCTGCTTGGAGAGCGAACACAGCATTTTTAGAATATTTTTTTTCTAGCAAGAACAAAACTGGAAATCTCTGGAGAGCAGAACACAAGGCTGTCAGCCTGCACCCCCACCTCACTGACTTCAAGTCCCTTCGCCACTCCCAAACACCCCTCCCTCAGGACCCCTAGCCCAGCCGAGACTGGGCCTTGGCAGGTTTCTTTACTTACAAATTACTCTAAAGCCAAGTGTGAGGGGTTTCATGCAACTTCCACAGCGGCTGTGTGTTCTTTAGGGTTCTTTTTTCCGTTCTAGGGATTGAACTCAGGGTTTGCACACTAGGCAAGCGCTCTACTGCAGAGATACACGCTAAGCCCTCTTTGCTTGTTTTTAAAAGATTCTATTTTTGTGTGCCTGGGTGTTTTGTTTGTACGTTTGTATGTGTCACCTCTATGTGCAGTACCTGAGGCCAGAGGTAAGTGCTGGATCCTCCAGAACTGGGGTTACGGGCAGTTGTGAGCTGTCTTAGCATGGGTGTTGGGAACTGAACTCAGTTCCTCTTGCAAGAGCAGCAAATGCTCTTAACCTCTGAGCCAACTCTCCAGGTTTCACCCAAGTGGCCCAGGTAAATTTGTACTTGGTAATCCTCCTGCCTCAAGATCCAGAGTAGCTGGGATTACAGGCCTGTACCACCAAGATTATCTTAATTTGTGTGATACTACCTAGAATTATGGAGAGCCCATGGATTAAGGGCTAAATGCAGATACCCTCACTCTTTCCTCACTGCGATTGCCATTATCCTGTTCCTGTGGAGACTTCCTGTAGTTGCTTTTCCTTCTCCCTCCTGCCCCAGATCCCAGTGGGTCCAGGAGATCAGTGCTGATTAGGTGATCAGTCAAAACCACACCTTCCTGGCTTTACTCTCTCTCCCCAGAAAAGCATCAAGGGTCAAGTGGCTTCCTGATAGGTGATCCCTGGTGACAGAGGGAGAGCCTCAGGAGAGGGTGTGTGCTGACTTTTGACTGCTCGTGTTGGGTTACTCCCTGTGTGGAGTGTCCCCAAGGGCACCTTCTCACAGGATGCAGATGGTCCTCTTGGGCTCATGCATGTCCCAGGCTTAACCCACGGCTGCTTATGTTTCAAGCTGTGGCTCTGGTCCAGCTTCCTTCAGCAAATAATCGCTAATGTCACAGCAGCCATGACATGGGTCCCCTGGCCAAACAGAGTGGCTATGAGTTTCCAGCTGCCTGGCCTCCAGCCAGTGTTGTTATTGAATAAGATGTGTAGAGGGATATGGGGTTTCTATACCACACCAAGCAAACCAAAATGGAGTCACTTGTATGAAAAGCCACCCAACTGAACAGAAACCAAGCAAGCAAAGAATCCCCCACAGACCAGATCGTCCCACAGCGGAGTGCCAGAGCAGCTCACCAGAGAGGGTCCCTCTGAGCTGGGGTGATAAGCAGTCCGTTGCTTTGTTTACCCTGGACTGATTTAGGCAGTTGCCTTGCTGTTACTCTGTCTCCCATTCCTGCTTGAGCTGTGCTACAAAGCCCCACTATAAAGTGGGGCATCCTCAATTTGAGCGGGATGCTGCCTGGTTGATACAGCATTATTAAAGCCAATCAGGTCTGTGTGGTGGTTTGTATATGCTTGGCCCAGGGAGGGGCAGTGTTAGGAGGAGTGACTTGCTGGAGTGGGTGTGGCCTTGTTGGAGGAAGTGTGTCATTATGGGAGTAGGCTTTGAGACCCTCCTCCTAGCTGCCTGGAAGCCAGTCTTCTGTTTGCCCTTCAGAACAAGATGTAGAACTCTCAGCCCCTCCTGCACTATGCCTGACACTGCCATGCTTCCTGCCATGATGATAATGGACTGAACCTCAGAACTGGGGTAAGCCAGCCCAGTTAAACGTTGTCCTTTATAAGTTACGTTGGTCATGGTGTCTCTTCACACCAGTAAAACCCTAACTAAGATAGTCTGTCAAGTACATTTGTTGAAAAAATTTTTTTTCAGCCAGCGTCCTGGTTAGTGAACTGACCCAGGTGACATCATCAGATGATGTCATCACAAAGTTATCTGATCCTGTGCTTCCTAAACCTGTGTTGCTTTCTGAAAAATGTACATTTATGCATCTGTCCTTCTGGAGCAGTGGTTCTCACCCTTCCTCACCCTGCAGCCCTAAGCTGCTCAGGTTGTGGCGACTCCCAAGTCTGTGCTTTGGCAACTTACTTTGTTGCTACTTCATAGCTGTAACTTCCCTAGTGTTGTAAGTGGTGATGTAATGTCTGTTAGGGTATCTGACGTGTGACCCCTGTGAAAGGTCATCCAACCCAAAGGGATTGCGATCCTTTCACGTTCTCCTGATGTGAATAGACAGCGGTCCCCAACAGGTGTGCACTATGGACAAACAAAAAGAACAAAATGAAAACCGTCACCGGTTTCTAAGTCACCACAGTTGTGCTTTCTTGTTGCTGTTGTTTCCTTTACCACAAAGGCCAGAGAGTTTCTGAGAAAGTGGCTGCTTGATCAGCCAGCCCCTGGAAGGAGGAACAATCACAGCCCGGATGATCAGCCCGGAATTGATCACATGTATTGATTTAGGCCACTGAGGTGTTGGGATTGCTGCTACTGCAGCATGACCCACCCAGCCCTGATTAATAACCCTGAACAAGCCCAGATCTCCAGAATTCCCATGTGGTCTGAGCTGAGGTGTTTTCTTAAATGCCATTCCCGCCCATGATTTGATTGTGTCTTAGTCAGGGTCTCTATTCCTGCACAAACATCATGACCGAGAAGCAAGTTGGGGAGGAAAGGGTTTATTCAGCTTACACTTCCACATTGCTGTTCATCACCAAAGGAAGTCAGGACAGGAACTCAAGCAGGTCAGGAAGCAGGAGCTGATGCAGAGGCCATGGAGGGATGCTGCTTACTGGCTTGCTTCCCTTGGCTTGCTCAGCTTGCTTTCTTATAGAACCCAAGACCACCAGCCCATGGATGGTACCACCCACAATAGACAGGGTTCTCCTCCCTTGATCACTAGTTGAGAAAATGCCTTACAGCTGAGTCTCATGAAGGCATTTCCTCAACCGAGGCTCCTTTCTCTGTGATAACTCCAGCCTATGTCAAGTTGACATATAAAACCAGCCAGTACAGATGGTTTGCTGGGTTTGGGAGGCCTTCATGTGGATCTGAGGACCAGTTCTGAGCAGCTTCATACAGGAGACTGTAGTGAGCTGAGTGGCACCCTTCAGAAAGACCTGGACTGGGTGCCTGGAGGGGTCTCTGTAGATGTAATTAAGTTAAGAGCCTGAAGCAGAAGATGAGCCTAGATTAGCAATGTGGGTCTTAGTGGCCCAGAGACAGATGTGCTTTTAGGTATGAAGCAGGGAGGCCAGGGTTTAACTTAATGGTAGAGCAGTTTCGGGGCTGGGGATTTAGCTCAGTGGTAGAGCGCTTACCTAGGAAGCGCAAGGCCCTGGGTTCGGTCCCCAGCTCCGAAAAAAAGAACCAAAAAAAAAAAAAAATGGTAGAGCAGTTGCTAACAAGCCTGAGCACTTACAAACAAGAGTGACTCAGGAGGTGATGTCATCGTACCCAGGAGAAGGCCGATGGACACAAAGGGTCTGGTGGGATGTCACACAGGCAGACCATACCATCAAACTTCAGAGGAGCCCAGGGAAATAGAAGGAAGCCAAGGGCCTAGGTACACTGCCGTCCACATAGCCCGTGATACCTTCATTTCACACTTCTGGTTTCTGGAACCAGAATAGTTCCTGTTGTGTTAAGTCCCTAAGTTTGCTGTTGCTGGTAATCTTCCTGACCCTCCCTGAGCTCCCCACTTCCAGAGAGCAGCAGGTGCTACGGTATAGAGAAAAGGGAGCCACTGGATATAGAGAAAAGAAAGCCACTGAGTGTGGGGCTCAGGCTCTAGTGGAACGAAGTGTGGGCAGCTGTCTGGAGGGAACCATATTACAAGGGAGGAAAAAGGCAGTGTAGGGCATCTAGAGAAGCACTGTGCATTCAGACAAAAGGAGGGGGACCTGGCCACTACTCCAGCCTCAAAGAGTAGCAGATCTGGGAGCCAGGGGAGCAGGGTTTGATGGGATAGGTGGGCCATGAGCCCTTGAAAACCAAACCAACTTTACTTAATATTGGTAGTCGTACATCCAGAATGGCAACTTGAAAAGAGTCCATGGTCCCAACACAGTCCTAATTGTATTTATGACTTGAGCTCACCAACAAATATACAAATGCATATGGGTATGCATGTGTGTGTGTGTGTGCGTGTGTGTGTGGGTGTGTATGTATGTGTGCGTGTGCGTGTGTGTGGGTGGGTGTGTACACACACCCGCCTGCACACACAAGCAAACATAAGCAAAGAGAAAATTAGGAGTGGATTCGTAAGCTTGTTTTTTAAGTTCCTACTGAAGTTGTAGCATTGCTTAGTAAACCAGATACTGAAAATAGAAATAGCTGGGTTAAGGGGCTGGGGATTTAGCTCAGTGGTAGAGCGCTTACCTAGGAAGCGCAAGGCCCTGGGTTCGGTCCCCAGCTCCGAAAAAAAGAACCAAAAAAAAAAAAAAAAAAAAAAGAAATAGCTGGGTTACTATGAGTGATGTGGAGCGAGCAGAAAGAGAATAGGCTCTCGTCCTGCCAGTGATGTGTGGAGTGTTTCTGGAATCACCTGAGCACCCCATACTCCACTGCCCCCTAGTGGCCAGATATCTAGGATGGCTGTCAAACATTCAGCACAGTCAACAACAGGAGGTTGGGAAGAGCTCTCTAGGAAGGCATGGCCAGCGTCCCTGTTGGGCAGGGATGGGCAGCAAAACAACAGGGTGAAAAGCTGGGCTTTTTACTTGGAACTGGAGACTCACTCTGAGAATGTAGAGTGGCTTCTGGCAGAGCAAGTGCAAAATGACAGGACAGGAGTGTGCAGTGCGCAGCAGCCAGTGGGAAGCCCTCTGGGGTCGAGCAAAGGTGTTAAGTCCTGGGCAGCAGTGCTGCCTGTCCTCCTGGAGCAAAGCCTTTTTACTCTGTGGGAGCTGGACTGGACAGGCAGGACAGGGGGTAGGGAGGACAGGCCTTGCCTGAGCTGTAGCAGCGGGGAAAGAGAGGACACGTCCACTCTGCGGTTTGTTCTTTCCTCCTTTACACATAACAACACCGTATGGAATGCTGGGATTGTGAGTCTGTGCCCTGGCCCCAGCCTGACCCTTGTGAACCACGTGGGAGGAAGCTACTGACCTGCCCAAGTATTGCTACCCCAAACTCTTGATGGTCATTTGCAGAGATAGGGAGGACTTAGACAGGGTTGGTAACATCAAGCTTTACTGCATCCTGTGAGAGGCCTGAAGAACCCTGCAAACAAGGGATTTGTCCTGAGAGGACCTTTGCTCTCCACTCACCCGACCACAGTGTTCTCTCTCCCTGGCACCTGCAGGAGGTGCCATTGTACCAGGCAGGATGGAGGGTCGTGGGTGAAGGATGATGAACCAGCTGTGAGACCCTTTGCCCTGACCGCTGCAATCCCAGAGAGCACATGTATTAGCAGATAGGATGCAGATGATGATGGGTCTCAAGTTTCACTTATGGGCACTGTGCAGCCAGGAGACCCTTTGACTTCGGGAGGGAGTGTTTGCAATTCCACTTTGCTGTCTGAGTTGTGGAGTCCTCTTTGCTCTAGGACACCAACAGCAGATCTGGGATCTCAACACTCACTCTCCTTGTGCACCTTTGTTAGGTCCTCTGTAAAATACCTGAAAAGGCAACGTAGGGGAAGCAGGAGTTGTTTTTGTCCCTGTGGCTTAAGAAATGATCCATCCATTGTGGTGGGAAGACATACCAGTGAGGCAGGGGCAGCTGTTTACTTCCCTCCGACCATCAGGAGGCATCAGAATGACCCCCAGCCCTCCCTCCCTTTTTCAGTCTAGGACCTCAACCCATGGAGGGTGCCACCCACATTCAGGGTCTCTTCAGTCCACTCTTAACTCTGGAAATACCACCCATACCCAGAGGCACGTCTCTTAGGTGATTCTAAATCCGGCCAAATTGACAATACAAACCCACCCTTGTCACCCTTGTCACCCATGTCACCCTTGTCCCCCTCTTACTTGTTGCCATCCTGAACCTTAAACCACATCATCAGCCATGGCTGAAGCCTCATTGTGTGGGCAGCTTTCTTGTTGAACTGGCCAACGGATTGATTAATTAATCACTAAAGACTGGCCAGGCCTGGTGGTGCACATCTTTATCCCACAACTCAGGAAACAGAGGCAGGCAGATCTCTGAAGTTCGAGGCTAGCCTGGTCTATGGAGTGAGTTCCAGGGCATCCAGGGCTACGTGGAAAAACCTTATCTTGTAAAACAAACAACAAGAAGAAAACCCCGCTAAGGACTGAATACTGTTCTGTACTGTAACCCTGTTATCAAAACCTTTAGTTGTTGGGATAGAAGCATGACCAAGGGTTTGTTTAAGCCTGCGATCCCAGAGGGCTGGAGTCCAGCCTGGCAGGGAGGGGCAGCAGCAAGCAGCAGGCATGGCCACAGGAACAGGAAGTGGAGAGATCACATCTTCAACAGTAGCTACAAGGCAAGAAGAGCCAGTGAGGCTAGAAACTCCCAGTGCCCACTCAGTAATGGACGTCCCCCAGAAGTCCTCTGCCACCCACCCACAGGCTCCAGAGCCGCCCCAAGCAGCTCAACCAACCGGGGACCAAACCCCCAAATACCTGCCTCACCCACACATTCTACCTCAAACCACCACGTTCCACATACATACCACATACCACAAAGATACACGTACTCCACAGGTATACACATGAACAAAGCCACGTATACTTATCACACACCACACACAAGATACTACACACACACTTACATATGCACACACATACATACATGGCCACAGTTACAGTTAAATAAGGAATAGACTGGGTAGTTCATTTATCATAACTCCCTAAGGAATACCACCCCCAGGCCAGAATGCCAGAATGTGAGTCCTCACCATCAGTCCTTATGTGGAACCAGACACCTATAGACTCTCAGGGATGGTGTGGTAAATCCTGGGGCTCTGAGCAAAGGGTCTTCTCTTATTTGGTTGAGACTCATTTAGCCTTTTTTTGTTGTTGTTGTTCTTTTTTTTTTTGGAGCTGGGGACCGAACCCAGGGCCTTGCGCTTCCTAGGCAAGCGCTCTACCACTGAGCTAAATCCCCAACCCCTCGTTTAGCCTTTTAAATACCTCCAGGGACCAGGGAGCACAGGAACCGAGGCCCTGACTTGCTGACTGCCATCCTAGGGACCTAGAGTCACAGTATCCCAGGCTTCAGGCAGGATCAAGACCAGACTCGGGCAGTGTCCAGCAGTATGATGGTCCAGAGGCAAGCAGGTGACACTCAGTATGCACAGGAAACATCTTGGTAAGCCGGAACAGTGTCTGTGGTTGTGCAGGTCTGTAATCCCAGCACTCCATAAACGGAGTCTAGAAGCTCTCCATACCCACTCTCAGTAGGGACATGCAGCTCGAGCTACGTAGTAGCCTTGAGACCAGCCTGGCTCACAGTAAGACCTATTTCAAAATGCCAAAAAACTAGAGGCTGGAGAGCTGGCTTGTTGGCAAGAAAACATTGCTCTTGAAGAGGACTACAGATCAACTCCAAGCACCTATGCCAGGTGGCCCACAGCCGGCTGTAACTTCAGTTTTCTGGGGTACCTGATGCTTCTGACTTCTGCAATCACCTGTACACATGTGCATATACCCATACATATACACGCAATTAAAGAAATAATAAATCAGCCAGGTGTAGTGGCCCATGCTTTTAATCCTAGCACTCAGGAGGCAGAGGTAGGCAGATCTCTGTGAGCTTGAGGTCAGCCTGGTCTACACAGTGAGTTCCAGAACAAGACAGTCTAATCATTATCTCCTCCTCCTCCTCCTCCTCCTCTTCCTCCTCCTCTTCTTCCTCCTCTTTCTTTTCTTCTTCCACTTCCCCTTCTTCCCCTTCCTCTTCCTCCTCCTCCTCTTCCTCCTCCTCCTCCTTCTTCTTCTCCCCTTCCTCCTCCCACTCCTCCTCCTTTTTCTTTATCCTTTTTTATAAAGGCCAATACTAAAGAAATTAATAAATAAAAAGTGTCTTCTGAGGACAATTCTTCCTTTTTATAGTTCTTAAATTACCAAGGTTTTTACATTTTAAAAAAAGCTTTCTGCTTATAATTAGACCAAATGGTCATGCTAGCCCACCACAGGGAAACCTGGTTTGACCCTTCACCCAGCAGCTACTGCCAACTGCGAGGGCCTTTGGCCTCACGAGATTGCATCCAGCCCTCTCAGCTCAGGCTCCTTTCTGGCAACCAGAGCTGCCCTCCCCATCCTTCCAGGGTTTTCCAGAAATTCTTTGCCACTGTTCCTTGGCAGGAGACTACGGCATCACATGGCCAGTGACTGGTGCCTTCTGACTCACGGAATGGAAAGAAACCACACACAGAAGCACACAGGGCCTCTGTTGCCAGCCAGGGTGACCACATGGAACAGAAGTGATTCATCTGAGCCTGCCTGGCATGGGCACTCGCATACACTGGCCTGAAGCTGGGCAGCCCAGCACTTAAGTGACGCATGGGGTATCCCCCTCCCAGGGCAGACCCAGCTCCTCCTAGGAGGAACAAGGGGCCCTCTGCCTCTGTCCCAAGTGGCTGACAGGTGACCAAGGAGGTTATAGGGCAGCTCTGGGGACATAGGTAATCAGGTCAAGAATCAGGGTGGGAGAATTTGGAGAAGAGGTTGACAGGTGGAGGCTGAATGTGGTCCTATGCTCTAAATTCTACATCACACCCGGGGTCTCCAGCACAGAGGAGACACAGCCCACCAATATGAGCAACTGCTCACACAGTTCTTTTCAAGGCCAAGTGCAGAGAGGGCAGGGCACCCAGGACAAGTGAGACCCTGCCTCATTCCCGTCGGTGACAGTGTGATGGTCCCATTTTATATATGAGGAAATCTTAACCAGAGATATAAAGCAGGATGCTGCAGGTGACTGCCACTAGTGAGAACCCTACCCCACTTGTGTGGGCCAGCTGTGCTGATGGATACAATGTTCCATACCAGCCCAGCACTGCCCTTCACATACACAGAGCAGCACAGTAGGGAGGATGTTAGTGTTCACACATTAATGAGACCAAGAAGAACAAACACAGAGGTGAGCCTAGCCTTTAACAGCTGAGCTATCTCTGAGCCCTGTGATACTTTTTTAAATGTCAAAATGATACAAGGTAGTCTAACTTGGCAAGAATCTCTGTGAACGGTTTTCTAGATCCGGTTGGCCTTGGTGGGAGGTAGGACTGTCTTGATTACCTTAATGGAGGTGGAAAGGTGGGTCTACTGTGGGAACACTAGGCAGGGGCCCTGGAGGATGTGAGCTGAGGCATAAGTGTGTATGAATTCCTTTTCTTCCTGACTGACTCACACACACACACACACACACACACACACACACACACACACAGAGAGAGAGAGAGAGAGAGAGAGAGAGAGAGAGAGAGAGAGAGAGAGAGCCCTAGCCCTTCCTACACATCCACAGCCCTTCAAATAGGTTTTTATTAACCCAGAGAAAAAGACTTCTATCCAAAGGAGACAATGGCTTGGCTCCTGCCCTTCAGATCATTCCTTTTCACTCAGCCCAGTGCCAGCTCACTTCTCCACACCCTTTCTATACTCTCCTGCCTCCCTGTAAACACCCTCCCAACCCCACTGACGGCGCTAGGACACTAGGATCTGTCAATCCAGCTCAGCTCCATGTCAATCCACAGCCTTGCTTATCTAGGAAGACAACTCTGTTCTGAACACACGATTATAAAACCAGGTAGTACAGTTGTGCTCCAAGACTTGATGTTGCTCCTGGCTGAGGATTATTTCAGAATCTCAGTCACTGGAGCCCACGTGCAACAAATACTTTTATGTACTTAGAGTTGGAGACTGGAACTGCCCTGAGGAATTGCACAGACGCGCCTGCTGGTAGAAGGGACATGGGCCACTTCTTCACCTTCCCCTGAGCTAGAGGCCTTCCTTCTGGCCCTGGTGGAAGGGAGAGTGGGAGAGAGGGACTGGTGAGATCCGGTGGGGCAGTCAGAAGAACAGTGGAGAACAGAACTGCCTGTTCCAAGCTCCCGCCATGGTGCTGCAAACCTGTTCTTTTACACACCTTAGCAGGCCACTCACACACCATGTCCAGCTCCCTACTTGCCACCTGCCTCTTTTCAGCCCCTTGGGGGACATTTTCCGACCTAGCACTACTGAGTTCCCAGGTATGGAAGGCACCCTATTCTGAGCCTCGTGCTCTGCTGACCATTCTGGTCTAAACAGGCCATGCTGGCTCTGCTCCACTGGAAGAAACTGGATCAAGCCCCGGGCTTGGCAGAAGAATGTGGGTTGTGTCCAGCAGAAAAGCCCAGCCTTTCTCAGAGCCAGGTATCCAGGTCACCCATTGCATTCCCACAAACCCTAGACACCTACTCAGAGCAGGGGGAAGCTGACCGCTGAGTGAATCCCAACCACAGCTGACGGACAGCTCTCCAGTTTCCTGCCACAGCACCAGGGCTGGGGAAGCACCGGGTGTCCACGGCATGGGGCATTTTCAAAGCACACTGACAGTTTCAGAGCAGAACCCCAATGGAGTGTCGGGGTGGTGCCTCCATGTTTGTGGAGGCAAAGACTGAGTCCTTCCTCAAGGGTCCCAGCAGGTCACAGATTGTGCCTGGCGTGTATGGGCCACCTGGATCCCTGTGTTTCTTAGGCAGGACAGGGCATCGTCAGAGTCTCTAGTCTCAGCCTGCCCATGTGACTCCCTCAAGAACTGACAACCCTGAGCACTGCCTTCCCCACTGCCCACTGTCAGTGAGTAGGCAAAGGGCTCAGACCACAGACCCTTGAAGGCAAGTGTGGCTCCTGCCCCAGGTACAAGACACTGACAGACAGACAGACAAACAGACAGACAGACAGACAGACAGACAGACAGACAGACACACACACACACACACACACACACACACACACACACACACACACAGCTTCAGGTTCTGTTAGCACAAGGTTTCTTTCTCCCAGAGGTCACAGCCTGATCTAGTCAACAGAGCTACTCAGACATAGGTTTTGGTGCCAGGCTGGGTCTTCAAGGTAGCCTCGCACCTACAGGCCTGAGTCACCTGAGAGACTTCTGCTCACTGCAGGTTGAGACCCGTGCCCCGGTTCTCCTGGTTGGACACACACCCCTGCCTTGGGGAGGCTTGTCTAGGCCTGGCAGTCCTTCAAAGGCTACTTGGGTTGGCCTCCCTGACAGACCCAGAGCTCACTGATCGACTAAACTCGATAGCCAGTGGGCCCCCAGATTCTGTTGTGTATATGTATGTATATGTGTGTGTGTATATGTGTATGTGTGTATATGTGTGTGTATGTGTGTGTGTGTCTCTGTGTGTGTATGTGTGTGTGTGTATACAGGGCTACATATATTCATATGCTGGTTGTGTATATGTATGTGTGTGGATGTATGTGAGTATATGTATGCATGTGTATGTATATGTAAGTGTGTGTATGTGTGTGTGTGCATGTGTATGTATGTATGTGTATGTATGTGTGTATACAGGGCTACATATATTCGTATGCTGGTTGTGTGGGGGCTGAGGCTCCAACTCAGGTCCTTGTGTTTGCACAGCAAGTTTTTTGTCCACTGAGCATTTCTCCAGCCCCAGAGTTTTTCTTTTTGAACTGTAACTTTACTGATAAGCTGGAGCTTGTAAAAGTGAGCACCCCGGGGGCCCAGGGTAGGCATACACCATGGCAGGGATTCGTGATGGAGCAGATCCACTCTCTTAGGCTGGCAATGGGGAAAATATCTTACAGTCCCTTCAGGGCATGACTCAATGACCTAAACATTCCACAACTCCCCAGTGGTTCCCAAGGCTGTGACCCAAGCATCCAATGCATCAGCTCTGAGCCCTAAAAGCAGCCACCTCTCAAAAGCCCCCCCACCTACCCCCAGCTGGGCTCTCTGGGCCACAGCAGAGACTCTGGAGGCTGTTCCTCAGCTTTCCCAGGGAGGGCTCTAGAGGAGGTTTGCTGGAATAAAGGGGGCTGATGCTGTACCTGTTGCCCATGTATCTACCTAGGTATGGCAGAGGCCACTGTGCCCGAGGCTGAGAGCCAACCTATTGCTCAGAAATCAACTCCTGTGAGAAAACCAGGTCTAAATCCTGAAGCAGGGCCTGGAGAAGGAGGATTTCCAAGATCAGAGTTGACGGGGGAGCTGAGGCAGGATCCCCGCCCAGAGCCCATGGTGTCTGTGCAGCCTGCCTGGATCCAAGGCATCGGTGGTACCAGCTGTCTGGAATCCCCAGAAGTGCCACACTCACACTCCTTGGCACCTTGCATACCCTTGGCACCTTGCACACCCTGGCTATATCCACTGCCAGCTGCTGTGAGGCCAACGCACCCCAGGCACACGGACCGCTGACATACAGCCACCCTTGGTACACAGACGCCACAGCTATATGTTTACCCGTCAAAAGTTACCTGTGATCCTCTCCAACACTTGACTCCCTGGGACCCATCAAGGGCATGCACCAAGAAGCATGTAGCAGAACAGCGTTTGCTGGGGTGGGGATGAGAAATGGGAAAAAGACAGGAATAAAGGGTTCTTGTCACGAAAAGGAGATAAATGCTGAGATCTGCTGTGCAGAGCAGCGCATGCCATGAACTCTGCCATGTGTGCTGGGGGAGTGGAGACAGGAGGATCAGGAGCTCAGGGCCACCGTTGGCTACGTACTGATTTCAAGGCCAGCCTGGGCTACCCGAGACCTCATATCAAAACCCAAAACAACTCAGCACCATGCTGTTCTTTCTGGTGACAGTTTCCACGCTGTGCGTCACACACAGAGACCCACAAAAGGCCACAAACATGTTTGAGGAGTTGACAAGTGGATTGTGGAAACAGTATCGTAGGTGTGACGGTTAGCGCTGTCGACTGACAGGACCTGCAGTCATCCTGGAGACAGACCTCTGGGTGATTCTATGGGGTAACTGAGGCTGAAGGACACCCTAAACATGGTTGTGTCGGTCCATGCGCTGAGTTTTAGCACCATTAGGTCCAACACAGGAGGCCAGGCCCTGCCTCTGCTGCACACTGAGCCTTCCTCAGCCTTGATTCTTCACTGAGAAAATGGCGGCAGTGTCAGACTCCCACGCTGAGCTGGCCTACAGTGACTAGTGAGTCGTGCTGGCTATTATTGTAATTTCTATCTCACCACTTCGCAGCTGCTGACGTGTGCTGCTCACCCAGGCCTCCTGACCCAGGATCTGGTGTTCTTTCCAACACGTCACTCCCAGAGTGCACACAGCCTCTGCAGCCAGATTGCGACCAGCAAAGCCACCACCCTTGGGACCCTTTCATCAAAGCCTGTGGATCCAAGAGCAGATCAAACCCTGGGAACAGAGAACAAGGACCCGGCAGCATGGAGCCGTCCAGCCCCTCCTGTTAGTGTTACATTTTGGAAATACTGGGAACCAAAAATAGAAGTTCTTGAGCAAAGCTTAATCCTCCTGGCTTTCAAGACAGCAGCTGGAGAGGTTGCGACCTGACCACCAGAGGGCACTGTTGCCTGTGCAGGTGCTGGAACATGACCCACAGTGGGCCTGCGGTTTCCTAGGAAAACCCAGACCAGTAAGCAACCTGCCACCCCAGCTTCCTGGTTCTGTGCAGGGGCCCCCACAGACCACCAACTACAGGACCTAGGAAAACCACTTCGCAATTCAGCCTACTGTTCTTTTCCCTGGGGACCCCTCAGAGATTGGTTCCTGTATCTTCTTGTCCTAGATTTTTTCAGAACCGATCCCAGGCCTGACTGCCTAGGAAATCTGAAATACACATCTAGGTGTTCAACAGGTGGATATGCACAATGTGTAGTTAACAAATCGGGAGCAGCTCCAAAGAACAAAATGTTAACAGTTGTAAACATCTAACTGGCTTCCACCAGAACCTAGAAGATGGAAGGTTCCCGTGGGCCTGTCAGAGAACTGCTTTCACAGGCAGAGAAGGCTGAGAGAAAAAGAAGGTGCTGGTCCCAGGCTTCTTAAACTTCCCTTCCTTCTAGGGAGTTCTTCCCTTCCTTCTTGCTCGGTGGGATTGGTCTATCGTTTCTCCTGCTTCTGTGAAAGTGGATCTTGGGCTTTGGTTTGGTGGTGTGGAGTTAGCATGTGGGGTTGGTTCTACCTTGGTTTGTCCTGTTGGGAACTCAGCACAGGAGCTCCATGCAGGTTAATAGATTAATAGCCTTCCATGTATTTTAGTTCATTTAAAAATACTTAGTTATGTTTGTGTATGTGTGTAAAATATGTGTTTGTATATGAGGCACATGTGTGTAGGACACATGTCTGTGTGTGAGGAACATGTGTGTAGGATACCTGTTTGTGTATGAGGTGCATGTGTGTAGGATACCTGTTTGTGTATGAGGTGCATGTGTGTAGGATATGTGTTTGTGTATGAGGCACATGTGTGTAGGACACGTATCTGTGTGTGAAGAGCGTGTGTATAGGACACATGTCTATGTGTGAGGAGCATGTGTGTAGGATTCATGTTTGTGTATGAGGTGCATGAGTGTAGGGTACATGTTTTGTGTACGAGGTACATGTGTGCAGGATACGTGTTTGTGTATGACACGGATGTATGCCATAGTACACAGGTCAGAGGACAACCTGGGGTATTGTTTCTCACCTTCTGCCTCCCTTTTGAGGCAGGATCTCTTGTTTGCCCGCTGTTCTGCACACTCCAGGGTAGCTGGCCATGAGCTTCCAGGATATTCTCCTATCTCCACCTCCCAAGTGGAACAGGAGTGCTAGAACTGTAGATGTATGCCAAGTCTAGCTTTTACGTGGGTTCCGAGGCTCAGGGATCCAACTTGGTTGCCAAGTTGTCAGCGGGTACTGTTACCTTCCCACCTCCCCAGCCCCACATTTCATTTAACAAAAAGCTGCCTGCATTTTGATGGAGTGGTGGGGAAATCAAACACATTGAATCAGAGAAACAGTTATGGCTGAGGGTGAACAGGACCATGGATAAGCAGAAAGGGGACGGCAGAGGCAGGATCAGGCAGGGGGACACTGGGTGAGTGTTTGGGGACTCCTTAGGAGTCTCCCTAACACTGAGACCAAACCCTCCATTTCAGGCCCCCAAGCACAGAACCAGGAGCCTGGGGAAGATGAGGTCCAGGAGCCCCAGATACTTCCCACCTGGCTTCCACTGGTCCCCAAGGCCTTGTCTTATGTCTTTGTGGTGGCTTCTGGTTGCCACCATCAGCTAGGAGCTCCTCCTGGCGGGTCTGGCCCCCACAGACTTCCTTTGAAGATGCCATGGGGCCCAGTAGTCCAAGTCTGTATCACAGATTTGGTTCAAGGAGTCTCTCAGAGGACACCATCCACTGAATTCACTACAGAATTCTTAGGCAGCCCAGAGCACTGCAAATATTTGTTGACTAAAGGATTAAGGATTAAACTATGGGAAGGAGGTCGGGGAGCAGGGTCTCAAGACATCTTCCTGCCCAGGATCCAGAGTCTCTGCCACCAGGACCCCCACCCCAAGCTATGTCCTCTGGGTCATTGCTTGAGCCAGGACTGCAGTGGAAGCTGCACCTTCCTATACAAAGTAGCAAATACAGAGACCCACACAGCTCCACCGCCAGGCATCATTGTAACCACCATCCAGCCATGCTGCAGACTCAGACAGGCTTAACAGGACGAGCTGAGGCCAGAGCACAACTGGAAATTACAGAAGTGCTGACAGCTATAGCATCCTGAATGAGCCTGATCTTACCTGAGGGGAAGAGATAACCAGAGCCAAGATCCACAAGCCCAGGGTGAGCACCAGGCTCCAGATCAGCTTAGATATCAGATGCTCTCCCGCCCACCCCCCGCCCCCGTGGTACATGAGGTTGGGAAGCTGTGGGACTGGGGGAGCCATTCCCCAGCAAGAGTGAGGCGTGCCCAAACCACCCAAAACCTTGTCCTGAGACCAGCAGGAGTAGGACTGCTTCTTCCCTGCTCTGAGCCTACGTGCCCCAGGGCACATAAGCCTTATGCCCCCCACCTCTGCCACTCCCACCTCTGCCACCCCCACCTCTGCCACCCCCACCTCTGCCACCCCCACCTCTGCCACCGTTAAGATAGTCAGGGAACCTGGTGGCCAAATTACAGGTTAAACTTCCTCTCTCCCTATAAGGACAAGTACCTGAAATTCCTCCTGCAAAGGAAGCATTCCCAGCACCTCAGCCTCAGCCAACTTGTATACTCACCCGGAAAACCCCTACCCACTCCCCAAGATTTATGTAGCCCCTGTGCACCCCCCTTCCCAATAAAGAGAGCTGTTTCACTGACAACTGTCTCCAGAGAAGGCTGTTTGTCCCACACTCATACTAACCAATTTCCTGTCTAACCCACCCACCTGGCTAAGCCCCATTCCTTCTGGTCCAGCCCCATGCTCGACTGTGCCTGGGTACCCCGAGGGCAGAAACAGACCCTGGGACCGGCAGTGCTAACGAGAGCCCTGCCTCCTGGCCACCACTGCTTTACTCTAACCTTTCTTTTCTAATAACTGCCTCAGTTCGCAACCTGCCCCAGGACCTCCAGCACCTTGGACAATACCCCCACACCCTCTCTCCACATCCTACATAAGAGAAGGCCAGAACCAGGCTGTCTGCCTTGCTGGAGAGCAGGGACGGTGGTCTAGAACCAGGGAACTGAAGGCTTGAGCCGAAACTAAAGCATCAGGAGACTCGAGCAACAAGATGTGTCTGTCCTCTGCTCGTAATGGCTAACATCCTGATTCCCTAGCTAGATCCCTGGACAGCAGGGTATCTAGAAGCCACCACCCTTGATGACCCCACAGGGAGAGGACAGGGCAGCAACCCCAGGACTGATGGATGTTCTGGCTCCAGGAAGTCTTTTCCTGCCTGGTTTTCCCTTGGGACTCTGGAGCAGGTGGTCCGAGACAAAGGGCAGCCCAGCTGGCTCCCTGGGCAGCCAAGATCAGCAGCAAGGGCAGTGTTTGTTTTCCTTGCACACCACCCAGGCTGGTTACCACTTGCTGCTGTGGTTGCCTGGGGACCGATTGCTATTTTCATGTAGGCCCCACGTGATGAGCTGTGGAAACACTGTGGCAAGGTTGGTCTGACAGGTGATACTCCAATAGGCTCTGCCAGAGAGGAGAGTTTGTCAGCAAGAGGGAGGTTCAACATTTCACCCACACAGCCCTGAGTGTGGGACAGGAGAGGGTGGCTGGGAGAGGCTGTGCCCAGAGACAGGAGTACCAGTTCATTCCTTGTTCATTCATTCTCACATGTTCTTTGCCTTGTGTACATAGGATCAAACATTCAAGGCTTATGACTTTGTGCTAACTGCGTGGATATGGCAAACCGAATGAGGGTGTCCCAGCCCCAGAAGCTAGCATAAAATACAGGTACAGTTCTGCGGGTTCCAGGCCATCGCAGAACCACATGGGTATCGTGTTCCCATCTTGGCAGGAAAGGTAACTGAACAACTTCCCTGATGAAGTATCTAAGAATAAATAGATTATTGAAGGCAGAGTGGACAAGGGGAGAGCAGCATGTACATGGTCCAGAGGAGACTGAGTATAGCACTTCCAGAGGAGACTGAGTATAGCACTTCCAGAGGAGACTGAGTATAGCACTTCCAGAGGAGACTGAGTATAGCACTTCCAGAACAGACTGTGTTGTGGGATGGTGTCATACAGGTGAGGCAGGTACAAGATAGAATGAGACCTATCATTGGATGAGAAGGAAGGATGGGCAGGAGAAAAGTCTGAGGGAAGAGGAGACTGGAATGGAAAAAAGGGCAGACTGGAAGAGACTAGAGGAGGAAGCTACAGAGAGAACATGGAGGCTGATGTTAAGATTCCACTCTGTGTGTTTACAGGTTGTTATGAATGTTCTTTTTTTTTCTTTTCTTTTCTTTTTTTTTTTTTCGGAGCTGGGGACCGAACCCAGGGCCTTGTGCTTGCTAGGCAAGCGCTCTACCACTGAGCTAAATCCCCAACCCCTGTTATGAATATTCTTAAGGGATGGATGTGTATAGGGCTTTGTATGTTTATGTGGGCAATTATATCTTATCAACTGGATCAGAGGTTATTGTGTTGTGTGTTCTTTCTTGTGGAGAATTTAGTTTGGTAGAGCGTGTGGCAGCAGAGACACTGGGCTGCCACAGAATCGGGATGTGTGCTTCTGGCAAGAAATCTACCAGACATCTTAGGGCACTGCAGTGCTGGATCTAGTGGGGGTAAAAGACAGCCCCCTTTTTATAACTTACAGCAACACTAAGTATAGCACTTCCAGAGGAGACTGAGTAGAGCACTTCCAGAGGAGACTGAGTAGAGCACTTCCAGAGGAGACTGAGTAGAGCACTTCCAGAGGAGACTGAGTAGAGCACTTCCAGAGGAGACTGAGTAGAGCACTTCCAGAGGAGACTGAGTAGAGCACTTCCAGAGGAGACTGAGTAGAGCACTTCCAGAATGTATGCCCAATCCTGGGTGAAGTGGGAGCCTCACCAAGAACCAGTAAATGGGGTGCAGAGGGCAGGGGGAGGGATTGGGGAATGAGATGATGTGGGACCACCGAAACAGTTGTGATGAGGTCCCAGGTAGCAAAATGCAGCTCAGGTCTTCCCTGGAGAGAGTCAGGCTTCCCCACTACCAGTGAGACATGGGGGTTTGGGGGCTCCACAGGCATCTGAGGGCCTGGAGATGACACTAGGAGAGCCAAGCTAGAGCTCTGGCCCAGTCACTGCCATCCACCCTTTCTCCAAATCACATCCTACTGCCTCAACTCCAGGCATGTACCTAGATGTCTTCTGCCTGCCTGTGGCCATTCCCCTGCTTCCTGGCCTCGAAGGTGGAGTGGTATGCAACAGAGGGAGGAAAAACGTAGATAAACACAGCACCCACAGGTGCCAGTAACCAGCTAGGCACACACCTGCCTCCCCCAGTCCCAGGCCAGCTTTGTGACATGGCTGTTTTACCCTCATTAGGAACATTAAGAGACTGAAGTTCCTAGACCCTAACCAGCCTCACCAGACCTGCGGTGATGCAGTCAGAGGTCAGACACAGGTGTGACTCTGAAACCCAGCTCTACAAGGCCACAAACACCCACTGCCTGTCAGGTGCTCCTGAGGCCAAGACAACAAGGTACCATCTCAGGAGAGCTAAGGAGACACGAGGGAGGAGACCACAGAGAGCTGGGCTTGTCCTAAACCTATGCCCCTTGACCTTGGGAGAGACTTTGTGGGGCCCATGAAGAGTAGAAATGATGGCGCCTGTCTCCAGATCATGAAAGAAAAAGTCATCCACAGAAAAGAAAAGTCAGCCAGTGACATCGCCAGCCAGAAAAGTGAGTGAGCCTGTGAGGGAGGAAGGCTCCTTCATATTCTCATTCTCTCTCTCCCTCTCTGTCTCTCTCTGTCTCTGTCTCTCTCTGTCTCTCTCTGTCTCTCTGTCTCTCTCTCTGTCTCTGTCTCTCTCTGTCTCTCTGTCTCTCTCTCTGTCTCTCTCTGTCTCTCTGTCTCTCTGTCTCTCTCTGTCTCTCTGTCTCTGTCTCTCTCTCTGTCTCTCTCTCTCTGTCTCTCTCTCTGTCTCTCTCTCTCTGTCTCTCTCTCTCTGTCTCTCTCTGTCTCTCTCTCTCTGTCTCTGTCTCTCTCTCTCTGTCTCTCTCTCTCTGTCTCTCTGTCTCTCTCTCTGTCTCTGTCTCTCTCTCTGTCTCTCTGTCTCTCTCTGTCTCTCTCTCTGTCTCTCTCTGTCTCTCTCTCTCTGTCTCTCTGTCTCTGTCTCTCTGTCTCTCTCTCTCTCACACACACACACTCGTGGGACAGACTCACAGATTCCATTGTTATTAGCTCACAGAGACTCTGAGCATGGCAGGTTCACAACACCGAGTTTGGCGGTGGAGGTGGATGTGGGGCAGTTGGTTTACTAACTTGAACCGGAAGTGTGTAAAGTGGGGAGAAGCAGAGAGATGCCCCTGCAGTCCCAGAACTCAGAGGCTCAGCCAGCACAGGGCTGTACTGTTTAGCGGGTACCACAGTGAGCAACTGGGGCTCCCTGTAGTTTGGGTCCAGGTTGTCCCTGAAAAGTGCATGTGTGAAAAGCTCGTGTGTCAGGCTGTGGAACCATGGGAAGGGGTGGGGCCAAGCAGGAGGAAGTTAGGTCTGAGGGGAACCCTTGAAGGGGCCTTTCCTTCCACAGGCTTTGCTTCCTGGCTACCACAAGGTGAACAGTTTGCTCCACTCCACCCTACCTGCCACCACCTGCCTTGCTGTTGGCCCACAGGCAATAGAATGGGAACTGTGGGCTGCAAACTGAAATAATGGGCAGAGACATTTTCATTCTTTGAAGTTGGGTATTGCCGCTGTCCAGGGAGCTGTTGAGCCTGGACACAGAGATCTTCCCAGAAACCACAGGAAGGAGCCTCTCGAGGGTGGGGGATTTGTCTTTCCAACCCCACAGTACTGAGGGTTGCACACTCCCCCGAATGTTAATGCCTTGTGCCTGCTGCAAATGCCCTGGCATGGTTCAGGAGCCCAGAGAGGAAAGCAGAATCAGATGCAGAAGCTACATGTGTGACAGTCAACTAGACAGACTGCTTAGTGTGGGGTGGAAAGTCAGAGAACAGACAGATACAGGGAATCAAACGTGTCCGGGCAACGGTGACATCTGATGTCCTGGACAGAGACTGCACTTTCCCCAGCCCTGTGGGTTCAGACGCCCACCAGAGAGATGGTGCCAACTTGCTACATCCTTCCCCCCTCCCTGCAGGATCACTGGCCTCTCCAGTCTATAGCCAGGAGTCAGGCTGGGGGCTGGGTTGGGTGACCTCTCATGACCGTCACCTCTAGGGACCTGAGTTTGCTAGTCAGGCCTCTGCTCCACTTGCTCCTCTGCAAGCACTGAAACATGCACACACTCTCACAGACAGACAGACAGACAGACAGACAGACAGACACGCTCATACATATGCATGCACATACGCATATAACTTGTTTGTTTTTTCGAGACAGGATTCTTTTGTTTCACTGTACACTGTAGCTGTCTGCAGACACACCATGAGAGGACATCAGATCCATTACAGATGGTTGTGAGCCACCATGTGGTTGCTGGGATTTGAACTCCGGAAGAGCAGTCAGTGCTCTTAACCACCGAGCCATCTCTCCAGCCCATATTCTTATCTGTCTGTCCATCCATCCATCTATCTAGCGTTTGTGGGTGTTTTGTCTACATGTAAGTTTGTGCACTGTGTACATACTGGTGCCCACAGAGGCCAGGAGAGGGCATCAGATTCTCTGGGACTAGTAAATCTGTGAGCCACCATGTGTGTGCTGGGAAGGACATCCAAGTCCCCTGTGGCCCCTGACCAGGCTCTGCCACGGTAGACTCCAGTCCCCTGAGTCATCCTGGCTGCAGTCGGTCCCTGCCACTGCTTACATGGGCATCAGGACCAAGATAGGAACTTCACCCCTGCAAGTCGTGCGTAGGAAGCAGACAGGAAAACGCTTTTGCTGCAATGGGGTATTTGGGTTTTTTTTGTTTCGTTTTGTTTTCTTTTCTTTTTTTCGGAGCTGGGGACCAAACCCAGGGCCTTACGCTTGCTAGGCAAGCGCTCTACCACTGAGCTAAATCCCCAACCCCCGGGGTATTTGTTTTTTGTTTTAAGGAAACATGGTTGTGGGTAGGGAGTGTGGGGAATATAGAAGCAAATGTAGCATCAGGAGTCCTTCCCAGCCCTTCCCAGCCCACTGCCCACATGGCCATGTTGGCCTTTAGTCATAGCTGAGCACCACCCCGTGTGCTGGCCAGCAGGGACCAAGGACAATACAAAGAGTCTCCCAGTTAAATATCAGTTTTATTCAGATGCAGAGCACTCAGAGGCTTCCCCTGCTTGTTCCGTGGGACATTTAACTCCTGTCCCCTCACCTCTCCCTAGAACCAGCTTCTCAGCTAGACATTAGAACTCGTCCTTTATGTCAAAATGGGGCTGGTCTTCAGGCTTGAAGTCCAGGTTGGGGCTGCCATCCTCGTTGAGGATCCTGCGGGCCGTGTAGCCAACAATGGGGTATTTGGCTTTGTACACCTTGCTGAAGATGTCATCGAGGGCTTCCAGCTCCTTGGCAGTGAGACCAGACTTGGGCAGAAGAAATGGGAGAGAGAGAGATGAGCAGATTGAATGTGACACGTTGTGTCTGACACTGTCCTCTCTCTGCCCCTGCCTTTCCAGCCCCAGACTTCAAGGGCAAGAGAAAAACAGACTAAAATAAAACAAAACGAAAACTTTCTTTAGGAGAGCACAGTCCTCCCCATCACAGATTATGCAATTAAGTTGCAGGGTCAGCACGTCTGGAGTGAAACACATGAGGCTCACCCTGGGAAACTGCTTTTGTGTTCATGATATCCATTCTTGCCAGAAAAGTATGGGGGGGAAAAACCCTCCATCTTAAATCAAAGAATGAACAATGGACTTTTAAAGAAGCAGCTTTAGGTCTGCAGGGTATGTACACAGAGGGTAAGGGAGGGGTGTTTACAGGACGTGAGTGCAGGATGTGTGTGTGAGGTGTGTGAGCAAAGTGTATGCAGGGTGTGTGAGCAGAGTCTGCGTGTGCCCTGTGAGAGCAGGGTGTAGCTGGGTGTGGGTGCAGGGGAGCAATGGCTTCATGGGTTTTGCCGGTCAGCTGATACAGGAGATATCTTGGGTGGGCGGCACTGCAGCCTGTCCACCTCTCTGTCATTAAACACGTAAGTACACCATCTGCTGTAATTTGGATTGAGGATGCCTCTTTGTGAAAGGTCCACGTGTCAAAGGTTTGGTCTCCAGGGCGAAGTTACTGGGAGGTGACGGCGCCTTTAAGGGGTGTGGCCTAGGAAGAGGTCCTTCCGTTGAGAGTGTGCCCTCTAGAGGAACTGTGGGGCAGGCCACTTCATTTTCTCTTCTGCTTCCTGGTCATAAGGAGCAAGGGCTGTCTCTGCTGCGTACTCTAGCCACAATATCAGTCAGTCATGGACTGAAGCTCCCAGAGTAAACCCTTTCTCTTTAGATCTTACTTAGAAGTCTGGAGTCATGGCTTGGTGGACCCAGGTTTCGTTCCCAGCACCCACATCAGGAAGTTCCAAACTGCCTTGGTCTCCAGCTGTCCTGTGAGTTTGAGGCCAGCCTGGCTTACCTAGAGAGTTCCAGTCTAGACAGGGCTTCATAGTAACACCGTGACTCAAAACCCAAGAACAAAACCCACAGAGTGGGAACGGAGTGTTTTGACAAAGGCTTATCTGGCTTACAATGTCATGAGTGAGGTCTGCAGGATCCAGCGACATCTTGGCCACACCTCTGCTCGAGTCCTTCCCGGCCAAGGCGTTGTAGGGGGCTCCACGTCCATAAAACTCTGAAGCAGGAAGGAAGGAAGAGTGTGGGTGTGCATGGACAGAAGCCAGGAGTTGAGGGTTATCCAGACACCCCAGTTCTTAGAAAGGCTGTAGTTCTGAGGATGGACTCAACAGGGCAGATGGGAGGCCCAGGTACACACATGGTGCTGCACCTGTCATCTGAGAGATTGTTTGCAGAAAACACACAGTGAAGTCTCTTTAAAAATTAAAATATAGGGGGCTGGAGAGATGGCTCAGCAGTTAAGAGCACTGACTGCTCTTCCAGAGGCCCTGAGTTCAATTCCCAGCAACCGCATGGTGACTTACAACCATCTGTAATGGGATGTGATGCCTTCTTCTGGTGTGTCTGAAGAAAGCAACAGTGTACTCATATATAATAAATAAATAAATAAATAAATAAATCTTTTTTTAAAAAATTAAAAGGTAAGTTATGCCTAATGATGCAGGCTTGTAGTCACAGCTAGAAAGGAAGCTGATGCAGGAGGATTGTGAGTTCTGCACCTGACTCAAAAAAAGTGTTCTTAAAGGGGGAGGGAGACTACGGATGTGGGTCATCGGTACATAAAGTCCTGGGTTGAATCCTTTGTGTGTGTGTGTGTGTGTGTGTGTGTGTGTCTGTATGTCTGCTGTGTGTGTGTATGTGTGTAGTGTGTCTGTGTGTCTATAGAGTGTATGTATGTCTGTTGTGTGTGTGTATGTGTCTGTGTAGTATGTTTGTGTGTTGTGTTTGTGTGTGTGTTCTCTCTCAATCTCTTTCTCTGTGTGTGTGTGTGTCTGTGTTCTCTCTCTCCATATATATGTGTATGTGTGTGTGTGTGTATATATGTATGTATGTATGCATGCATGTAGATGAACAAACATAGACAAGAAGAGCCTCTGGCCTTAAACATCTTATGAAGCCAAGTCTTCTACATGGACTTAGGATTAATGATGTACAGTAGATACAGGCAGGGAAGCTATGACATGGTATTGAAATGTTCTGTAACTTTTATAACAGCAATTTTTAGCTAAAGGACACACTTCTGGCTTCCAACAGCATGCCCACGGGGTTTGAACTGAATTCCACAGCCCTTCAAGTAGAAACGAGGCATCAGTAGGAAATACTAAGCATGTAGACATGTTTTGGTGAAACATTGATAAGGACTAGCTCCACCCGGCCTTTCAGAGGGAAGGAAAGGCCTTGCCTGACAGTACCCGTGCCCCTCCAGGCACCTGCTCTGGCCCCGAGTTCCCCAGAAGTGACAAGCCACTTACCCTTCCCAGAGGTGACATCGAACACCACTCCCTTCACTGCCAAGTAGATGGGTTGATCCTCCTGGAAAGCAGGGGAGAGGCCTGAGGTACTGAGGAAGTCACTGGTGCAGAGGGCAGCTTATATCACAAAACACTGGACTGTAGTGTCCTTTTTCCTGTGAACCTGGACCTTTGTGGTGGCCTCACACACCCTTTGCCACCCTCTCAAAGGACGTCAATGGAACATTATACTTCTCTGTCTGCCCTCCAGAAAGAGGGAAAGACATGGCCTCCCTCCACATCTAGGAAGAGACCTTGGAATCCCTTTTCCAGTTCAGGCTTTGGTCAGAAGCTACAAAGGAATTGAACATCATTTTGGCAGCTGCCACTCAAGAGAGATGACCACAAAACGGAAGAGCCTAATAAAAGTTTTAAGACTTGTAAAATCAGGCTGGAGAGATGGCTCAATGGTTAAGAGCACAGACTGCTCTTCCAGAGGTCCTGAGTTCAATTCTCAGCAACCACATGGTGGCTCACAACCATCTGTAATGAGATCAGATGCCCTGTCATTGTGTGTGTGTGTGTGTGTGTGTGTGTGTGTGTGTGTGTGTGTGTGTGTGTGTGTGTGTGTGTGTGAGAGAGAGAGAGAGAGAGAGAGAGAGAGAGAGAGACAGAGAGAGACAGACAGAGACAGAGACAGAGAGAGACAGAGACAGAGACAGAGAGACAGAGATTGATTCTCCTGAATGTCTTCCCGAGGGCTGGGATTCCAGGCTTGCCCCACCATACCCTGCAGAGTAAGACTATTTGGACCCAAGGAGGTTGAATGTCATAGACTGAATGGGGGCGGGGGTGGGGTGGGGTAGGGTAAGGGGGCAGGACCAAACTCGGAGCTTTGGAACCTAAGGCTCCGCTCGTCTTCTCTCCCTTGCCCACCAGAGGACGCCCTTAGCACAGAGAGAACTTCCCGGGATGTAGAGGAGTGAGTAGGGCCCCAAAGTCACTCAACTTGAGGGGTCCAGGAATGCATATGCGCGGCAGGAAAGGACAAAAACCTTCACTGTCCTTCACCCGGGACATGCAGTGGCCTCGACATCTGCCCTGCCTGCCTGCCTCTGGCCGAGCAGTGGTCAATGCTAAGTGCTCCAGCAACTCTAATGCAGGACCATGGAAGCAGTGGGCAGAGAGGAAGTAGGTGGAGCATGGGCACAGCCGGCAGGAGGGCTTAGACATTGGCCAGCCCTCTTGTCCGTCACCAGCAGGCCCAGGGCCACGCCTGACCACTTCTCTGTGCCCGCCTGAAACCTGCTGTGGGTGTTTTGGTTTGGTTTTGGCTTAGGTTTTTGTTTGTTTGTTGTTTTGTTTTGCTCTGAGGGCCTGTTCTAACTGCAGGTGGCACTCTTGACTTATTTCAGGGTCATGGGACAGGGATTTATCAACAGACTTAAAGGGATGGGAGAAAATAAAGAACTCGAAAGAAAATGGGAGTGCCTGAGTGGGAGGTTTTCCTCAACACACTCTCAATTAATTTTTTATAATAAGGTCAGCAGGCACTGATGCTGGTTCAGGGTCGCTGTGCCAAGCACTTTGTGTGTCCCCCATCCGTCTTTACAAGACGCCTGTGTAGAGGAGGTACTCCCTGTAACCGTGGGAGGGGGAGTACCAAGCCAGAATTTATCAGTACTCAGCCAGGTGTGACAGACGAGGCTGAGATCTGCAGCCAGGTGACTTGACATGAAGGAACTTATCACAGTCTGGGTGGGTGTGACCCGCCCCAATCCATTGAAAGGCCAAGAGGTTCCCTGAGGAAAAAGAAACTCCCTAGCAGGGCACAGGGTGCTTGCTTTGAGATCTCTGTGAGTTCTTCGACCACCCTGGTCTACATAGTGAATCCAAGACAGCCAGAACGACATAGTGGGACACTGTCTCAATACCACTCAGGTAGATAGGAAGGAAGGAAGGAAGGAAGGGAGGGAGGGAGGGAGGGAGGGAGGGAGGGAGGAAGGAAGGAAGAAAAAAAGAGAGAAAGCAAGCCAGCCAGCCCTTCTGTGGGAGAATTCCAGCCTCCTTCCTGGCTGGTACAGCCTGCCTAGTCAGGCAGCCCCACCATCTGCAAACTGTTGTAATAATATCTCCCTCTCTCTGATGCCAACACCATACAGTTGAAAAGATGGCCACCATGGTGCTTAGTAACTTTGGCCCAAACCACACAGCACAGCAGGAATCAATCCAAGTGGGGTACCATTCAAAGGTATAAGCTTAAGAGTGACCAAATATCACATCACACAAACCACGATGCTAACTGGGCGGGGGTGGGGGTGATTTCCCAGGACTGAAGTCATACCAGACTTATTTCTAGAACGCTACACTCTAGTAACTCTGCCCACAGCACTCCTCTGCCCCAGATATCTCCTTCCCCGGTTCTTCCCACCTCAAGTTTATGGCTCTTCATCCTTTTTTTTTTTTTTGGTTCTTTTTTTCCGGAGCTGGGGACCGAACCCAGGGCCTTGCGCTTCCTAGGCAAGCGCTCTACCACTGAGCTAAATCCCCAACCCCTATGGCTCTTCATCCTTAAGTCTCCATCTACAATATGAAATATGAAAATTAGGGTCTTTTCTCCGTCCTAATTCTGCAGGCTCTGCGAGTGCCTTTCCTTGAATTCTGTGCTGGGGGGGGCCTTGACCCCCCCCTCATATATGGATGAAAGCAAACAGCTCTGCAGAGGGCTGTACTCACGCATAGGAGAGGAGAATCCACTCCCAGTTTATTCTCACCATCTCTTTCCCCAACAGTAAACGATCAAGAGCTGGTTCTCTACCCACTAGAAACCCTGGGTTCTCCCTCAGCTCGTCTGGGTGTCCCCACGCAGAGTACTCCACATAAAGCACACTGCACACCCAGTGCAGGCAGTGAGAAGCCTGCATCAGTAAGGAATGAATGGCCTTGCAGGCCTGCCTTGCTAAGTGTGGTCTACACCAGGAGTTCCCTCCACTGTCCCTTAACAGCCCTGTCACATCCTGTCATGTTCCTATCCCTGTGTTCTTATGGACCTGTGGGTCAAAACCAGTAGTTCTCAGCCTTCCTAATGCTGCAACACTTTGATACAGTATCTCGTGCCATAGTATTCCCCAACCATATCATAAAATTATTTCTGTTGCTACCTCATCTTTAGGACCCACAGGCTGAGACCCACTGGCCTAAGCTTTCATCCCTAATGATCTGCTTGGACAGACCCTCGCATGTATGTAAAGTCTATGTAAGATTCGCTAACACAGAGGCTAGAGAGCACAGGACACATAGATTCAGCAAAGCAACGTCCTTCCCTCCTGTATCACTGGGCGCGTGCCTCAGTTTCCCTCTCTGTATAGGCAGGGGGTTAATTCCTGGAATCACTGCAATGGCATGGAACCGATTCTTCCAAACTAGATCCCAGCATCCTCCTCGTCTAAAGCTCCCGTATTGGGGAGCACTGCTTCCCCCTCTGCATTCATCCCCACTGGCCCAGACACTAAATGGGGTCTGAAGGGTGAGCTTCAGTAGGCCTGGGACACCAGAGCAGGAAAAGTGAGGGCTGAGAAGGCCTGGATCGTCGGGCCCAGGCCCCCTAGCTCAGTGCGCGCGCTCAGGCAGGTC
The DNA here is from genome assembly GCF_021556685.1 of Rattus norvegicus. NCBI lineage: Eukaryota > Metazoa > Chordata > Mammalia > Rodentia > Muridae > Rattus > Rattus norvegicus. Next base: position 105,486,758 of record NC_141546.1, read on the forward strand.
ACTTTGCACAAACCGTCAGCCATGTGGCCCCAGGTCACACTCACACTAAAATCAGACCCACAGCAACAAGGCGGGGCGACGGAAACGCGGGGTGGGGCATGAGGGCGACGCCCAGCCTCCACTGGGCCTCGCGTGGGTTCCCGCCACCAGCCGGCCCGGGACAACCACCGGCCCAGGCCGCGCCGCCTACCTCCTCGCCGCTGTAGCGGGCCAGCTCCTCCTCGGTGAAGAGCCGTACTGGGGGCCCGCGCTCTGCGGGGCGCGGCATCTGCCCGGCCCGGGCTGAGGGCACCCGGACCAGCGCCAGCGCCAGGGCGAGCGCCGCCAGCGGCCGCAGCCACCACCAGGGCGCGGGGCGCGCCATGGACAGCGAGGAGCAGGCGGGAGGACGGCGGGGCGGAGCGCGGCCGGCACCTGGGAGGGGCCATGTAAGACAGGATCCAGCCTTATCAATGTCTTCTCTCTCCTCCTTTCTCTCTAAGGCTAAGTCCTACTACGTAGCCTTTGATGTTCTTGAACTGGCAGCGATCCTCCTGCCTCAGCCTCCAGAGAATTGGAATTATAGATTAGTGGAGTAACTTTCTCCCCTCCCCCTTTCTCCCTTCCTCCCTCTCTTCCTCCCTCCCTCCTTCCCTCTCCTTCCTTCCTTCCCTCTTCCCCCATCTTTCTCTCCTTCCTTTTTTCCTTCCTTCCTTCCCTCCCACTTCCCCATCTGTTTTTCTCCCCTTTCTTTCTTTTCTTTTTCCCTTTCCTTTTTTCTCCCCTCTTCCTTTCCCCCTTCTCACTCCCCTACCCCTTTCCTTTCCCCTCCCTTCCCCTTCCCCCTCCCTCCCCTCTCCTCTCCCTTCCCCCTCCCCCTCTCCACTGCCTTTCCCTCCTCTCCCCTCCCCCTCCTCCTCTCCTTCCCCTCCTCCCTCCCTTTCTTCTCCTCCTCCCCTCCCCCTCCTGTCCTTCCAGGTTTTCATTTTGTATTTCAGGCTGACTCTGTCCCAAGGCCATTCTCACAGAGATCCTCCTAGGCTGGATCTTTTATAGAACTGTGTTTCAACTAACAAGATTATGGCTTTGAAGCCTGTGCCAAATTCACAACACATTATCTGTTTTACACCAAGTCACAGAATCTGAAGGTTAAAGAGGCCCTTCTAACTCGCAGGGTGAAATATTACTGCCTCCTTGAGGCCTCACACATCTCGACAATATCTCTGGCCTTGAGCACTCTGGCCGCTCCAGCCCCCCCCCCCATCCCCACCCCCGCAGGCCTGTGTGTCCGGACCCTCTTGAAGCCAAGATTCTTCCTGCAATTTCTACTGACCACACCCACCAACTGCACTGCCTGTTCTTCCAGAGGGCCTGGGTTCTCTGCATTTACATGGTAGCTTGCAAACATCTGTAACTCCAGTCCCAGGGGCCCTGACAAACTTTCTGACTTCTGCAGGCACCAGGCATGAACATGGTGCACAGGCAAAACACTGTATACACTCATATACAAAACACTCAATAAAATTTAAAAAGAAAATAGAAGCTGTTTTCCAATAATGTTTACTAGTACTTACTTCTTAGCTGTATCCGACAGTAAAGCAGAAGGGCCACAATACAGATTGCTGGCCACACAGGTGACAGAGAGGCTGAGGCCACCCAGAGAAGACCAGCCACAGGAGGGGGAGGCATGGCTCACCTGGCTGGAGCTATGAAATAAGAGGCCTTTGGAATCAAGGCTGGAATCTTGGGAGGGAAGCTGGAGTTTGATAGCTGCAGTGATGTAGGTGATGTAAGGCAGAGAACGGAGACTCGCAGAGGCTCCTGGCCCTTCCCTTTCCTTGGATCTGTCAATCTCAGACAGTACTTCCCCTTGACTGAATGCAGTGGAAACTCTGCTCTAAATACTTTCTGATGGCTCATTTTATCCCCTGAGCTCTGTGAACAGCGTAGTAGTACCCAATATGTCAATTAGTAACTAATTGATAATTAGTAACAGACATGCTAATTGATAACTAATTAGTACTAGTAACAAATGCCATATTCACAAACAATGCTTTACGAGACTTAACAAGGAAATAAAGGTTTATTTTGGCTCACGGTTTTGGAGATATCATCCCACAGCAGGGGAACACCCGGGAGTGAGGACCAGGCTGTTTGTCCACACCTCAGCAATCAGGAAGGGAGAAGAAAATGCTGGTGTTCAGCTCACTTTTTCTTTCACCATTTCTCTTCATCCCTGGACCCCAACCTGTGCAATGGTGCCATCCACATCTGGGACAGGTATTCTCCTGTCTGGAAAAGCACCACAGACACACCTAAAGGAGTGCTCGCCAATGCCCTCGGGTTCCATATTCAATCAAGTTGACAATCAAAATCAACCGCCACAAACAGGTACCAATAGTTTCATGTTGCTCATACGGTAACTGAGGCACAGGAAGGTTAAACGACCTTACGAAGATAACGGGCGCAGCGCAGAGCCGAGATAGAACTGGGTGTCAGGGTACCAGGTTCTCAACCTCACTAGCTGCCCCCTGGTGCTCCTAGATGGATTCTGTGTGGAGAAATGGCCTAGACAGCCAGGCATACAAGTTGTGGTCTGAATAAAAGTGTTTCCCATCGACCCTTAGGGAGTAGCGCTATTAGGAGGTGAGTCCTGCTGGAGCTGGTGTGGCTTTATTGGAGGAAGCGCGTTCCTGGGGGCCGGTCTTGAGGTTTCAGGAGTTCAAGCCCGGCTTAGTTGAAGTGGAAACTTAAGGGTTCTTTAAGGGAAGTCAGTTGTGTTGGATGGTGTTTTGCTGGGGCAAACACGTGAAGGAGTGTTTTCCTGAAGCGGACACAAGTGAGACGCTAAATGACTGGTGAGGGAACGTTTAACTGAAGCAGATACAGGAGAAAGGATGTTCTGTTCAAACAAACACATAAAAGGACACGTGATAAAGGATTCTTTATAAGGACACACATATATAGGTCTGCCTTACAGTGTATTTGAGCTCCAATTGTTGGGACTCCATAGAGAGAAACTATGGTGGTCTGGTGTGGTATGGCTTCTTGTCGTTTTCGTGGGCTGATTGACAGAGTGATGTCAGCTGAGACAGACTTATAGACTAAGGCAAGACATGTGCTGAGACAAGACCCATGGAGGACGTGTGGTGTTTGGAGGGTATAAGTAGGACTCGATGGACAGTGACAGAGGCTGAGCTTGGCTTGTGTATGGAGTCAGCTGTGCAATGCTTGTTGGTCTTGAATCTTCACTGATCTTCACTTCGCTGAAAGAGGCGTAGCTGAGAACTGGTGCTCTCTGCTGTTCCTCCTGGTCCCTCCTGCTGACTTGTGCTGAGGCTGAGGCCTGGCTGTTTCTGCTAGGTAGTGTCACAGCTGCTGATTTGTGTTTGCTATCCTGACACTACTGAACTAGACTACTGGTGTGTTTGTGAAGTGTTTGCAAGTGGATCGAGCTGCCGCTGCTGACCGGTGAACTGAACTGCTGATTTCCAGACGATGCAGACAGGATTTGCTCCAAAGAACCTTCCTAAACAGGTCCACTTCCCCGTATCCTTTCTTTTCCAATACCCCTGGTGGGTAGTGGGCTTAAAGGGAGGTTAAAGCATTTAAGATTATGTTTGAAAAAATTAAAGTTACACCTAGTGGCTCGCTGTCCCTTCCTGCTGCCTATGAATCCAGATGTAGAACTCTCTGCTACCTCTCTAGCACCATGTCTGCCTGCAGGCTGCCATACTTCCTGTCTTGATGACAATGGACTAAACCTCTGAACTGTAAGCCAGTGCCAATTAAATTCTTTCCTTTATAAGAGTTGCTGTGGTCATGGTGTCTCTTCACAGCATAACACAACCCTCACTAAGACACAAGCCAGGGCCTCAGAGAGCTGGCAGTGATGTGCTCCCTGTATTCGGAAGTAGGGTTACTTTCCTAGGGCCACTGAACTGAAGGAGCACAAATGGGAAACTTTAGGGATGTGTCTGATCTCTTGGATCATGACAGGATGTTGTCATCTACAAAGTTCATTTTTGAGATATATGCAACCTGGTTACAAAAACAATCTCATAATGTTTTAAGTAAGTTTGTGATTTTGTATGGGGATCATAGCTGGCCTGGGGCACACAGGGCCCACGATGGAAGGGAGACCTGCAGCCATCCTGAGTGACTGGAGAGCCACTTTGGCTTTGCTGATGTGCCACTCCAGGGTGTCCTCCGGTCTTGAGATCATGTTCGTGTTTATGGTGGTTTGAATGAGAATGTCTGCCACAGGGTCATACGTTTGAATGCTTTGTCCCCGGTTTGTAGAGCTGTTTGGAAAGGATTAAAATGTGTGTCCTTGCTGGGGGTGTGTCACTGAGAGTGAGCTTTGAGGTTTCTGAAGGCTCATGAACCCTCAGAACTTTCTCTCTGCCTCTTGGCTGCAGATCAAGATGCGAGCTTCCCCCCACCATCATGGACGCTAAAGTCTGAAACTGAAAACCAAATTAAATGCTTCTTTTTATAAATTGCCTTGTTCATGTTGTTCTATCACAGCAACCGAAGACACCGTCCGTCTTTTTATAAAGACACAGATCACATCAGATTAAGACCTACCCCATTCTACTTACACCCAATTAAATCCTCAATGACTCTATTTCCAACAGTGTCACCTTTTGAGATAGTTCCAAATAGTTTGAGGGGACATAAACTCATTACATGACTTTCGAGGTTTGTAGTGCCAGGAAAATATTAGTGCCCCCCCCCCAAAAAAAAACAGGAGCCAATCTGATGCTACTCATAGCAGGGTCTTGAGTTAGCTTTCCCCCCTCCCCCCAATGCACTGCCATCACACAGGATGGTTTTGGTGGTGGTGGTAGCCCCGAATGTCTATGGGGCAAGGCTGTATGGTAAACAACAAGCAGGGCATATGTGTGCAAACATCTCATTGGAAAGCTACTGTGGCTGCTGCTGGGAGTCACATCATAAACTTAATTTCTGCTCCCCTCTGCACTGGTGGTCATCAGGCAGGGGTTGGGCTTGTAACCTGGGGATGCAGGTTTGTTGGGGGAATAACCTGGAAATGCTGGTCTTGTTGGGGATTAGCCTAGAGATTGGTGCTAGGCTCAGTCGGGTTTTTGTTGGGGGGCAACTTGGAAACTAATGCTAGGTACCTGCCTGTTAGTTCACCTGAATTCAAACTTAGGTCAGGTTCTCCAAAATAGAGTCTGAACTTAAAAGGTTCGGCCTCTCATCACAGAGACAGTAGTTAAAGCCAGGAGACAGAGATGGCCACTTCCCTGGCCCCTAGGGAACAAATGACAGAGAAGCTAGCTTTGAAAAGGGTTTTGTAGGACCAGGAGGAGGAGACAGAGCACAAGGCTGGGAGAGAAGGGGGTAGAAGTAAGGGGTCCTGAGAGCCAGGACTAAAAGTGTGTCCTGGGGAATGGAGGCTGGGCCCAGTGCAGCAGAGAGTAGAGAGTAAGAAGCGCAGTAGAGAGATGGCTCAGTGGCCCAGGGCTTGCCTTGTTCACGGGAGTTCAACCCCTGGGACAGACTACAGAAAGTCGTCCTCGTCTTACAGAAGAGTTGGGAGAAAGATGGAGGGACCCAAAGAGAACAGGGACTCCACAGGAAAGCTAACAGAGTCAACTAACCTGGACCGGTGTGGGGCTCCCAGAGTCTGAATCACCGATCAAAGAGCAAGCACAGGCTGGACCCCCTGCACATGTAGCAGATGAGCAGCTTGGTCTCCATGGGGGTTCCCTAACAACAGGAGCAGGGGCTGCCCCGAGCCTGTTGCCTGCCTGCCTGCCTGCCTATGGGTCCTGCTCCCCTAAATGGACAGCCTTGTCTGGCCTCAGTGGGAGAGGATGTGCCTAGTTAGTCCTGAACATCCTCATGTGTGGGGTGGGGTGTCTGGGCATGGGGGTATCAGTGTGTGGGGTTGACACCCAAAGGGGACTTCCCTTTCTAAGCTAAATGAGGGGAGGACTTATGTGAGGGGGTACTGGAGGAGAGGAAGGGCTGATACTGGTTTATAAAGTGAATAAATAAACTTAATTTAAAAAGCTGTCCTCTGACCTCCACGTACACACCACCCACCATCTCACACACGCATGCTAATAATACATGAAATAACAGGAAGAGACAGAAGGAAACAGCCACCTGGCCTGAAAAACAGAAGTCACACTCTTTTGAAGTGTCTTTCGAAGCGTGGCCCTGGGAGAAGAGTCCTTGGGGACCTCAAGGGCTGAAAACCCTAATTTTTGTTCTCTCCACCCTTGCCCGACAGAGCCACAGGAATGAGAGTTGGCCGTCTTGCTCATTTCTGGATTCAGTGTGGGCATGGCACACACAGAGTGTTTGTTAAACTGAGCTGACTCCTGTGTTAGCCAGGAGTGAGTATGGCTGCACAGATTTATCTGGTTCCTCTCGGCTATAAAGTCCTCTGTGTGACACACTCCATCAGCTGCCCTTTTAACAATACAGTAAGAACTTTAATTAGCTGCTTGTAATTTTGCTTGGTAAGTGTCTATTACTTCGGTAAAATGCCATGACCAAAGGTAACGCGGGAAAGAAAGGGTTTATTTCACCTTACAGCTTAAAATTTCACCACCCAGGGAAGTCAGGGTAGGAGCTGATGCAGAGGCCATGGAGGAGTGCTGCTTGCTGGCTTGCTCCTCATGGCTTGATCAACCTGCTTTCTTTTTGCACCGGGACCACCAGTTCAGGCAGGATGGCACTGCCCCAGTGAGCCTGCCCCTCCCACATCTGTCGCCAATCAAGAAAACACACCACAGGCGTGCACACAGGCCAATAAGGGGGAGTCGGTTTTTTAATTGAGTTTCACTCCTCCAAAGTGATTCTAGCTTGTGTCGAGTGGACACAAAACCAGCTGACACAGCAAGCATTCATTAAGTGAGACAGCTAAGCTGGTATCCCATTGATGACCTTACCTAGAATCTGTTAGGTACCTACACTGTGCTAAGCGCTTACACGGCGTACTGGCTATCGCTGCTTCTCAAGTTTTCGGCTATCATCGAGTGTGTATTGTCTATATTCTGGCCCATTTAACAAATGGAATAGCAGAGGACCTAGGGCAGGGACGGGTGATGGTAAGACAAAAAAAAAAAAAAAAAAAAAAAAAGAGGAAGCCACTTTCCCCTGGGAGATTTGATAAAAGTGTTTGACCTTTTACAAGAGATCTGCTAAGTTCTTAAGTCTTCCTTCTGACGCTCGTTTCTAATAAAAAAGCAATGGCAGTTACCATATGGGGCATTTGGATGCCATGACCAATGATAGGTTGGAAACCCTCCCCAGCACAAGGGGGGAGACCCTCATCTGCCCTTCTTCCCCCACACCCACCTCTGTCTGCTAACATGTCATTGCTCCTTGTCTCCCTGTTTCCAGCATCCCACCAAGAGTGCCTGCCCAGGGGCTCAGGTTTTGACCATGTATGGACAAGAGCCCAGCTCCTAGCTGGCAGGTCATCACTCCTCACCTCAGCTCTACAAAACCCCCTTGCTTTAGCCTGGCTGTGGGACTTCACTGAACTTCACCTGTGAGACCAATGAACCCACCCGAGAGCTGCCTCCTAATAAACCCGTCTTTATCTACTTTTAATCTGGTCTAATCTGGCCTATATCTGTGTCACTGAGGGAGAGAAAATGTCTATCAACCAAGACCAGCCCTGTTGGGCTCCTCCTTCTGCCCTGGCTGTCTTAAATAGACTCAAATGGCCAGCTGACTACCTTCCGGCAGTACCAGCCACAGGTACCTATGCAGTCTCTACAGGAACCTCAGTAAACTATACAACTGTGGCAACCCATAGTTTGGCCCTTGAAGGTGCACCCTCAGCCAGGGTTGTTTCCACGTAGTCTAAATGGGACTGCTGGCTGTCACAAGCCTTGCCAAACTCTAGGTAACCCTGCAAGCATTTCTCCTTGGGCCAGATGAAGAACAGTCCCACCTGGTGACCCAGCAGGGGGATTGTGTGAGCGATGCTAAAGGGATGCTGTGATTGGTGAGAACACAAACCTTCATTTGCATGTGAAGTTTTCTGGGATTGGTACAGACAACCTTCTCTATTTAAACCGACTATTTGGCTCACTGAGTGAAAGGACCCCTTTCCCACCCCTGCCTCTCTTGGTGTCCCAGCATTAGGTCCAGTGAAAGGCTGTCCTTAGTGGTTTTGAATTGTTTACTCTTAGTGGTTCAGGCTGAGCTGGGAACAGGAAGAGAGCAACAGTGAGACAAGAGAGTACCAACAACAGGCAAAGTTGACAACGGTCAGCGTTGAGCTGCAAAAGCAGCAGGACGGCCAGCTAGCTGCTGGGCAGATGACGGAGGAGCCACTCGACAGTTGGAAAGATGGCTGGCACAGGAACAGGGATGACAAAAGCAGAGTGGGGAGCAAGGCTGGAGAAGAGACAATAGATATCAGAAAAGAGAAACCTCCAGCCCTGGCTATGGAAGACTTCCAGAGAGCTGTCAGGCCTTTAGGGCCAAGGGTCTCAAACACCCCAGGTGCAGGAGCTGGAGTCCTGGCTGCCATCAAGGCTGAGTGAGGAGTGCTGACCTCCTGTGCCCAATAAGAGCTGTAACACTGTTACCCAGGCTATGTAAGGGCTATCTATCTATATGTGTAGCTAAGGTCCGGCCACCTGAGGCCTGAGTGGGAGCTGGACCACTAGAGGGGCCACTTGCCGCTGCTCTCACCTGTCTGGGGCAGTACTAGCTGTCGCTGTTAAACACCTAGAGATACCAGACCTCCCAAAGAGGAGCACTTTAACAGAGGGAACGCTCCCAGAGGTCCAGGGTGTTTAGAGGTGCTTGGTGACATTCTACTTGCCGCTGAGAGGGGGAAGGGGCTGAGTTGCATGAGTAGGTTGGGGGCAGGGCTGCCAAGCTGCAAGTGCAGCAGCACAGAGCAGAGCTCACTGACATTTTTTTTTTAAAGATTTATTTTATTTATTCCATGTATGTAAGTACACTGTTGCTGTCTTCAGACACACCAGAAGAGGGCACCAGATCCCATTACAGATGGTTGTGAGCCACCATGTGGTTGCTGGGATTTGAACTCAGGACCTCTGGAAGAGCAGTCAGTGCTCTTAACCACTGAGCCATCTGTCCACCCCCTCACTGACATTTAATACGCAGCCTCTATCTGCTTCACAGCTGAGTGGCGCTAGGCAGTGAGATGGGGTCCTTGAGCCCACTCAGTCACAAGGAAGACACTCCATTCTCCCCACATTTAGGGTTTGTAGCTCAAGGCTTCTTTTATGGTTGAACAGGTCTTTAGGTGTTTGCTGAGTGATCCCTTTTGCCTTGGACAAGGTACCTCGAAACCAGGCAAGTGTTGGCAGTTGCTGCAGTGTTAGACAAAAGGAGGAACCTGGAACGATCAGGGCTGAAGGGCAGAGCCAGACTTGCAAGTATTCAACTGGAGAATGAAGGAACCTGCTGGAGAGACGACTCAGTAGTTCAGAGTACTTGTTACTCTTACAGGACAACCTTGGTTTGGTTCCCAGCACTACATAGGAGGCTGAGTGTGTCTGATGTCCTCTCTGGCCTCCATGGTCACCTGCTCACAGACAATACACACACACACACACACACACACACACACACACACACACACACACACAGAGAGAGAGAGAGAGAGAGAGAGAGAGAGAATAAAAATAAATTTAAAAAAAGGAATATTGTAAATTATATGAATTGAAGCAAGATGTAATGTTTTACTTGGGAAGCTGAGACACAGTAACTGCCTATGAATTCAGGGCCAGCTTGAGCTACAAAGTCAGACTGTCTCACCCTCCCCCCACCACCTCAGAATTTTGTTATTCTTTTCCTGGATGAAATAACTTCTCGATCACCACTCTCTCCCTATCTTTACTGACAGAAGTCATCCTCATTACCTCAGTTTACTAATCTGTAAAATAGAGAGAAAAAAAATGTTTCTGTTGAAGGATTTCTTGAAGGATCAAGTCGTAAGTGCACGGAGAGCTTGGTAACACAAAGGGCTCTTTGGACATGTATTGCCATTATAAATCGCAAGGCTAGTTTCCTCTCCCCTTACTGGGTGCTCCGACTGGCCCCTGTACCATGCTGCCCTCATGCACTCCATTTTTCTGCCTGCAACAAAGAGAGGAAGTGCGAGACTACTTACTGCTTGCCTCTCCAGTAGGAGGTTGAGCCAAGCTGGTTCTTCTCTCCACCTCTCCCGGCGCCCAGAACTACAACTCCCAGCGTCGCCCGCGGCGGCAGCAGAATCTACGCATGCGTTGAGCGCCGCCACGCCTGGTCTTAGGCGGTAGACTAGAGCGGGTCTCACTTAGTAGAGCGGGTAGACCTCGGAGCTCCTACCTCCCGCAGCGTCGCGGTCCCTAGTGAGCCGCAGCCGGCCAGTGCCATGATCCGACAAGACCTCTCCACATCCTACCAGGAGGTGCGGACAGGGCGGACGCGGAGGGCGGGTAGGGCGCCACGACCCCTGCGCAGGTGGATGATTGGCACTCCGTGGCGTGCGGGCTCTGCAGCAGGTGGAATCGCTGCGTGATGCGGGCCAGCGGGGATGATAAGGGATCCTGGCGTCTGGGTGTGGGGAAAGCGCGTAGCCAGCCGCTTCTCAGCGGCTCCTCGCCGCCCCCACGGCCCCACGACCCCCGCAGCCCTTTGTCTGTCGCCGGAGCCTCCGGCTTCCCCTCGCAGAGCCGCGCTGGCTCCGGGCCCCTTCTGCTCCTCTCGCTTGGGGCTGCCCTGGCCCTGCCCTGCCTGGGTGTCTTCCCGCGGCACTGCATCCTTAGCCGTCAGCCACTACTGTCCAGGTTTGCTTGAGGCCGTGCAGCCGTCCCATACCGTTAGACCTTGTCTAACCGGAGCAGCCCAAAACCAACAGCTCGTCTCGATGGCCGTCTCCACCCACGGAGGCCCTGGCCACACTGGAAACTCACTCCTTCCAAACGAGTTAGCAGCGTTCTGAACTCAGCGCCCTGGGGTCACCAGGATGCGGACAGCTCTTGCTTCTGCGGAGTTTTGGGGTACTAGTTTCAGAGGACCGCAACTTAGCAGAGCTTATAAGATAATGTATTGAAATGCAGGCTGCTGTCCTGTTCGTAGAGCAAGGCCACAAGTGGATTCAGGTGCTCACTGGAGTCGTGCTTAATGGTAGAAGGCTCTAGAGAGGCCCCGCCTCCCTTCGCTTTCAGGTCTGTTTTGAAGTCCCAAGAAGACTCCCTTTCTTGCCTGGGTTGTTTTGAGAGCGGACCTGACTGAGTTAGGTGTTTGCTGAGGTTCTGCCCCAGAAAGGAGCATTCTGAGAAGTTTATCCTGGGATAGGCAAAGGCCTGTGATGGCTGCTGAGTATCTGGAAGAGGATTGGAGGGACGGGGATTGCCACTGTACCTGGGACGGGGTGACTTGGCCAGGCTTGGCTTCTGAGAATCTCCAGTCTTCCTGGGACCACTGTCTCTCTAGAGTTTTGTTTGTTTGTTTGTTTTTAACAAATCATCTAGAGTAATTGTGAAAGATCTCTGAGGGCTGGGTGTTTGTAGCTGAGATAGTTCAGTACTTGTGCTAGGTTTACTAGGAGGTAGAGGCAGAAGGGTCAGGAATTCGAGGTCATTCTCCACTATAGTGAGTTTGAAATTAGCCTGGATTACATGAGACCCTGTCTCAGAGTGGGGGGAAAAGTACCTTTTAACTTGATGTGATCTCCCCAAGAGCCCCCTCCAAACTGACTTCACCTGCCTTCCTCCTAAAAGGACGGGACACTTATCCTGATCTTTGCTTTCTCAGCGGCAAAATTTCCCCCATCTGACAGGTCATGCAAGAACGCCGTGAGCTGAGGTTGCACTTGCCTGGTACCTGGCCATCTGTCACCTTCTGCTGTGCCATTTGCACCCACATCTGTGGGCTCTTTAGTCCCCATGGAGCTCTGACACCAGTTTTGCTGTTCTGGGTTTTTCTCTAAGCCACATTTCCTCTTCCTCTGGGAAGTGGCTAGGACCATGGGCTTTGGAATGAGACCAAGGTGGCGTGACTCCTATTTCATTAACTGACTCTCTCCTGGGAGATGTTGAAGGGTAACTCCAGTGCTTGTCCTGTGTGCAACTGGAAACAGAGTCACTTCGAGTGTATTGCACAATGACAAGGTTGTGCTGGGCCCTGAACTGAGCATTGGTGTCCTTAAAGGTACACCACCAAGGAGGTGCACACTGCAGGGGGCTTTGTTGAAAATGTAGGAAGGGATTAGACATCAGACACAGCTAGAGGTAGCCCTGAGAATGCCAGGGTGGTCACCAGAAGCTAGGAGACAGGCTGGGAATACGAGTCTCCCTCACAACTCAGCAAGCCAGACTAGCTAAGTCCTTTACTGTAGTTTCCCAGCATCCGGCTGTGAGAGAAGTCTGTGGAATTGGTCTCACACATCCTGTATCATGTGACCTTTGTGCATGTGTGACAATTATGTGGATGGCAGCTTCTGCTTTTTTAGCCTAGAGAAAAAGCAAGGCCGGTCCAGCTACACTGTTCACGCTTTCTCCCCTTCAGCTCAGTGAAGAGTTGGAGCAGGTGGTTGAGAACTCGGAGCAGGCAGATGAACGGGACAAGGAGCTGGTCCAAGTTCAAGGTCCAGGTGTTGTGCCAGGTGAGTGGGTTTGGGGTACTGGAGACTGGCTGTGTGCTGCTTGCTACGGCTGGAGGCCCAGTCCAGGCACCTTGCCAACCGAGGGAGGGACATCTCTCCTTCACGCTTGTACCCTGGCATTGGGTCTCAAGGTCTGCCCCACTAGTAAAGCTCTCCATATTTAATCAGCCTCCAGCTGGAAGATGTGCCTTTTCAAGGTCTGCATTCTTGATAGTTTGTAACCAGTTCCTGAAGCCAGGCCATTCTTTTTCCCTGAGGAGGTGCTGGCCAGCCTGTCTCTAATGTGCTGATCTTGTCTCGGAGCCCTGTGGGAGAAAAGCTCTTGTCAGCAGGCCTCTCCAGCACTGCTGCCTGGTGGGTGGGCTTACCGAGGCTGGTTCCCTGCTTCATGCTCTACTCAGGCTCACGCTTCAGCGGGCTTCCTTGAGCTGGGCGTATGTGTCCTACATGTCCATCTGCCCAGCCGGTACCGCTTTTGCTGTTCTATTCCTGTTTTTGGAATCCTCAACCCCGTTTTTAAAAAGACTTTTTTTTTTTAAATTTCCGTATGTGTGTCTGTGTGGGTGCATGTCCCGTACATGAGGATGCTCACGGAAGCTGGAAGGTGGCATTGGACTCCCTGGAGCTGGACTTGAGGGGGCTGTGAGCACCTGACATGCATGGATGCTGGGAACCGGAACTTGGATCCACGTTTATTTTGTGTTAAAGAGTTGAGGGATGGGCATTGTGGAGGTCAGGGGACAACTTGTGGGGATCAGATCTCCTTCCCCTGTGTGGGTTCTTGGAATTGAACTCGGACTACAGGGCTTTGTAAATGTCTTTGCCCACCAGGCCATTTTACTGGTTCCAGCTCTTTGGGGGAGCTGGGGTGGGCGGGTGGCTGAGTGAGTGCTTTAGTAAATGGACAGAGTCTCAGCCGGGTTCCAGCTCTTTGGGGAAGCTGGGGAGGTGTGTTCTGATCTTTTAGTTCCTCTGTCTTGGGGGGACAGGAAGTCCTGTGATTCTGCCCACTGCCCACTGCCCACTACCTAGAGGAGACCTCGGAAGCAGCAGGTCTGCTCTCCCAGGGCTCTCCCAACTGCCGCATCTAATTCTCAAAAGAACTTTGCAAGGTGGTGTCTCTCTAGATGCGAACTGAAGACTCAGGCTTGGTGAAGCATGGAGACAGACTTAGGCACTCTGACCCCCACTCCACCTACTGACTGGTGGCTTTTTAAAAATCTTTATTTTGTATGAAATGGAGGTCAGGGGGACAACCTGTGGGACTCCGATCTCCTTCTACTGTGTGGGCTCCGGGAATTGAACTCAGGCCATGGGGTTTGCAAGTGCCTCGGCCCATGAAGCCATCTTGCTGGTCTGGCTTACTTTTAAGTCGACACATAACTGTCGTATTTGTGGGGTTCACTGTGATATTTCCGTACATATGTACATTCTGTGAGGATCCCATCTTGGAAACTGGTGTATAATCTCATTCACTTATCACTTTGTGGTAAAAAAAAGTCTCTTGAAGTTGTTTTGAAATATGTGACACATAACTGCTAACTGCAGCAGGGCCTCGGGACACACTGCTCCTGTCTACTGTCAATGCCCTTGACTTCTCTCTCACGCTCCCCTCCCTGTTTCTGGCACCCACTGCTCTCCTGTGTCGAGGAGGTCAGCTGTTCTAGAGTCGTGTGAGTGAGTGAGCTCATGTGATGTCTCTCTGGGCCAGCCTCAGTTCTTAGGTCCAGTCACATCTCAGATAAGAAGACTCAAGCTTCTTTTGCAGAAGGGCTTATGTAGCCCAGGCTGGTCTTGAACTCACTGAGGGTGATCTGGAACTTGTAACCCTACCCTCACTAAGATTCTGTTGGAGGGAGTCTGCATAAATACGGACTGCCTCCCCCTGTTGTTTTCTTCCAAGTTGGTGTTTACTCCAGGACAGGGGCAGCCGACAGACTGCCAGTGGACTTCTAGATTGTCATCTTGTAATTGATCTACTCTAAACCCCGGTTTGCAAGATGAGAGCGGCCCAGTTTCCCCTTACTCTTTGACGACTCTTCCCAACCATTTAGATTCAGCACCAGGAGGTGCCTTGCCTGGCGAGGTCATTTTTAAACTTGTGAGCTTCTAGACTTGGTTTGCATAATTGGGTCTGCGGGGCCACTGTGGATCCCTGGCACCCCTGTCTCTACCTTTCTCTCACTGGCCTGTCTCTCACCGAGTAGGCAAGACTCGGCCAGCGAGTCCCCCAGAGAGATGCCGTCTCGGCTGTCCCAGCTCCTGTCCCAGCTCCAGGATTACAAACATGACCCACCAGACGTGGCTTTTTTTAACATTACAGTCCTAGGAATTGAGCTCTGATCCCCAACCCCTCCTGAACCTTTATGTTGGTTCACGTTCCTGGCTTCTGTGAGTATGGCTGCAGTAAATATGGGGTGCTGACTGTCGGATGAGTTGATTTCGTCTTCTCTGGGTACACTGGCGTGTGGCTGGATCACATAATAGTTCTCTCTTTCCTTCCTTGCTTCTTCCCTCCCTCCCTCCCTCCCTGAGGCAGGCTCTCCTGTATCTCAGGCTGGCCTTGTTATGAAGGGGAAGATGGCCCTCATGATTGGAACAAGTGCCAGCATGTCTCCAGCCCCTGCTTCATGTAGATATTTGCTGTTAGGAACTCCCTTTTTGAAGCCGGGTCACGCTCTGCCGTCTAGGCTGGCCTTGAGGTCTCGTGACTGTTGGCATTCTGGTTGCTTGAGTTGCAGAACTGGGCCACCACACTTGACTGTGGCCGACTTTTATTCTCCCATTTCAGATCTGCAGAGGAGCCAAGCTTGTTTGTAAGCACTCGGGTCGGTCAGCTGACAGTCTAACTCTAACTCTGGGGGGCCCAGCACCCCCCTCTGGCCCCCGCAGGTATCTTCCCCACCAAGTGTGGCACACATCCACAAAAATAAGTCTTAAGTTTTGGAAGTTGACATTTTGTGACACAATAATGGAGTATTCTGAATTTAATTGTGAGCTTACCCCTCTATCTTAGTCTGGGTTCCTATTCCCGCACAAACATCATGACCAAGAAGCAAGTCGGGGAGGAAAGGGTTTATTCAGCTTACACTTTCACATTGCTGTTCATCACCAAAGAAGTTAGGACTGGAACTTGAAGGTCAGGAAGCAGGAGCTGATGCAGAGGCCATGGAGGGATGTTACTCACTGGCTTGCTTCCCCTGGCTTGCTCAGCTTGCTCTCTTATAGAACCCAAGACCACCAGCCCAGGGACGGCACCACCCACAATGGGCTGGGTCCTCCCTCCTTGATCACTAGTTGAGAAAATGCCTTACAGCTGGGTCTCATGGAGGCATTTCCTCAACTGAGGCTCTGCTGTCTGTGACAACTCCAGCTTGTGTCAAATTGACACACAGAACCAGCCAGTACACCCTCCCAGAGGGTTACCCTGTGTGCATTACCCTTGTGTTTCTGGCTAAAACAATTCCATTTCTGTTTCTTATTAGGCCAGGCCAATGATGAAGAATCCTCCAGCTTTCTTTGACATGGAAGGATTTTTAAATTTTCTTCATTTCTGAGAAGCCATGTCACTGAGGGTGATGTTCTCGGCTGTGGCACTTCCTCCCAGCATTCTGAGTTCACCATCCTATTCTGTCCCTTTCTGGCCTTCCAGGTATCTGCCTGTCCGTCTGTCTGTCTCTTCCTCCCTCTCTCTTCTCCCCTTTCTCTTCTCTCTTCTTTTTGTCTGTCCATCCATCCATCCATCCTTCTATCCATCTATCCATCCCTTTTTTTTTCCTGAGATATGATCTCCCTGCAACCAGGTTGGCCTTGAACTTGTAACTCCTTACCTCAACCTCTCTCCAGTGCTGGGATGGCAGGTTAGACCTTCCACTCCCGGCTCCAGGTCTCTCTGTCTCTGTCTCGACAGCTTGCCTACATTTTCTTGAGAGAGGAAGTTCTTTGAAGTAAATAGAACTTGAGTCCCTGTTCAGACCTTACTCAGTGGTTTTTAGCTGTGGTTTACTAAATCCTGTCCTCTGTGCCTTCCTCCATCCCCTCCTCCTCCGTAATTCCCACCGTGTAGATCTGTCCTTGGCGGTTTTCCTCAGGTTTCTCTTCTCTTCATCCACACCTGCCTTATTTCCATAAACCTGACTTCAGGTCTTAAAACTCATTCTGCTTGTTTTGGTCCCTTGCTGCCCCTGCTGCCCCTGCTGCCCCTGCTGCTCCTGCTGCTGCTGCCCCAGCTGCCCCTGCTGCTGCATTTATTCCAGTTTTTGATTCATTGGCGTCTCTCACACCTTTCCTTCTGCCCCTGAGACTGTTCTGTGAGTAGTCCTGGCTGTCCTGGCCTATATTATACAGTTCTAGCTGACCTAGAATGCACTCTGTAAAACAGGCTGGTCTCAAATTCAAAAGAGATCCCCCTGCCTCTGCCTTCCGAGTGCTGGAACTAAAGGTGTGCCCCACGTCTTCATCTTTCATGTTTCAATAACCGAGTCTATCCTTTTAGAACACATTGCTTCTCTGGTTTCATTGAGGAACTGCCGGCTTCCTCTCACTTCGTTCGTTTCCTTGATCACTACTTGAATTCCTTCTCCTGCATTTCCGCTAAGTTCCTGGAGAGTTACTGTGTCCTTTGTGGAGTCATTTCCTTGCTTCTTGTGCCTCATGTGGTATTCTGTGTAGTTCCACACATGCATGTAATAATGCCAATAAAAACATTCCTCTGCTCACCCACTGCCCTTCCCAGCCTGTCAGTGGCCACTGGTGTACTCTCAGGCTGACTCTTTAACGCCACATCTGAGCGAGATCCTGAGGGACTTGTTTGTGGGCATCTTCTTTTAACATAAAGTTATCTGGGGCTGGAGAGATGGCTCAGCGGTTAAGAGCACCCGACTGCTCTTCCAGAGGTCCTGAGTTCAATTCCCAGCAACCACATGGTGGCTCACAACCATCTGTAAAGAGATCCAATGCCCTCTTCTGGTGTATCTGAAGACAGCTACAGTGTACTTATATATAATAAAATGAATAAATCTTTAAATAAAAAAATTTAAAAAAATTAAAAAAAAAATTAAAGGGGTTGGGGATTTAGCTCAGCGGAAGAGCGCTTGCCTAGCGAGCGCAAGGCCCTGGGTTCGGTCCCTGGCTCCGAAAAAAAGAAAAAAGAAAAAGAAAAAAAAAAATTAAAAAAAAATTTTAAAGTTATCTAGTTCTAGTTTCTGCAAAGAGGTCAATTTCATTTTTCTCTCTGTGAGTGTGTGTGTGTGTCTTTGTGTGTGTGTGTGTATGTAGTGATATGTGTATATGTCCTCCTATGTATAATATGTGTGCACACGTGTGTGCATATGGAACCGGGGTGAACTAACCCAGCCTATGAATGGCGCCATCCACATGTAATCTGGATCCTTTCTCCTCAATTAGACCGCTCTGGAAATGACCTCAGTGTCTAGAAGTTTGTTTCTTAGGTGATTCCAAAAGCAGTCAGAGTGCAGTGCAGATGCTCATCCTGAGCTGGGGAGAGGCCGGTTCAGTGACTGAGGAGCCTGCAGACTGAGAATATTCTTCAGCTGTCGGAAGGGATGTCTGCGACGTCAAGGGCTATCTATGGTGTGTTTGACCTCTGCTGACCTTTGGTCTGGCTGCTCTGTCCATGATGAAGGCGTGTGTTGAGACTATGATCATTCTGGGTCCTCTTCCCCGTCTGGGGAAGTGGGGTTTGTTTTGTGGAATTGATACTTGGTACAGTAAACTTAGAGTTGTGTATCTTCTGGGTGAATTGATCTCTGGGTCACTGTGTGGCAACCTTCTCTTAGTTCTTGTCTTGACGTCTCTGTTGTCCAGTGCAAATATGGTTACTCTTTATGGTTTCCGTGATTCAGGTTTCCGTTTGCTTAGTACATCCTTTTCCATTCTTTTGCTTTTAAGCTTGTCTGTCTTTGCATGTGAAGTCAGTTTCTTCTAGGTGATGATGCATATATTTAAAAGGTTTTAAGGTTTATTTATTTATGTGGGTGAATGTATACCATAGGAGTGCCTGAGAGTCAGATGATTGGGAGTCACCATGTGGGTGCTTGGGAATCAAACCAGGCCCTCAGCCAGAGCCACAAGAGCTCTTAACGGCTGATCCCTCTCTCCAGCCCCAGCCATGCGCTCCTGCGTCCCCTCTCTCATTGGATCCGCCTGTACCTCTGGTTCTGTCCATTTAGGTCCCCATACAGGCCAGTGACTCCTTCCCAGTATCCTGTGGGGTTCTTCCTGCTGTTCCCAGCATCCTTTGCTCTGTCCCTTGTTGGCTGCTGTGGTTCAGTGGCTTCTCACTGTGGAGGTAAAGTTGTCTCTTCTGGAGTTTCTGCTCTCCCAGCAGGACTTACCTTTCTTGTAACTGTATGGCTTTATGTTGGTAAATCTTGACTGTTGGTTGGCTCTGAGAAGTGCCAACACCAGTGTAGCGTACTCCTTTCGGGTGTCGCGGCATGATTCTCTGAAGAGGAGTGAGAGAGGAAGGACAACCCTGGATGCAGCTGTCAGTAGCCCAGATGGAGCAGAGAGGAAAGGAGGACACAGTGTCACCTCGCTTCCCGATACTGTGAGGTGAGCTGCTCCACTCTGTCACATTCTCCCTACCACAGGAGACTGCAACCTCTGAGATGCGTGAGACAAAGAATCCTCCCGCATGTGATTTGCCTAGATGATGCTGTCCCTGTTGCACCAAGTGGCTAACAGCGTGGCCTTGAACAACTTCTGTAAAGCCAGTCTGTGGACACGGATGCCTTCAGTTTGTTATCTTAGAAGGCCCTTGTTCCTCCTACCTTCTCCAAAGATAGACCGCATTGCTGTGTGTAATATTCTTGGTTGTAGGGGTTCCACTGACGGGTCTGCCGCTGGCCTATCGGGGTGCCCTTAATGTCACTTTCCACATCTGTGTGCAGATTTTACAACTTCGTGCTTTCAGCAGCGTCACTGTCACATGCTGTGCTGTAGCTCTCTCCTGGTCATGTCTGCACTGTCACATACTGTGCTGTAGATCTCTCCTGGTCATGCGTGCACTGTCACATGCTGTGCTGTAGCTCTCTCCTGGTCATGTCTGCACTGTCACATGCTGTGCTGTAGATCTCTCCTGGTCATGTGTGCACTGTCACATGCTGTGCTGTAGATCTCTCCTGGTCATGTGTGCACTGTCACATGCTGTGTGGTAGCTCTCTCCTGGTCATGTATGCACTGTCACATGCTGTGCTGTAGCTCTCTCCTGGTCATGTGTGCACTGTCACATGCTGTGCTGTAGCTCTCTCCTGGTCATGTGTGCACTGTCACATGCTGTGCTGTAGATCTCTCCTGGTCATGTGTGCACTGTCACATGCTGTGTGGTAGCTCTCTCCTGGTCATGTATGCACTGTCACATGCTGTGCTGTAGCTCTCTCCTGGTCATGTGTGCACTGTCACATGCTGTGTGGTAGCTCTCTCCTGGTCATGTGTGCACTGTCACATGCTGTGGTGTAGCTCCCTCCTGGTTATGTATGCACTGTCACATGCTGTGCTGTAGCTCTCTCCTGGTCATGTCTGCACTGTCACATGCTGTGCTGTAGCTCTCTCCTGGTCATGTCTGCACTGTCACATGCTGTGCTGTAGCTCTCTCCTGGTCATGTCTGCACTGTCACATGCTGTGTGGTAGCTCTCTCCTGGTCATGTCTGCACTGTCACATGCTGTGGTGTAGATCTCTCCTGGTCATGTGTGCACTGTCACATGCTGTGTGGTAGCTCTCTCCTGGTCATGTCTGCACTGTCACATGCTGTGCTGTAGATCTCTCCTGGTCATGTGTGCACTGTCACATGCTGTGCTGTAGATCTCTCCTGGTCATGTGTGCACTGTCACATGCTGTGCTGTAGCTCTCTCCTGGTCATGTCTGCACTGTCACATGCTGTGCTGTAGATCTCTCCTGGTCATGTCTGTTTGGGCTCGTAAAGCGTCCATACACAGTATGTCCATTTTCCCCAAGATTAGGAAAGTTTTCTTTCCTGTTTCTCTCCCTGAATCTTTTCACCTAGCCGGCAAAGTATTCTGAAAACGTTAGGATGAGCACTCCCTGCGCCTTTCCTGCTAGTCCTCTCGCAGCCCCCCTGTTTCTTGTTCACATTCTGCCTATCTTTCTATTTCACTGAACTATTTAATCACATTTAAAATCCTTTACCAGGCGTTTATCTATGCGAGTTTCTTTGGGACCTCCCGCTAATAAGCACATCCTTTTGGAAGGATCATGTAACCTCGAGTTCTCATCTGTTTTTGTTCCGGTGTCAGGATTTGTGCGCAGTGGACCAGATGTTTCTACCATTTACCTGTTAGCCTCCATAGTAATTGGCCTTCTCTTGAAAGTCCGTCTCGGTTAGTGGGTTTGTTGTGTGCTGCCCTGGTTTCAGCTGGGCAGCGCAGTACCCATCCATAGCTTCCTTCACTTGTTCTGACAAGTTTAAGGCACAGAGAGGAGGGCAGCAGAGAAGGTCTGGCCGGTCTGAGCCTATGGCTCCAGGGGATTTTGAAAGTACTCTATTCATTTGTTTTTGGACTGTGAGAGTAGGTGTATAACGTAGAGGTTGGGAGTATGAGCTGATACAGAGTTTGGGGCTTCTTATTACTTGAGAACCCCCGATGCTTACAGCTCCCAAAGTCTCACGTAGAAAGAAATGATGATTTTGGTGGACCAGGATCATCAGAGTATGGTAGCAAGCAAGCACTCAGTGGGAGCCATTACTGCTGGGGGAGCAGAGGGCACCTCTTTTCAACCCTGTCTGACAGCGAGATTGGCAGAAATGGAGGCTATAGAGCCACAGCTCTAACTAGAAGAGATTAAATATGTGGGGACGATATGGAGAGGGGGAGGAACAGTGGCTTGGAGCAGGCTCACACCCTCTCCACGCCTGCCCAGTGGTCGGTAGCCCAGCGATGCAGCTTATCTGATTATTATTATCTGGGTGCTTGGTGTTCCGTGAATATGTTGTATTCTCTTCTCCTCTTCTCTTTAAAGGTTTATTGTGTGTGTGTGTGTGTGTGTGTGTGTGTGTGTGCGCGTGCGTGCGCGTGCGTGTGCGTGCACACGCGTGCAAACTTTGCAAAGTTGTTCCTGCCATCCATCATGGGTTCTGGGGATGGATTAGGCTCTCAGGCTTGGTGGGATTTACCTGCTAAGCTGAGCCATCTTGCCAGCCCGAAGTTACATTTTTAAAAAAAATCTTTCCATGTCTAGTAGTAGTTAAAAGATCTTTTATTATTCTGTATGTATGAGTTTTGCCTGTGTATATGTCTGAGAACTACTTGTGTGCCTAGTGCCTATGGAGGTCAGAAGAGGGTGTTAAATTCGCTGGAACTAGAGTTACAGAGGATTGTGAACCACACTGTGGGTATTGGGAATTGAACCTGGTCCTCTGGAAGAGCAGTCAGTGCTCTTGTCGGCTGAGCCCTCTCTCCAGCCCCTCACATCAAGTAAATTTTATCTATCTATCTATCTATCTATCTATCTATCTATCTATCTATCTATCTATCTATCTATCTATCTATCTATCTATCTGACGGCTCTATTTGCACGTATACCTGCATGCCACAAGAGGGCTTCAGATCCCATTACAGATGGTTGTGAGTCACCATGTGGGTGCTGGGATTTGAACTCAGGACCTCTGGAAGAGCAGCCAGTGCTCTTAACTGCTGAGCCATCTCTCCAGCGCCTGTGACTAGTAATTTATTTTTTTCTTGTCTCAAGTTTATTTGTAAAAACAGCATAGACACTGGTCATCTACAAATAGTGTGTAGGTAGGTGTGTAGGTGTGTCACAGCAGTCCGTCTGTCTTCACACTGGCGGGAGCCTTTTCTATGGGGCTGTCACAGGGGCCTGGGCACCTGGGCTGGAACTGGAGTCTGAACCTTAGCTGGAGCTTTGGCCTCTGCCTTGGTTTGAACCTTGGGCTTTGGTTCGCAGAGCCTCTGATCCTTGTCCGTGTAGCTTCTAATCTTCTTCCCAAGCCTGGGTGAGGGATAAAAGCCAGACAGCTGAGCTTGCGGCTGGGGCTCTTTGGCATCTTGGGCTTGATGGCCTGAGGCTTCACAAAGGCCTTGATGGCCTCTGTGTGTGCACTCACTGCCTTTGGATTGTTGGCTTGTGTCTCCTTCAGGCCTTTCTTCTTGTGCTTCTGTGCTTGGTAAAGCTCATGTTCCTCAGGAACTTGGGGTCGACCCCCTTAAGAGATTCGTATCTTTGTGACTGGGGTTTCTTGATGCCATTTCTATGCCATTTACGGGACTGGTTGTGTGTGGTGCGGTTCTTGGACTTGGCCATGACTGCACGGTAACTCTAGGCCCCTGCAATGCCAGAAAGAGAAAGAGCGACTAGTAATTTTTGATTGAACACTGGTGTATTTGGCATGTTCTTCTAAGTGAGCAAAACCAGTAGACTGCATTTGTTAGACCGGCTTACATGATGAAGTCCAGCAGTGGCTGTCTGCATGTGGGAGGGGCAGAGAACCTGGTAGAAGCTTGGTATCTCCCCATTTCCCCTCCCCCAGTGGCAGCCTGGATGCTTCCTGGACAGCGGCTGGTGTTGTGCCTGGGAAGCTGGAGTTAGATGTTAGCAGAGGTTGGCAGTACCCACTGGGGAAGCAGCCGTGCAGGCTGTACTGACTTTTCTCAGGACACTTGTATTTGGGCCGCCCACTGGCAGATGCTGCTCACTTTGACAGTAGGTTTGTGTCCCCTCGTCAGATGGGAGGAGACCAACGTCACAGCCAACACCGATCGGCAGTTGGCATGATGTGGGCTCTGGACCCCGCTGAGGTCTTCTGAAGTACGTTTTGTCTCAGCAGGCAGGCAACGTGGCCAGGCTGAAGCTCTGAGGTCCTGCCTGCCTTTCACAATGGCAGCTAGAGTTACCCGTTTCCCTTCATACTCCAGCCAGTGATTCTGGCACATCAATTATTTGCAGAATTGCTGACCTCACCTCTCTGTGGTTTGCCAGCTTTTAGGATTTCCCCCTTCACTTTCAGCCCCGAACTCTCTCACTCTGAACCACATCATTTAGGGGGTTGGTATAAACCCTCAGGCAAAAAGTTAGACATCCGTGCGTCCCCTGGGACGTTCTCTCCAAAGGTAGATTGCCTGCACTGTCTGCCTGTGTTTGCCTGTTCTTTGAGGCCTTTGTTCATTTCAGGTACACTGTTCAGGTCTTATGGCTGTCATCGAGGCACGTGGTATGACCACACTGCGTGGTCTCTCCTAGAAGCCACAGCCACAGCCACAGCCACATCTGGGCTTTCCCTCATGTCCCTGTGGTTAGAGCTGGGGCAGGAGCACCTTGGGAAGGTGAGCCTAGCTTGCTGGAGGCACCACCATGTTGGATTGCCTTAACACCTCCCACACTTGGCACCACAAGTCTGTTTGTAGTCAAGTTGTTGCAGAAAGGTCTCTAGTGAAAGCTCTCTTAAGCCTAGAGGAAGCCGCCTTCCCACTGCCCTTATGGCCTGGGCTCTGCGCACATGTTCCGGTGCCACTTCCGCTAACCCCCATCCTAAGGACCTCATTTCCAACACCCCCTCCTCAGCCCGTGCCAGACTCTCCTTCCTGTGACAAAATACCCAGCAG
This sequence comes from Rattus norvegicus, assembly GCF_021556685.1. NCBI lineage: Eukaryota > Metazoa > Chordata > Mammalia > Rodentia > Muridae > Rattus > Rattus norvegicus. The sequence goes on from NC_141546.1 coordinate 105,510,964, forward strand.
GAAGCCACCCACGTAAGGAGGGGCTTACCGTGGCTCACGGTCTGATGGAACACAGTCATACAAGGTGCAGCATCAGGGGCAGGCCACCGCTGCTCATATGACATCTGTATTGGGTGCACAGGGTGCCAAGTGCGCTCGGCAAGGAGACCCCCAGTCATCTTAGCTGTCAGGGAAGGTCTCCTTGGGAAAAGGGTTGAGTGAAAACGGGGCAGAGTTGGCAATGAGCAGTTCTTCAGGACAGGCCTAGGGTAGCAGACTCAAGCAGTTCCAGGATTGAAAGAACGTTGTTGAGTGGGGGAGGTGGAGCGTGCCGACCCAATGGCTTGAGGCATCCTGTCCCAGCAGACAGTAAACTTGGTAATGTTGGCAGCCTTGGCTGGGAGAGATGGAGTTGATGTTTCTAGGTGCCCTCCATAAGGTAGGTGAGGGCCTAGAGCTGTTCTGGTGACCCTGGTGTCCTGTTGGCAGGTGTGGACAATGAGTCTGCATCCAGCAGCATCCGCTTCAGCAAGGCCTGCCTGAAGAATGTCTTCTCGGTCCTCCTCATTCTCATCTACCTGCTGCTCATGGCAGTGGCCGTCTTCCTGGTCTACCAGACCATCACGGACTTCCGAGAAAAGCTCAAGCACCCTGTCATGTCTGTGTCTTACAAGGAGGTGGATCGCTACGATGCTCCAGGTAGGGCCTGCTGGGCCAGGCGTCGGTGCCCCAGCGTGGGGGTTTCTGTCAGCAGGCGCTGCCTTGCCTCCCCGAGCCAACACTGTCAGCACAGGCAGGACTGGAGCAGGGCGGTTTAGCTGTAGGCAGGCATCTGAGAGCCAGCGCCAGGCCCTGGGGTCCAGGAGCCCTGGGTGGGCATTGGAGACAGGCTTTCTTAGGCCTGAGGTGGGCAGCAAGTGTTTCTGGGAGGAGCAGCAGGGACCAGGGTGTGTGTGAGGAGGCGGTGTCCTCTTTGGAGAGAGGAGAGAGCTCTGGCTAGAGCTGGAGGCCAGGGATGAAGGGTAGTGTGTTCGTTTCTTTCTGTTGCTGTGACAAGGCACTGTGAGCAAGGTGACTTATAAAAGAAAGGTTTTAGTCGGTTTGTAGTTTCCGAGGGGTAGAGTCCGTGGTGGTGGAGCACGAAGGCAGGCTGGCAGGAAGGACAGGGGTGGAGGACAAGAAGCAGAAAGCACACTGAGAAGGACATCAGCCTCCTGAAACCTCAGGCCTGCCCCTCGGGTGGCACACTTTCTCCAACAAGGCCACACTTCTTAGTCCTTCCCAGACCGCTCCAGCACCTGGGGACCAAGTGTAGGACACAGAGCCTTGTGGGGCTGTTGTAGTTCAAAGTACCACAGGCGTGGGAGGCAGGGCCGGAGCGCGCACGGCACAGGAAGGCCATGGGGTGTAGAGGCAGGTGAGCAGCCATCCAGGCGGGACCTAGCCCAGAGGGACTCCAGGCTGCCCCTGTACCTTTCTCTGCATGTTGGGAGTGACTGATCCTTGTTGTCTACCAGAGTGGGTGATCTAGCTGGCATGGGAGGAATGTGGCTCAGGCTTGCCCACGATGAGCGTGCCACCCACTCTGACCCTGACACACAGGGCATCCGCACACAGGCTGGAGCGGGAGTTGGGAGTTTCCCTGCCAGGAGCCCCCAGACAGTTGCCCTACAGCCAGGCCTGATTCTCTTTCTTTCTTCCTCTGTGGCTTTGCTGTGTCTGCTTCTGCCTCTTCATGGGCTCTTAGTGCAGTGTTTGCTCTCATCCCTGAGCTCCTCCTCGATGCCTGTGCTGTCATCAGTGTCTCCCGGGAGCCTGAGCCAAGGGCACACAGAATGACGCTCTATGGGCCGTGTGATTCTAGATCTCCCAGCAGAGGATAACTAATGAGCCCTGGGAAATCACAGCCCTGGGCATTTGCAGTACCAAGCAGACAGGGCCTGGGAGGCAGCAGAGTTCTGTGAGGGAGGTGCTCTGGTTGGGAGTATTATGAGCCCTGGAAGCCACATTCCCTGGGCAGGGTGCGGAATGACTGAGGTGGTGAGTGCCCTCCACTGGGGTAGGGCTCTGCCTTGCCCCACCCCCGTTTCTGCTGCCACCTTAGTACTTTCCCAAGGAGGTAGGGGTACAGTTCTGTTGGGGGCTCAGTACTGTCACTGTTGACGCTTGCCAATTTCTGTTTGTTCCAGGGATTGCCTTATACCCCGGTCAGGCTCAGCTGCTCAGCTGTAAGCACCACTATGAGGTCATCCCACCTCTTGCCAGCCCTGGCCAGCCCGGAGACAGGAACTGCACCACTCAGAGGATCAATTACACCCACCCCTTCTCCAATCACACCATGGTAATGCCTGCCTCCCTGGATTCTGTTCGCCACACGCCCTAAGGTTCCAGCCTTTTCCCCTGTAGCCTGTTGGCATGGGCTCCCTCGCAGATGAGAGGGGTGGTGTGTGTTACTGGGGCTTCTTGCCCTGAGATGGGAGGGTAGCGGGGCTGAAGGTAGTCCGCCTGCTGCTTGTCTGTCACTGAATATGTCACTTTCCAGGAACTGCCTAGGAATCCATTCTTTGAGAAATTTGCCATCATGAAGATGGTGCACCAATTGGTCGGATGGTAAAGATTGTTGACAGCCGCACCACACAGCACAAACCATGCACAATGCACCTCTGAGGGTCCTTGGGCATGGAGATGGCTTTGCGTTGTTGTGCCTTGGCTTTTTCCCTCCTTTAAGAGGGACTGAAGGGGTCATATGCGAGCTCCCCATCAACACAGACACTTGCTGTGCCCAGGGCATTGCAGATTATGGTGGCTTGAGTGAGAACACCCCCACCCCCACCCCCAATGCTTGGTGCCCAGTTAGAGGAACCAGTTGGGAAGAATTAGGAGGTGTGCCCTTGTTGGAGGATTTGTGTCATTGGGGGGTAGTCTTTGAGGTTTCAAAATCCCTTGCCAGGTGTCTTAGGATCTCTATTCCTGAACAAAACATGACCAAGAAGCAACTCGGGAAGGAAAGTCAGTTTACATTTCCACATTGCTGTTCAACACCAAAGGAAGTCAGGACTGGAACTCAAGCGGGTCAGGAGGCAGGAGCTAATGCAGAGGCCATGGAGGGATGTCACTTACTGGCTTGCTTCCCCTGGCTTGCTCAGCTTGCTCTCTTATAGAACCCAAGACCACCAGTCCAGGGATGGCACCCATCACTAATTGAGAAAATGCCTTATAGCTGGGTCTCATGAAGGCATTTCCTCAAGGGAGGCTACTACTTCTGTGATAACTCCAGCTTGTGTCAAGTTGACACACAAAACCAGCCAGCACAACAGGCTTACTTGTGTGCGCGCTCTCTCTCTCTCTCTCTCTCTCTCTCTCTCTCTCTCTCTCTCTCTCCATCCTCCACCCCCACTGCCTATAGATAAGGATGTAAGCTCTCAGCTATTTCTCCAGCACCATGTCCTCCTGCCTGTGTGCTGCCATGCTCCCTGCCACGGTGATAATGGACTAACCCTCTAAACCTGTAAGCCAGACCCAACGAAATGCTCTCTTTTATTGTCTCGATTGTGATGTCCCTTCATAGCCACAGAACAGGGGCACTGATGTGACTGACTGCGGTAGAGAGGGCCAACACTGTGCCCCCGTGCCTCTGGGCAAAGTGATGGTGGCAGTGGCTTAGAAGGACGTGGAGGGGAATGTGAGCTGTGGCTAGGGACAGGAGCCAAGGACAGCATGAGGACAGCCCGGTGCACTGAGCCGGCACAGGTAGACCAGAAGGCCAGAGACGCTAGTCAGAGAAGGAAGGCTCATAACCCAGGGCAGGACTGTTGGGCGGTGCCAGCTTCTAGCCCCCAGTTGAGTGTGACTGAGTGAGGGCTGACTGATGTGACTCAAGGACTTGGTCCTTCCTGGTTGCAGAGCTGCCTGGTAAGGTACCAGGCCCCAGAGCAGCCGCTGCACAGGCTGAGGGAAGGCCCTCTGTGCCAGTATGGAGACAGGCCTGGGGTTGGATCATCACAGCTGCAGGAATCTCCTTGGGAAAACCTGGTCTGCCAGCGTGTGACGGGAGAGCATTAGGCAAGCACTGGGGAGACGCCCCCTTTATCCCTAACTGAGAGTGGGTGGTTGGTGGCCACTGGACGTTTTCACGAAGCCAAGTTGAAGTAAAAGGACTTGAAACAACAGTATCCAGGCAGGAAGAGGCTCCCGGCTCTCCTCATTCCCCCTGAGAAGCACAGTGGCATTAGGGTGCAACCGTGCCCGGTCTGGGAACTTCTTCCTCTTGCCCTGTGGACTGGCATGCTTCCTAGGAGCCAGCTGCCCACACCCGCAACTTTTACTGCTGTATACTTTGTAACTTTGATGTAAGTTTAAGAGAGGCAAGGGGCACAGAAGTAACCTGTGCTCACAGGAAGGAAGTTAGACATGTTCACTACCCCAGTTCTGGGGGTGGATAGTCTTCCTCATCAACTCGTTCTATCCACAAGCTGTGACCCTCAAGTAAGTCCTCTCCTCCCCTTTCAACTGCTCTCTGAGCAAAAACCGGCATGTAAAGATGTAACCAGACCGGCGTGGGAGTGTGCACCCAAGCACCCTGGGCACTTGGGAGGCTGAGGCACGAGGACCTTGCTGGAGCCCAGGAGTTCAACCTGGGCACCACAGAGAAAGAAACAAGAGTAAGGTTCAGGCACTGGATGTCTGTGGGGCAGGGATAGCTGGAGTGTTCACAGCTGCTTACAATCCCTGGTGATGTCCACACAGGGCCTGCGCGTCCATCTGCTATAGCATGCAGGCAGTCCTCCCTGCGGCTCTCTGAGAAGCGCTGATTGCCTGGGCCTCACCACCGGCTAATCTGCACTCCCGCAAGCCTTGACAGCCACATCCTACAGATTTAGGAAGCCGCCCTCCCTGGGATCTGCACCAGCATTTTTTGCAGTGCGCTTCTAGCTTGAGTCATCTGGGGACTGGGGCTGAGGTGGCCTGTTCTCACCCTGCCCTTCCCACAACCCTTTGCTGTGAGCTGTTAATGTGCAGGCTCTGGCTGGCTGAGTCCTGTGACAGCGACCCCCATTGAGGGTCTTGTTGGGTCACATTGCCTAAGACTGCAGGCTTATGTTGCTTTCCCGGTTCCTTGTGCTCTGGATTTCGTGTGGCCTGCCTGCAGCCAATGATTTCCTTTTGTACAGCCAGGGCCACCATCTTTCCAGTCTGTTTCCTCACTGCCTGGTTCTTCCACCACCCACGGGTGAAGCTCACGCTGTCTCTGGGGCTTCTCTAGCTCCTGACACACTCACCTGACAAAGTGTGCTTATCGGGTCAGGCTTAGCTCCTGTGTGCCAGCACCCTTCCTGAGGCAGCCGCCTGGAGGCCTAGGCAGCGTCTGAGAGCAGCCTGACTGACTGGTAGGCAGGCAGGCTCACATGGGCACCGCTGCATCATGGGACTGCCCAGCAGTGTTGTTCCTTGTGTTACTCCATCCGGTCAGTTCGGTCTCAGTGAGACATCATAGTGCATTCAGTTGAGCAATTACAAGCTAGTTTTAAAGCACATTTAGAAGAGCAAAGAGCACTTACCGAAACAGTTAGGACATTGGAAGAATAACGTGGGAGGGACTGGCCCAGGCTGGAGTCCCCTTCCAGAGCAGGTACTGCCACCTGTGGGCTGCAGTCCTGGCTAAGGGGCAGAGCAGTGCACTGCTTCATGGGCTGCATTCAGGCCAGGAGCAGGGCTGGGAGCTGGTTGGCTAGGGTGCCACATTCAAAACTAAAGCTGGGCCTATGCAGTATGTACATGTAAGATTTAAATTCATAACAGGGGGTGATGGAGAGATGGCTCAGCAGTTAAGAGGTTAACACTGACTGCCTTTCTAGAGGTCCTGAGTTCAATTCCCAGCAACGACATGTGGCTCACAACCATCTGTCATGGGATCCGATGCCCTCTTCTGGTGTGTCTGAAGACAGCAACAGTGTACTTATATACTTAAAATAGATCTTAAAAAAAAAAAAAAACCCACAAAACGTTAGAATCATGACAGGGACATACTGGGGAATGCTGGAGTGTTGGCATATCTTAGCAAGCCAACCTAGAAGGCATACGAGATAGACAAGCGTCATTCTCTGTTCTGACTTGGAAACTCCCATGTGATAGGCATTAAGACAAGGTTAACTGGGACACTGAGGCCAGACACCAACACATAGCAGACAGAAGCAGACACCCTTACTCAGACATTCTGTGTGTGCACAGCCTGTGTGCACTCAGCTGGGCTCCAGGTGCTATGCTGGGACGTCCTTGCGTCCCTGGCCAGCTTGTGTCCCTGGAGGCTGCTGTGTGTTTGCCCGGCAGTGCTTGTGGCTGAAGTCTCTGTGGGCCTCTGTGCGAGGGCTGGGGGCAGTTCCGAGCATTAAGGCTCTGGCTTTTGTCTCCCTGCAGCAGTCAGCCCTGATTGTCCAGGGGCCCCAGGAAGTGAAGAAGCGGGAGCTGGTGTTCCTCCAGTTCCGCCTGAACCAGAGCGACGAGGACTTCAGTGCCATTGACTATCTCCTCTTCTCCTCTTTCCGGGAGTTCATGCAAAGGTGGCTGTGGAGAGTTCATGGGTTCTCAATGTCTCCTGCCATGCTGGAAATGTGGGGGTGAAGGGAGGAAGAGGGGCAGCAGAGCTGGTCCAGAACAGGGGCCACCCTAAGAACCTGGTAGCCCATTACACTGCCTGCAGTTCAGCAGATGTGGATAGAGTTGCTTGCTGTCCGCATGCATGCTGTCCTAGAGCGGGTTCTTGGTTGGCCTGGGCTTCTGAGGAGCAGAGGGAACTGCCTTCCGTAGGATCCGTGAGCTCTCTTGCCTGCAGGGCCCCACCTGCGACCGTCCCTGTTGGTTTCAAACACTGGGGAACATTGCAGTGCCATCTCCGGGGTTAGGAATATTTCTGTCTGTTCCTGCCTGGTCCTGCTGAGCTTCAGGCTCCACTTTTATGATGTAGGAAGATACATCACGGTGGCAGTGAGGTGACAGTCCCCTGAACAGCGAGTTCCAACTGCCTCTGCAGTCCTTCCCACCCCAGACCTCCTAGCCAGCACCTTCCTTGCTTGTGGCCCACCTGTCTTGTCTCCCTCCCGGACGCCGTCAGACCCCTGTCTGTCGCCCTGAGCTGCCTTAGTAAGGGTCCTCAGCCGGGCACTGTTGCTTTTGTCCTTGTTCTTTGACAGTTCCACGTGTGTATATAGTGCAATTCAGTCATTTTCTCTCCCAGCCTCCCCTCGTCCCCACTGGACCCCACGGAAACCCATTCTTCCCAGTGTGCACTACTGTTTAGAGTTGCCTACATGAGTGTGGGTGGTACTACAGTGGCTACACTGCCGAAAGAAATGATAGCTTCTCTCCCAGCAACCAATAACTAGCTGCTAATGATCCCTCAGGATGGAGTGTTGGCAGGTCCAGCCTTGTGCAGTGAGGTCGATGGCTGCCACGTCCCGAGATGCCTTGTTGCATCTTCTGGTTCTACATTCCTCCTGTCCTCTCTTCTGCAGTGTTCTGAGTTCCCTGATCCTTCAGGTGGGGCATGTTATAGCTGTCCCTTTTAGGGGCAAGCACTGTTTCTGAGGCCCAGTAGTACTCTGTAGCCCAAGCTGTCCCAAAACTCAGAATCCTTCTGCCTCAGCCTCCCGGTGGCTGGTGGCTGAGCTGACGGGCACGCACCACTCTGCCAGGCTCTGCACTGCGTCTGTGCTTGCTCACCGGGCTTTGCTTCTGTTATGCGCACAGTGCCCATGGGATGCTCTTCCCACTGCTTGGCTTTCAGAGGGAGGCAGAGCTCACTGAGGAGTGCAGCAAGCCGTACTTCAGGGAGCTTTGGAAAACCTAAGGGTGGGTGACTGAGCTGTTGGGAGGGATGCTGTGGAAAGGGGAGTGTATGCCATAGTGGAGGTGGGGTTGGGGGCAGGAATCATGCCACCCTCCTACCGGTAGAACTGTTTGGAAACTAAATGGAGGTATAGGTGGTCCAGGCACTGCTTTTGATGCCAACTAACAAACTGGGTAAGGCAGCCAGATTTGAGGGGTACTCGGACTTTTGTACGAGGAACAAAATCAGCTTGAGACCGGACTAGAGTTTGCTCTGGCCATATTGGACTCCAGCTGTTGGAGGGGCCCGGATTAACCTGGACCTTCCTTCTCTCTCTCCGCCAAGCCCGGACAAGGCGGGCTTCATGCAGGCCTGTGAGAGTGCCTACTCCAGCTGGAAGTTCTCCGGAGGCTTCCGCACCTGGGTCAAGATGTCACTGGTGAAGACCAAAGAAGAGGATGGGCGAGAAGCCGTTGAGTTCCGGCAAGAGGTAGCAACTGCGTTTTGTTTCCTCAGCACATGTGATGATTTCCACAATTAAATCTGGGATGGAGGGAGACTTCTGAGAGGAAGGGGCTTTTGAGTGGGGCCTGGGATGAGAGAGAACTTTAGTAGCCCACGTGAAGGTATCACACGCTGGAGGCGGTCTAGAGCAGCTCGACTCTTGCCCACAGCACCATCTCTGTGCTGTAGAAGTGGGGAACATTCCCACTGCTGCCAAGAACTGATGCAGATGAGGGGGACCAGGCACAGTGACGGGGGGAGGACCTGCTAGGATGCTGAGAAGAGGAGCTGATCAGAAAGCTTTTGGTCCTTGGCCAGGAGCAAGGAAATAATGGGTGTTAAGTCAAGAGGATGGCTGGGGATTTTTAACCGTGAAAGACCAAAAAGGCCCACTGTGGGGATGCAAAGGGGTCTATCTGGCTTGCTTCCTTGGGAGTGCTGTCTTATCACAAGCAGCCCTCTGGAGGCTCCACTGAAGCCGCTACGTTCTCCCTGTGCACATGAGCCCTGGCACTTAGGTCTAGTCAAGAGAGAGGGTTTTTCTTGCCTTAGGGGGTGACAACCCCTGGAAACAAGACCACAAGATGCTATTGTAAGATGCTGATGACTGACAGCCCTGCAACACATCTTAGCATCATCTTCCTGTGGTCAGGGTCACACATAAGGTCACAGACGGGCCTGTGCCTCCCTCCACTGTGCAGCGCCACTTCTTTTATAGTTGACTGGCTGATCTTATCATGGATGCGTACTAGATGCTTACAGAGCCCTAGTATGGAGTGGGGGCCACTTTGTCCCCGTAGACTCGAATGAAGGGTTAGGCTACTTAGCTCTTAAACATTCTGAATTTGTCCTCTGAAGTAGATTGAAAATGGCTTGGGTCTAGACACCCGGTGGCAGATTTTGGTGACAGTTCAAAACACTGTCAGGTGTTATGATCTTTTCTCTCCCAAAGAACTCGGGCAGCCACAGTAAAGTCCTGGCTCTTGTACCATTTTAAAGGTCTTATATATGAGGCTTGACTTTCCCTCCCCAAAAGATGCTGTTAGGAGAGCCAAGGGCCATGAGTCCTACCTACTCTTTCTCTTCTGGTCCAGGCAAGGGAGGGCCCAGAAGTGGTAAAGAATTAATAATTCTGTCTGTTCTGCACCTAGACCAGCGTGGTCAATTATATTGACCAGAGGCCGGCAGCCGAGAAGAGTACTCAGTTGTTCTTTGTGGTCTTTGAATGGAAGGATCCCTTCATCCAGAAAGTCCAGGATGTAAGTACTGCTAGAAGGGTCTTCCTCCATTACCACAAGATGTCCCAGGATGAGCATGGCAACCGGCAAGAGATTCCAAAGCTCAGGTCCCAGGACCGAGTCTGAGACAGACATATTTTGCTGTCACCCATGACCCTGAAGTTTGACCAGGCTTTGTGTGAGGGATAAAGGCTTGAGGCTTACTAAGATGAGAAGGGTGAAAGGAACCAGTTTGAACCTGATGTACCTGCAATGAGAGGCTTCTGGGCCAAGTAGAGCCCTTAAATCATGCAGGCCGAGGCGTGGCCACTGTATGTAAACAGCACAGGCTCTTCCGTCTCAGATCCCGCTGACCCAGGCTTACAAGTGGGTTTCCCTTCTTTAAACTGCACAGGGGAATCTGCAAATGTAAGAACTCCACCTGAGTTTGGAGAGTGAGTAGACTCCGAGGAAGAGTGCTTGTCTAGCATGCACAAGGCCTGGAGTCCATCTATTAGCACTGCATAGAGATGAGAGTATTTAATGGGGGCCGAGCCGTTCCTTTAAATCATACCTACCTGACAGTGACAGCTGTCACAGAGCTCTGTGGGATAGACGACTTTGGTGAAGGGAAAAGAAGGGTTTTGGCTGAGTTGGAGGGATTAAGTCTGGATAGGAGAACATCCCAGCGAGGGGAAGGAAGGAGCATCAGCCTGCAGCAGCGTCCTCAGGATGAGTGTGAGGGAGACAGCGAAGGCTGAGGTAACTGAGAAGGCAGAGGGACCAGTCTTGTGGCTGGGCTATACTTTTAGGGAAATTTATTTGAGTCACTTGTTAGATTAAGCCACAAAATGAAAGCTCAGTATGAATGCCTGACTTACACAATGAGTTCCCCCTTATGTGGAGGGACTCACAGTCCCCTTCTGAGCAGCTTGGACATTGTCTGAGTGAGCAGATGCATGTGTGTCTCTGCTGGCTCCCAAATGCTGACAGAGAGTCAGGTTGATGCCAACCAACCACCCCGGTTTTGTTTGTTCCAGATAATCACGGCCAATCCTTGGAACACCATCGCCCTACTCTGCGGGGCGTTCCTGGCATTATTTAAAGCAGCAGAGTTTGCCAAACTAAGTGTGAAATGGATGATCAAAATCAGGAAACGATACCTTAAACGGAGAGGCCAGGCGACAAACCACATAAGCTGAAGTGCCTGTGCCCCAGCACTCCGACAAACCGAGCCACCAGCACTCCTGTACTCACTTGAAGGGACCTCGCAGGGAAGGACGGCCTGTCGCATTGGATGCTCAACCCTGGCCCAGGAGGACACTGTCCTGGGCCCAAAGGGAAACACCCAGTGGATAACCCGAAACTTATTTAAGTACTTAAATTATTAACGGACATTTGCAGAGCTGCCTAGTGCCTTGGAGAGGTTTGCGGAAGGCGGCTTCCTCCTATTTGGTCATTAAATAGTTAAGCTCCAAGTTAAGGTTTCTTCTTTACCTTAGGATATTTTTTTCCTTTTAAGTGGACTGATGTGCTCTGTATACAAAACTCCTTTTATACCATCTACTGTTACTTAACAAGAACTAGATCAGAATTTTTGTTTTTTAATAAAATGTAGCCCTAGCGGAATCACTGTAGACCAGGCTTGCCTCTGCCTTCCCATTGCTGGGAATAAGAGCCTACATCACCCCCCACCCCCACCCCCACCCCACCCGGCTTTACATGAGACCTTAAAGGCTACTAGAAACCCGTGACCATTTCTGATGCACTAGAAGTGCTAGCACAGACGTACACAGTAGGCGCCTACTTAGCGTATCTTGATTTCATTAACAGGTAAATAAAGTTGGGCTAGCACAAAAGGGATGAGTGTGGCCACCCAGTAAACCGGCAGGCAGCAACACCGGACGTGGATGCTGTGACCAGCAGACCCCGAGGGTAGTGTGAGTCTGGACCGCAGCACAATGGCTCCGACCCAGCATAAGTCGCTGCTCCCAGGGAGGTAAGCTGGGAATGACAGGTGGCCAGGAGGGACACACCACACAAGCTCGTCACCGTGACCTACAGAAACACACACCTGAAAGGGTGGCCTTTGGGGCTTTGACAAACAGTACCTGCATGAAACATGTGGCCAGAGGGAACACAGTAACACCGAAGAATTCGTAATTAGGCCTTAGAGACTCTGAAGGGAACTACTCACAGGTGTAAGGAAGACGTTTTTTATCTCTAAATTAGCAGCAAGAAGCTCTGTTTTGCCCAAATCCCTAGAGATAAACTTGGATAGTGAAAATATTCCTGCTACCTCTGTCTCAGATATACAAGAATTTAGATTTTAGCCTAGATCTTTTATTATAAAACACCATTTTAGCACAAATACCAAGCACAAAGCATCAATGGCAGTAAGAACATGGAGGACAGAAAGCCATGGCGCAAGGGTGTGCAGCCCAGCCACAGGATGTGTGCTGAGCATGTAGTCCCTGGTTACAAAAGCCACAGTTGTGTATCACTTCAGCAGTCACCATCTGCCTCGGTGAACACTAACGCTTTACTTCCTGTATTGTGAAGCGTTGAGCTGCTATTAACCTGCTCTAGATAACTGGGAGGTGTTCTTATCTATCTATTCTTAGAATCAAACACCCGACTTCCACTCTGGAAAGGCAGCCCTGTGTTCTGTGTGGGGTTGCCCCAAGTATGAAAAAGCAGTGGCCTGGGGGGAGCAGTGTCACTGAACTGCTCAATGGCCGTAGAATGCCCCTGATTAAGAATATAGTAAAAATACAGGCCACTGTACTGAAGGGAGTTTTCTCAGGGGCCATGGAGGCTGCTGTCACCCTGTGCTCCTTTTAAATGGTGTTTAGCTGAGACGATGTTAGTCTTCCAGCTTTTCCCAGAACTGCTGCTGTCATCGATACAAGATTGCCCCCATTTTAATTAAAACTAGCTTTAATGTTAAACCACCTGTCCTAGAACACAGAGGGACAAGAAGCTTGAGATTTTATTAAAAGATTGTTTAAATGGCTAGACTCCTAATCCATGGACCACAAAGCACCCTAATTCTAATTAGAATACCTCCATGAGTTGAAATTTTCTAATATATAAATTATCTTCCAGAGACCAAAGAGCAAATGACATAAGGCAAAATACAAACATAGACTTTATTAAATGCTGCTCAATCCCCAGTGAAGATCTTTCATTATAAAACGGTTTTCCATACAACTGCAAGGCAAGAGGTTGGAATGGTACTGATAACAACAGGTGTGAAAAATACCCGACCAGGTAAAAACATACAAGGCTTCTACGCAGTCAATTCAGAGTTTGCCCACTGCATTTCCCTTACACAAAGCCAGGCAGTGATAGCTAGCAGTCCGCATCACACTGTGGGACCCAGGGCCTCCTTCACCCTGCAGGCAGGCCTGGGACGGGCAGGTTGAGGACTGGGAAGGCCCTGCCTCCAGCCTTGGAGGAATGAAGGAGGTGAGCTAGGGTCCACCCGCCGGTGCTGCTCTGCGCACGCTCTGGGTGCTGCTGCTGCAGGGGATTTGGGAACAGTCAACATTTGGTTTACTTCCCCCCAGCTTTTAATACTTTGTGCTTCGGAAGCCTGGAAACGCAAGATGTTGCAAAACCCAGAGTATGGCAGTATCTTTAATGAGGCTGGGCCTTTATCTCCCCACCCGCCTCTCTAGGAGAGGGGAAGGGAAGGGCAACACCTCAGCTTATCTCATGAAGGAAGGTTCTTTCCTCAGAAGTACCCAAGGTGTGCAGCACTGTGAAAGCACATGATAAAGGAAGTGTGCAGAGGCCGGCTTGATCTGTGTGTGCAGCACACCTGGGCTAAGTCGTGTGACTCACGCCACTCCCACAGTCACCTCACTCAACAGATGACAGTGACACTCCATGATTAGACAAAGTTTACAATATACTGTGGCCGTGACACAGCACAGGGCTATGTTTAGTCCTTATCTCTTTCGCTTACGCTTGCCAGGAAAAACTGGCCTCCTAATTACATTATACTGATGAGGTTTGGCTTTGAAGTTTTTATATATTCCAAGAGTGTACAACACTGCCGCCCAGCAGGGGGAGCTGACCTTTTACTGGGCACTGGTATTGCTGAGAATACTGTGCATGTTGTAAGCATTGTTCTGTTTCTCTAGAGCCTTCTTCAGCTTCAACTCTTCTAACTTTTTCCATAATTCTTCGCGTTCCAGTTCTTTCTTCTTCTCTCTGTAGAGAAATCGGCAGTTTTAGTGGGAAGCTCAGCGAAGTCCCTTGTGGGAATGAGCATTTCATTGCCTGTGGCTTCTGTGACACATGTGGTGTTACACAGCACTAACTCACCACAGTCGATACAGGAGAGCTCCAGGCCAGCTACAGTGACACTGAGGGCCTTGTAGGGACAGGTGGAAGCCCCACCCTTCCCACATGTGCAGAGAGGCAATCTGCCCACCCATCAGTACAGGCTGTAAACATGGGCTTTCACCGGTCTACAGGTTCCTACACACCTCTCCTGCCTGTTGCTTTATGGACTCAGGTCGTGGTTCTAATTTCTCCCTGAACCTTGTGATGTTTTTGTTTGTCTGACAGAGGGTCTCAACTGTGTCTTCCTGGCCTTAAAGTCACAGAGAAAGACCTGACTGGCATCCTAAGCCAGAGCTGGGATGGTATGTTGACTTCAGAAACCACTTTCTGATGATCCGAAGCCCTCAGGGAACCCAGTGTAGACGAAGGGTTTGTGTACATGCTCCTAAACTACTGGACTCTTTCAGCTCTGGAAAAGCACGATCCACATTTAAACCACAGTCCGTTAGAGGAGGAAAGTCATGTAATGACCTTAACAGATTTATAAAAGTAACAGGATTACTTTGCTGGACAGTGGCTTTCAAATTATAATGCCTGATCTATTCACCCAACAGCTAAGAGACAGACCTCTCCAAACTGAGTATCATAGAATTTTCAAAGCTCATCAAGTACCTCTGTCTTTCAGCCTTGTAGGAACTAGTAAGGTCATCAAAAAGCTTCCCGTTCATCTCCATTAGGGTTTTCAGCACGTTGTATACCAGAGCTACAATAGTCCTGGAAGAGAAGCCAGTTCTGGGTTAGAGGCCAGCAACACTGAACGCGTAATTAATGTCAGACACTGTAACTAAAGTGCAAAAACTCTGGCCACACATGCCATTGATGATGGACCCGGTATAACATTCGGGTTCTCGTCATCTCACCTTAGACCCTGGGGTAGCAGGATAAAAATGTCACAGAAGTTAGAATGTCCGAATGCCACATCTCCCTATGGCCCTCAGCGTCTAGTGTGGGGAGGCCAGGTGCAGCCAGCTCAGCCACATCCGTTTCCACAGTGGCACCGGAGCACTGGCTGGTAAGACTGTTTGCTGAGGAACATCCACAAAGAGCTTTGCAAAGATAAGTAGTATCTAGAACTGTGATGTTAGCCGTCAGGATAGGTTACAAGTCTGCACAGGCTCCGATGAGTACAGGAAAGAGCGACAGGTAAAGCACATGCCTGTAATCTCAGTGCTGAGGCTGAGCAGGACCCTGAGCTCCAGGCCAGCCTGTGCTATTTAAACTGTGTTAAAACTGAAACCAACAACAACCACTTACTGATTCCAGTGTTCTTTGGAAATTTTATACAAACTGGCAAACATGATGGGCAGGATCTTATCGATGTTCTCCTCAATCAAACTGAGAATGTATTCGTTATTCCAGAAGTACAGTGCTCTCTCTGCAACCTAAAAAGACACGAGAAACCTCAGAATCCGCAGGGAAAAGGATGGCACAAAGTCAGATTGTCACAGACAGGCAGTTGGTACCTGGAAGTGAGAACTGGAGACACACTTGGATATCTGTTTAAAAAGCGGCTCTTCAATCTTTTTGAATTGTGTTGGCTCAATGACGTCTAAGATCTCTTCAATTTCTCCTAAAAACATCACCTAGGTTTTAAAAAAATTTTTCTTTTACAAATGGTGCTAATGTAGAGAAGGCAGAGGTGTATGTCAGGGAGTGGGCACAGTTCAGAGAGCAGGCCAAGATTACAAAGTCTTGGTGTAAATGCATTTATTATTATTAAAACCCACCTCTTTCTGACTGCATGTTTTTGGCCAAAATTTCAGGAGTCCTCTGATCACCTAAAAAACACCAGAAGAGTTTAGAAAGAATTCAACAATTGGGCGTGCGGTGCACCATCTACAATCCTAGTACTTGGAATTCTCTTGCCTCACACCTCCAAGTTCTAGACCAGCCTGGGATTCAGGCCAGACTGTTATCACTCAGGACATGAAAATCCCTACTTAGCTTTATTAGGACTTGGGCCTGGGATGGACCAGACACCGCTACACCCAGCTGAGCAAAGTCTGTGGTTTCCATGTAACAGGACCAACATGAGTGGACACTTACAGCACAAGAAAATGATGTATGGTGTGAAGGAAGTTAGGAGAACATTTCTGATTTTCAAAGACCATATACTGTAGCTGGGGATTGAACCCGGGGCCCAGTGCATGCCGGCCGGCCGGCACTCACCATCTGAGGTCAAGCCTCAGCTCACTGGGGCAACCCTAAGAGATAATTCTTATTATCGAAACTTATGCAGTACACATTGTAAGAGCTGGGCCCAAACCTGTTTCACAGCTGCCAAAATAAGACTTTAAAAGGAGGCTGTCTATTTCAACAATTATGCCATATACATACATAAAACATTTCAAGCACCCCTAGGGTTAGCCTAAGATACATGACCTTTAACCCTTCAGTTTCAGTATTTATACTTAAAGTGCTTAGAAAGCATTCTACCTCAAAACACTCACTTTACTTAGGGTTACAGTGGTTTGTATAGTAAGTTCGGTGAGCTCAAAATCCCAGCATTTAGGAGGCTGAGGCAGGAGGATCACAACAAGGTTGAGGCCAGTGTAGGCTAAACACAGCTCTAGATCTAGATCAGCCATGGCTAAAGGCTCCGAGTTCATTAGGACTGTGCTCCTGAGCTCCTGCTCTCACGCTGGCTCATCTCAATCCCTTTTCTCAATAACTAAGACTCTCCTCACTGTTCTGAGATTGGAATCCAAACTGCTGAAGGTGAGGAGACACCTTCAAGTCTTTTGTGTGTTATTTCTGAACAAAGTTCAAGGAAAGGCTTCTGGGACCCGGTGTGTCCTCGCTGTAAGAGGTGACAGGAGGGTGAACAGTGGGTCCTACTACGCCATAACTATTACCCCTCAGTTTATGCCTACTGCCTCCTGAGCATGCGTGCTGCTCCTACTGTGGGACAGCTGACTACCCAGGCTGCAGTGAAACACCGCTACAGGTGATTAGACAAGCGCATGGGCAGGAACCCAACACTCACCGGCTCTGTCAGTGTCGTGTCTTTCTCCAGGAACTGCACAACACAGTAGGCCAGCTAAAGGGCAGAGCCAAGATTAAGAGATGTTAGTGAAGTAACGTTTAGGGATAACGGGGTAGTTTCACACTGACACAAAGTGTCACTTCAGTCTTAAGTTGCAGTAGGAGATGAATACATTCTTATTAAAGTTCAACAGGTTGTTGGCTCTAGACTTGATTTAGTCTTCCAGGGTACATCCTATAATGTTAACAGTGACCAAGACCTGAACCAGGAAGCCTGATAATCTTTTCTGTATCTGACCTAAAGCTGCAGCAGTAGTGAACAACTCAGAATAAAAATCTGTCAAAGCACATTCCTTAATTGTCCACGAGACCAGCCCCTCGATACCTCTCAAATATTTTGCCTTTATGCTTGTTTTTGAAAATGTCCATGTGTAAATTTTCTGAAATTTACCTGAGCATGAAACAGAGCCAGTCCTTTTGCAGTATGCATAGGAATAAGAACCTTCATTAGAAACTGCTTATGTTCTGCTTTCAGTGGCAACGCAAAGCCATTGATGATACTGGAGGGAAGAAAAGGCAGGGAAGGGTTAAGTAGTCACTTTGTTTCCCCAGGCTACACTATCTGCAGCCACTCCAGACTGCAGCAGTCTGTCCCTCCAGGGCAGCCTGCAATCTGACATCTACAGGCTGCCACTTTAGTTCTGCACAGCTGCCTTTAACTTCCTCCCTTAAAGCAACAGGAGCGACTTGACTGTCCCAACGCTACTAGAATTTCCAGCATGCTCAGTGATGATAACTGGGGAGTTTCCCCTACATTTCTGAATAATCTGGAATTAAGATAATTCTATCATTTCTGGTATGCAGTGAACAGAAAGGAAATGTGTATATAAAACCAAAGACTCTTCGAAAGGAACAGTTAGAGTTGGAATGGTCTGTCAGCATTTGGGAAAGAATTCTTAGTGAACGTCTGATGGAATGAATTCATCTCTTCCCAGCTGGGAAGGCTGTGTAGACCCAAGGCCTTACGCACAACACTATTTTATATATATGCCAGAGCCCTGAAGCCTGAAGTTGTCTTCTGTTTGTTAGCGATTAAACCCAGGGCCTCCAGCATTGTGCTCAAAACTCTGAAATAGGAACTCATTTCAACTCCAGCTGTTTAGTACATAAAACATTCTTTCGGTAACTTAATTCTTTAAAAAAAACCCACCCCTGACCCCACCCCACTCCAACCTACCTTCCCAGTATTTCAAGGAGCTCAGCCACTCCATTGAAATGCTCCGTTTCATAGATAAACCTGAATTTGAAATAAAGATAGACGTAATATATTAAAATGTTGTAAACACCAGAGAACAGGCAAGAAGGTGAAGAAAGTCAGCCAAGGCAGCATTAAGCGCAGCACTGGCTGCTTGGCCCCAAGGCTCTGGTTCACACCAGACTTTTGGTCTTGTCTTGAGACTGTAGCCAATCCCCACCGCCCGTCTGATCCTGCTGGCCCGACAGGTGTGTGCTATCATTGCACCGGGTGAGCTACGCCCCAGCCCTGACTGGGAGCAGTAGCAACACAAGACCTGTTTCCCCGAGTCACACAGACTCTGCTCAAGTTTGCCACATGAAAACAGCAATATCGTTCCATCCGGATCATTCTATACACTTAACATACAAGAAAGACGGATGGCCTGGAGCAACTGTCTCAAAGTAGGAGGCCACTACTCACATAAACATCCCAGGACAAGGGGTCTACGTTTTCACCTGTTCAGAGAGTTTAGACTGCAAATGGCGTAGGCTATCTAGTTTTCTACTGTCACAACTGCCTCTAAAGCCAATGACAGCATGAGGTGGGCGTGACCCAGGGCTGCAGAGCTGAGGAGATGGGACACTGACACGAGACTCGGGGAGGCAGCCCCGAATCTCCCATGCGAGCCTAAGGTCACATCTTCAGTAACTGACACCAGGGAAAGGAACCTGAAACACAGATGGTAATGTGGACTCTGATGTGAAACGCAGGCCTCACCAGTACTTAAACCACATTCCCATGTGGATCTTAGTTTTATCAGCAAAAGAAAGCTCTTCTCTGCAGGTATTGGCTTAAACTGTGATTGTTTAAAAAAAAAAAATTCAGAGAAAGTTTGAGCAAATTATTCTTTCAACTCAAAACACAGCATCCATCCAACACTGTCCTCACTACCACTGCTGCCTGGTAAAGGGGACAGCTTCTACATTGTTAGGCTGCCACCATGTGATGGGCAGGATGACCGAGGTGCCATCAGCGGGGCTGGGCTTCAGATAGGAAGATTCACCTCCAGGAGCGTGGCTCAGGAGACAGCACGAGGGGGGAATGCTATGCTCTCAAGGACGGGCCTACCTGAGGAAGATGTTGTTGGTTTGCTTTCTGATGAACGCCCTCATTCCCAGGAACTTCCCGTAAATCCGGTGCAGGACGGTCTTCAGGAAGTCACGCTCTCGTGGGTCTTCACTGTCGAAAAGCTCCAGGAGCTTTAAGAAAGATCTGACAGATTACTTTAAAAAAATAATCGAGCTAAAACCGTTCTTTTTTCTAATTTTGACTGTAAGATTACCTATGAAGTCTGTAACATTTTCCCTAAATAGTCTGCCTTACTAGATTTTATCTTTGCTAAGTAAATGAAACTAAGAAAGGTATAAATATTTTCACTAAATTCTTTTTTATACATTCTTTGTATTGTTTTAAAGAATATAAACACGTTCTAAAAATACAATTTTTTAACCTCACCCCGGTGACTTTAAAATTTTTTCCTAGCATAATTTTTGGTGTTATCATACTTAACTTTTTTGATAAAACTTATTTTTATTTATCTGTTTTTGAGACAGAGACTCATTAGCCCACGCTGGCCTTGAATTTGCAGTCTTCCAGCCTCTGCCTCCCAGAGTGCTAGTGTCTGAGGCCAGGCTGATCCAAAGTTCCGTGGTGAGACTGCCTTGAACAAGAAGCCCATCTCCAGATACACAGAGCTGCAGGGTTCTCCTGTTCTAAACAGAGATGCCCAGGGAAGGCGAAGCTCTTTCTTCCCTCTGTCCTTCTGTGCAGATTTCAAACCAACGCAGACGTCCAGAGGCACTGATACATCACGTTCATGTGCCCTAAACAAGCAACTTCCTTATGGTTTGCACTCATTTTTAGCTAGGTTAAGGTACTGCATGAGGCCCCACCCAAAATACCTACAAAGCACTGGTCCAAATTATTATAATCAGACATGGCTAGCCTTCTCATTTTAGCCTTAAACTCATATTTCTGATGTTGGTTTACTTGAGAGATGACTTTGTTCAAAGTAGATTTACCTCTATGGGGGCATTAAGCTCAGCAGCAGTTGTTAGCCGAGTTTCAAATCTAGACATGTTTTGAAATATTATAATTAAATAAACCTATATTTGTAGCAGGAAACCTGTTTTCTCTTTTCTGGCTCTGTTGCCCTCAAACTATTTTTAAGAACAATTCAATCAAGGTAAGAGGGTCTAGTTCGGTGTTCTCAAGCTGTGGGTCATGACTCCTTTGGGGTTGCATATAAGATTACGATTCATAACAGTAGCAAAATTACACATATGAAGTACAATAAAATAATTTTATGGCTGAGGTCACCACTACACAAGGAACTATATTAAAGGGCTGCAGCATTAGGAAGGGTGACACTGCTCTAGTTGAAATCCAGACTGTGTCATTTACAAGCTGTGTGGCACTGGATGTGGGCACTCTCTTTACAAGAAGCATAACATTTATGAAGTATCCAAACGACAGGTCTGTGTCACAAAAAACAATCTTGGGAAATTATCTTATTTAAACATAAATTTAAGTTATGTAGTATGCCCTACCCCCAAACCCAGCTCTTTCAACAAAATCTCTCCTACTCTTCTGAGTTTTAACTTTCAAAAGCTGAGAATTCTTGTAAGGCAGAAGCACCCCCTAGTACCTCAGGGATGCAGCTGTGGGCAGTACACGGAACTGTCGGAATCAGATAGTTAACTGCATTGGCTTTCCAGACACTTCAGGAGTTTGAGGTAGAAGGTAGGAGACGGTCCTGCTCTATTAGGTTTCTCCTGGCTCTCCTCAGAAAAGCCCAGCAGTCTAAGCACCTAGGTTACTGCAGCATCTGCTTCAAGGTCAACCTGCTGCCATCGGAGATAGTTAATGCGTGTGGCCTCACAAGAACCCGAGTACACTCCACAGGCGAACCATACAAGAAAGTAAGTGTGGTTCTCTGCAGTAACCCCAAAGACCCTGCTTTGATTGGACTGACTTTACTCCTGGTTGATGTGTATGTTCTACTGTTAGTGAACAGCTAATCTTACGTAGTTTCTGAAGGGCTCTTGAAGAGATAGGCAGGTGATGTTATTTACCATGTATGAGCCAGGAACAGTTCAAAAATATGTGGAATCTTTTTTTTTAAAGATTTGTTTATTTTATGTATGTGAGTAGTCTCTTCAGAAACACCAGAAGATCAGATCCCATTACAGCCACAACGTGGTTGTTGGGAATTGAACGCAGGACTTCTAGAAGATCAGTCAGTGCTCTTAACCGCTGAGCCACCTCTCCAGCGCCCACATGTGGAATCTTTATCATGCAGGACACCCAACAGTGGTCTGAAAAGTCCTCATAATGGAGGCAAATTGTGCTCTCAGCATCAAATTCCTAACAAGGTTTGCACCGTGATAATGGCTTTAAAAGAAAATAGATAAAGAATGGTTCAACTGACAAGACAACTTCAAATGCCTGAAGAGGCTGTTCAGTCTAAAACGATCTTGACAGTAAAAACCAACGGATACATTCCTAGAAATTAATTGCATGTTCGTGTCAAGAAATAGTGGTAATACCAGTTTCTAAAAACCAAGAAGGCATTCATTCCGTGTGCTCTAATGGTCCCATTTTATTTTACCTGTGGCTTAAGGAACTGGTCAGAGTGGGGCCTGGGGTGGGGTGCGGTGGGGTCGGGGAGACAAGCAACTGGAGTTCAGATGCTGGTGTGCAGAAAGGCATCCGTAGCTCAGTCATGATGATTAAACGATTACCTCAACAACAACTGTTAATAAGCAAGTGCTAAGATACAAACATTTGAGATCTAAGAGTCCCTTACCTGTTGTACAAACTTCTGGTCAATGTATCGCTTTGCAATGCTGGGCTGGAAATCAGGACTCTCCAAGAATCTCAAGAAGAATTCATACACCAGCTGTGTGAGAAGGTAAGTAAAAGCAAAATGATGTCGATAATATTCTGAGTTACAGTTCCTGTCAAAACACCGTTCTTACCAGCCTGAGTGGGTAACTATCTCTAAAAACAGTGGGGTTTTTTTTTGTTTTTTTTTTTTTTCCCCCGGAGCTGGGGACTGAACCCAGGGCCTTGTGCTTCCTAGGCAAGCGCTCTACCACTGAGCTAAATCCCCAACCCCTAAAAACAGTGTTTTAAATAACCTTTATCTTTATAGCTTGGCTTTTCTCCTGATTGGCTTTTTATCAAATTGACACAATATATTATCTGGGAAGAGGAAGTCAACTGATAAGAATGTCCATCAGTTGCCTGTGGGGCACGTTCTTGATTAATGACTGATCTGTGCAGTGCCATCCCTGGGCAGGTGGATCTGAGGCTTGTAAGAAAGTAAACTGAGCAAGCCAGTAAGCAGTGTTTCTCTATGGCTCCGTGTCAGTTCCCTGTCTCTAGTAAGTCGTTCCATGACGGGCTGCCCTCTCCTCCTAGACGGTTCTTGGTCACAGTGTTCACAGCAAGGCGTCCTGAGCTGCAGTCCGGGAGAGCTGTGGTTCTGCATCACTCAGTGGATGATGCTAACTTACGAGTGCCCAAGGTTTATGTCCCCCTATCCCCTA
Source organism: Rattus norvegicus (assembly GCF_021556685.1). Taxonomy (NCBI): domain Eukaryota; kingdom Metazoa; phylum Chordata; class Mammalia; order Rodentia; family Muridae; genus Rattus; species Rattus norvegicus. The sequence continues at coordinate 105,533,677 of NC_141546.1, forward strand.
GAGTCCCTTAAGCACAGGCTCAGAATGAGGGTGGGCAGTGTGGCCATACCAGCTTGAAAAACCAAGCCTTCCTATTAAACTAGGGTAGGGGGTCTAGCAAGATGGTTCAAGAAGGTAACAGGGTTTGCTGCTAATTCCCAGGACCCAATGTGGTGGAAGGTTAAAAAAAAAACAAAAGACTTCCATGGCTTGTCTGTCTGACCTCCACATGTGTGTACACGTACACACACACACACACACAGTTGGAGAGTAACAAACTAAACTGTAGAAGCACAGGCCTGAGGAAGGAACTGTACACCAGAGCAAATAAACCAGACACGAGGGTGAGTCTTGTACCAAGAAGCCCCATGCAGCTTGGATGACAGCACAGTGCCCTTATCACTGCAAGTCAGAACTAAAGTAATCCAGGAGCAAGCACGGCCAGAGTCAGGCAGTAGTGGTGCACATCTTTAATACCAGCACTCAGAATACAGAACTCCATGAGTTCAAGGCCAGCCTGGTCTGCAGAGTGATTTCCAGCACAGCCAGGGTAGTACTACACAGAAACATTGTCTTGAAGGAAAAAAAAAAAAAAACAGTAAGTAACCTAATAGCTATGAAAGGTAAGAAACTGGCCTCAAGATACAACTTAATTTATAAGCAAACATATCAATTAAGAACCCTAAGAATACAAGAGAATTAGGTCCCAGTACAAGGTCACTTAAACATCTGGGGTCCGGGCAGATGGCTCCATGGGTAAACCTCTTACTTCACACGTGTGAGGGCTGGAATTCAGATCCTTAGCACCTGTGAAAAGCTGGACAGGCTCCGGATGTGTGGGCAGCTCTGATGGCTCAGCAGTTAGGAGTGCCAAAGCTCAGTTCTCAACACCCACAGTAGGCAGCTTGTAAGGCTGGTTAATACCAGTTCCAGGGAATGTGATGCCCTTCTCTGGCCTTTGTGGGCACCTGCACTCGTGTACAACACACATGTAAGCATGCATGCATGTACACACATACAAAATAATGCATCTTAAAAATAAAAAAAAAAAAAAGCTAAGCAGGTGGGGTGACCCACTTGTAATCCCAGCACTCTGGAGGCAAAGGCAGGTGGATCTCTGTGAGGTGAAAGCCTGGTCTACATAGTGAGTTCCAGGCCAGCCAGGGCACCTTACCCATCTGGGCACAGGGAACAAAGTTTATTTGATTGAGAGATGCCTAATTTTTATTTAATGTCTCTGAGTCCACCGTCGCTGTTTTCAGACACATGAGAAGAGGGCATCAGATCCCATTACAGATTGTTGTGAGTCACCATGTAGTTGCTGGGAATTGAACTCAGGACCTCTGGAAGAATAGCCAGTGCTCTCAACTGCTGAGCCATCTCTCCAGCCCAAGATACCTAATTTTTAATGTTAATTGTGCATTAAGAGTATAATAAAAAATAATTGTGCTGTGGGGCACAACTATGTCGCAGCATAGGCCTGGAATGAAAGCACAACAAGTAACTTTTCAGAGAACTAGCATATCCCTTGGGGGACTTCTATGACACCAAGCCCAAGCCCCGGATTCCTAAACCAATGTGTGGTTGGACACTGTGCCGTTCATAAACTGTACATGGCTTATTTTTTAAATTGTATTATTTTGCCCCATGTCTGTCTGTGCACCACGTACATGTAATACCTAAGTAGGCCAGAAGAGGACGTCACATCTCCCTGGAACTGGAGCTGTGATGCTGGTTGTTGGGACTCACACCCGGGTCCTCTGTTAACAGAACCGCCAGTATCAACTGAGCCATCTCTCCAGATGCCTAATTTTTAAAATAATTTTCCATCTGCATAACTTCCCCGACAGCAAGCACATGAAATGACTAATCTAGATGCAAATACCTGCTGTCAGGAGCTGACTTGGCGCACTGAGGGAAGGCAAGGTTATCGGTTTAATGCATGCTGCGTGCACACTGTACACAGGTGGACGAAACCACGGGCCTACAGAACAGACAGTCTTCGTCCCAGTAAGACCATCTTAGAGGAGCAAAGCTTGTTCTCGGAGCCACTCTACTCGCTCACCCTACAGTGTGTCTCCTGAACTTATCACATCTGACTAGTGTTCATTTCTGGGTGTACACCATAAAACACACAGTCATTAGGGCCTGAGGGGGTGTCTTAGGGGTCCTTCCTCCCTCTGGTGTCGGAAGCACACAATGGAGGCCTGAATGTTTACTAGCCATATGACATCACAGTTGACACGACTGTTTCTCAGCAGCTACTGAGGTTTCTCTATGTCCACATGAAGACTTATAATTTGCTTTTAAGAATCTTGGGACACACGTCAACAACAGCTTCAGCACTAATGCACTAGCAGACTTGACACGTTTGTTACAAGGCTAGCCGCCTGCCATCTGTATACACTAGAGCACACCCCACACCCTAAAGACGAGATACACAGAAGCCGTACTACTCAGTCTTTTGAGACAATGTCTCATGTAGCCCAAGCTGGCCTTGGACACAGAATTAAAATATAACTGGTAATGAGTGTGAACTTGGGATGGCTCTGCCCCACCTCCTGATGCTGGGGATCCATCACTATACCAATTGATCTGGGGCACACACCCTACCAAGTACACTACAACCCAACCTCATTATGGTACTCATGTTTGAAAATGCCCTTCCTAAGGTGAAACAATAAAATTAAAAAGTTCTGTTCTTCATCACTAAAAAGATACATGGCCACCAGAAAACAGTACAAACACCAAAGAATCTCAAAATAAGACCCATATGAGCTAACGAAACTGGAAACATCTTGACCAGAGAAGAAAAGACTGAGAGGCAATTGCAGTGGGTCTAGGTATATAAAAGGCCCTTTCCAAGGAGTAGGGTGGCCACGTGCTTTCCAAAGTCTCTTAATAGGAAAGTGATATGAAGGGATTCTAAACGATTTGTTCCATGAAAGAATCCATGAAGAAGAACATATTATACCACATAGTTTACACTACATGTTTAGAACATGTTTACACTACATGTTTAGAACATTGCCTGGGCACAGGGAGCAGCAACAGAAGTCCAATTCTCTGTGAATCCTTCTCTAAACATCTGAGAGAGCAAGACAGAGATTCTGCAAAATACTGAGCTGTTTAAATATGTTCAGCCTGGACCTTCTCTCTGGTCTTTCATCCACTGAACAAAACTTTGACACAAACATGCCAAACTGGACAGAAAAGCCTGTGAGGCCTCAACACTACACAGAACTACAGGCAACTGAGCGAAGCTGGGCAGGGGAGACATGGTCCTCCCCTGGGTCAAGCACACCAATTATACAGCGCTCAACCGTCAGCCCTGAAAACATGCATACAAGTAACACACGTACTTAATAACAATGATGAAAAACATCAATTTGAAGAATTGGGGAAGGGTAGCATATGGGAGAGTTTAGAAGGACGAAATGCTATAATTAAAATACAATCTCAAAATACAGCAAAACATATGCTGGACAGGGTAGCAAACACTTGTATCCCCAGCTACTGAGAAGCTGAGACAATATCACCTGAACCCAAGAACTCATAAACAGCCTGTGCAACACTGCAAGCCTCCCCTGCCACACCCAGAGAGCAGTGGAGATCATTAGTAGCGCTTACAACTAAAGTGCCATACATGGATCTCTAAGGTGTACAGAGGCACAAGAACCTTCCATCGAGGGCTGGAGAGATGGCTCAGCAGTTTGGAGCACTGACTGCTCTTCCACAGGTCTTGAGTTCAAATCCCAGCAACCACATGGTGGCTCACAACCATCTGTAACGGGATTTGATGCCCTCTTCTGGTGTGTCTGAAGACAGCTACAGTGTGCTTATATATAATAAATAAATAAATCTTTAAAAAAAAAAAAAAGAACCTTCCATTGTGCACCTTTTCCTAGCACGGTAACTTCCTATGATCTCACTGAGAGCAGCTGTATATCCCATCACAACACCTGCCTAAGTACATGACATCACCATACTGGAAACCTAAGGAGTTTCAGACTGCCCCAAAGCATTTCATTGCCAAATTTAAATGCTATTCCAAATTTTGGTAACTCAAGAGCTTAAAATTTTAGACATACACAGACCACAGATGAAAGCAAATTGCTTGTGTGCCTGTGCAATCTGGTTTTGTTTGAGTGAGATCCCATGAGGTGGAGAGAGGCAGAGGGCACAGGTGGAGTGCTCCGTCAGAGGACAGCCTGTGCAGTTGGCTTTCTTCACCACAAGGGTTATAGGCCCGAGCACAGGTCACTAGGCTTGACGGCGTGTGTCTTCATCTACTGGGCCATCCCACCAGCCCTAGAGATCGTATCTTGATGGCAATTACCATCTCCTAAAATGTTAAGAACTATTTTCTCTCGGGGAATTTAAACGGAGCCTCAAATTATACGAGTGAAAAATGGAAACACATTGTTTACTTGGCTGAGTTTATGTTAATTTCTGTGAGTATATAAAAATATCCTGATAGAAAATCTGTCTCTGCTTTTAAACTTTCAAAAACTAAAAGTCTTTTCCAAAGACCATCCAGCTACACATAATAAAAAAAGAGAGTAACATTGGCGGATGAGAATTTCATGCTTTTAAAACCCTCCCGTTATTAAATATAGTACTCCTAATTTTATACCGGCTAGAGCAGAAAACTTCAGATGAACTTGGACTTAACTCTATTAAAAAATAATTCAAGGGCCTGGCATAGTGGTGCATACCTTTAATCCTAGCACTTAGGAGGCATGAAAGAGGTAGGTCTCTGAGTTCAAGACCACCCTAGTCAACATAGCAAGCCCGAGATCAGCCAGGGCTACGTAATAGAACATATCTCAAACACAACAACAATCTAGCACCTCTAACTAACTAATATTTGTAAGAGACACACTTTAGATTCAAAGAAACAGACATTAAAAGTAAAAGAATGGAGAATATAAGTCAGGTAAACAGCAGCCAAAGTTAGAATGGCTTTACTCATATCAGACAACCTAATTTCAAAAGAAAAACCAAGTTTTAAGCCAGCTGTGGTGGTGCAAGCCTCCCAGTGCTCAGGAGGCAGAGGAAGGTGGATTCCTGTGAGTTCAAGGCCAGCCTGGTCTACAGAGTAAGTTCCACTCCAGCCAGGGCTACATAGAGAGACTGTCTCAAAACAGCAAAACATTACTTTTAGAAAACGAAATAAGGTTAAGAAAATGTATTCAAAATAAATATATTATTTTGATTTTTCTTTTAAAAAAATTAACATTTATTTTATGTGTTTTTGAATGGGGAGGGCGTGCATGTGTCACACCTTGCATCTGGAGGCCACATGACCACTTACGATCAGTTTTCTCACTCCACCACATGGGTCTGGGACTGAAGTCTGTCATCAGTCTTGGCAGCACATAGTACCCTTACCCACGGCCACACCTCAGTGGCTCGTGTTTATATTTTGGGGAGGACAGGTTCTTACTATGCAACTGAAACTGGTCTTGAACTCATGATGTTCTTGCCTCAGCCTCCCATGGACAAGGGTTACAGGTAGGTGACCACACATGCAGCTTCAAACTCAGGATCAACAGAGTATTGACGTGTCATCATTGTTAACACAGACTAAGTGATTACCTGTATGTGAGGCCAAGAGGCCTCAAGTGTGGGCTCATCCTCTTCCGGGTCAAAGTCTGGGTTATCACTTGGAGGAAGTGTCCGGAAGATGTTAGCACTGATCTGAAAAGAAATTAAGTTTGGACTCATGTTCTCTGTGTGTAAGTTAATCTAACAGTGAAATACAAAGCATTCTAACACCATCTTATTACAGAAAAGACGGGTAAAGCCCTACATTTAGTTCAGCCCTATAAGTCCCTTCAGGACACAGAGGGCACATGTTTCTCTTGGAGTAACTAACTTCCTTAGACCCCAAGCAGCTGAGGACCACAGATCACCTCCAATTGATCACAGATTACCTCCAAACGCTTCCATCCCCAGCTGCTCTTTCCAAAACTTGTTCAAAATAAAACAGAATCAGGAAGAGAAGAGAGGGAACCATGGGCAAGAGGCAAAGCCACCAACTTTATCTGTCTCTAATTTGGCCATTCTACAGCTCCTCCCATATTCGAGCCTAGCTTTGGTCTACAGCTGTAACAAAAATGCCCTCCCAATTATCAAAGTCACAAAACCACCTCCATTTTAGTACTGTCAGGTCTGAGACTTTAAAAAACCCCAAAACAAAGAAGGGCCCTGAGACCCACTCTAGAGTCCGTGACCCAGCAAACCATGCACACCTTTTCCTCCCCACCAAAAGCTACACTATGGCCCCAGCCCACAATTCTTTTGTGCTTTTTGGAAATTACTATATAGATCAGATTACTCTCAAACTCACAAAGATCTGCCTGCCTCTGTCTCCACGGTGCTGAGATTAAAGGTGTGTGCCACTACACTCGGCCTATTTCCTTTAAGAAAGATGAACAGATGGCTTAGTAAACATTTAAGGGGGAGCTAGTAAGGGGATGACTATGGTGAAGGGATGACTATAGTGGGGGGATGACTATTTGAAGTAAACTACCTAGGGCAGGAAGGTAATACAAGCGATGTACAAGTTTCCAACTCTTCTTGTAAAGCTGCATCAGAACAGGTAAATGCCTGTCAGCAACACTGCCATAGCCCCAAAGAGGCAATTATCTAGAACTTCATCGATTACAACTCAAAACATTTTTCTTTTTTTTTTTTTTTTTTGAGACAAGGTTTCTCTATGTAGCCCTTGCTGTCCTAGAACTAGCTCTGTAGACCAGGCTGGCCTCAAACGCAAGAGATTCATCTGCTTCTGACTCCTGAGTGCTAGGACTAACGGCACGTGCCACCATGCCCAGTTCTCAAAACCAAGTTTAAAGGTAAAACCAGTACCCATGTAATGGGCGCCAGCTTCACAAAGAATAGAGGAAGTCTCCTAATTGTCACTAGTAAAATGGAAAGATAGCCTTGTAGCCACCAGTAAAATAACCTGTTGATCAGATGGCCCAACTCTTACCTAGAAATTAAACAAAAACAAGGGAAAACGCATCTTTTGAGTACAGAGATTAAATCACAGAATAACATATAGAGAATTAAAGAATAATCTGAATCAAATGTCTGAATATTTTTAGTTAAAATAGAGTATCTTCCATCAAAATTCCTCAACTGAAACCACTGGAAGTCAGTTAACAGAAGGCAATAACCTTAATCTTGAAATTTTAATAAAATAAAAAATAGGAAGTTCACCAGTATTTAATATTTACATTCTCTTTTACTATCTGTGTGAGTTTACAAAGCTAATTTTGTTTTGGTTAGTGTTCTCTCTAAAGCTAAAACAAATAGATAACAACAAGCCTACTAGGGCATTAATTTCTGATCTAGAAATGCAACAAAAATTCCTAAGTTCCTTTGACAGGTCTTCAAGCAGGATGAAAAGAAAGCCATACACACACTGGAAAGGTAGTTATAGTCAGTTTTTAGTTAACCTATTTGGACTTTATCAAGGCACGAGTAGAATTTTCCAGAGTTTTTCAGTGCTCAAAATTGCTTAGATTCTGGCTTCTACATTAACAAGGTGTGATAAGAAGTACTATTTACCTCCTTATAGGTTGAATTATAATTAAAATGTTATAGTCTGTTGTGGTTTGCCCAGAAGTTATCTGTATTTTGATGCTAATTACACTGCCCCAAAGACAGCTGCCTAGTTGTACTCAGGGACTCAGGTGACTTCACCAGAACCTCCCCATTGAATTTGAAAAACAGGTGAGGGGCAGGTACAGGATAGAAGGAGGCCTGTCATTGGAGGAGAAGGAAGGATGGGCAGGAGAGCAGTTTGAAAGAGGAGGAGGAGACTAGGACAGAAAGGAAGAGGCATGAGAGAGGAGAGGGGGAGAAGCCATGGCAGGTGATGTTAAGAGTCTGCTCTGTGTATTTACAGGTTGTTATCAATGTTCCTAAGGGATGGATAGTACCGGGCTTTGTATGTTTAAGTGGGCAATTATATCTTACCAATTGGATCTAAGATTATTGTGTTGTGTGTTCTTTTATGTGAGGGTTTGAGTGTAGGAAAGTGTGCTGCTGGGATGTGTTTCCGCCAAGATATCTAGCAGATATCTTGGGGCACCGCGGTGTGGACCTAGCGGGGTAAAAGACACCAATACCATTTTATTTTTATATTTTTACCACAATAGTCTACAAACATGATGTCCTAATAGGATTTCTTTGAAGCCGGAACTAGCTTAACTCCTTAAGCACTGCCTACACCACTCACTCACACATTATGACCTGTATGAACTTGAATTTATATGGTTGGTTATTTTTAAGATTTAGTCTTAGTTACATGTATGTGCCTGTGTGTAGATATGTGCACCTCAGTGTAGGTGCCTCAGGTTTCCTCCTGGAGCTGAGCTATGAACAGGCAGAGAGCTGCCAGTTGGGAACTGAATTCCAGCTGTCCTATACAAGAACAGTATGCTTGAGCCTACATCCTGCTCTAAGTTTAAGGTCTACAGTATCCAAAAAGGTATCCAGAGCTACAATACCTACCAATTTCCCAAACTCCTATAATCAACGGCCACGTCAGTGAAATAGATAATCTTTCAAATGGACTTTTTTGAGACAGAATCTCATGATGTCACCCTGACTGATGTAGAATTCACTTCACAGGCCAGGCTGGCCTACAATTCAGAGATCGCCTACCTGTCTCTGAGGTGCTGGCATTAAAGGTGTGTACCCCCATGCCTGGCCCCAGGGGATGTTCCTACGAATGTTCTTTTGGGCATGTCAGTCACTGTACACACCTCAGATCTTTGAGCTTACATTAATCTGAGGAATAGAGATCTAGAGGCTTACCATTTTTACAATATCAGAATACGCTGATTCAACAATTACACCACGGTTAGTCGAAACATACTCAACCAGCTCATTGAGCGTTGCTCTTTTAATTTCTTTGCTCTTCAAGTCTGAAACAGAGTCCATGAAATCAAACAGTACACAGCACTGTTGTAGCTTCTGGCAGAAAAGCTCTTGCTGTTCATTTGATGTAGCATCTATAAACAGAAAGAGAGACACTGAATAAACCAACTTGAATGTCACTTTGGGTTTTTTTTAAATATAATTTTGTAGACGCTATTTGCATGCGTACAGTACTGTAAGGGATTGAGTGGTAAACCCATGTGTCCTTTCACACAGGGATTTACACTGGCCTAGTCTAGCTGTCTACAACCAATCACCGAGTATTACCGAGTCTAACATACCTTTCTTGTGATCACCCCAATTATTTTAGATGCTCACCGTCCCTTAACTACATTGAGTCACAACAGGCTAATCATTCATAACTAATTATTCATTTTTGGTTTATTATGTAAGCTACTTAAAAAGCTGACTTTCCTAAAAGAATCAATACCCAGTAAGACCCTCCATATTTTAGAAAACGAAGCCCTGCATTGTATCCAAGTACAGCTGCCAGTGCTAAGTCACCTTTCGACACTACCAAGCCTCTCCATCCTGGAAACCAGAACCCTTGGGGCTCCTGAGAGCACAGGCTGTTCCTAAGCCCAGAATGCCCACGTCCCCACAGATCTTGGCGACTCTACTCACTGGTTCCATTTTGGCCTAAGTCCTTAATCAGGAGTTTTCCTAATAGATGAAACTATACTGGCTGGTTAATCCACCTTTACCCTAAGGTATTTTCGGTGTGTATGTCTGATACAGTGTTTCTTGTATCATATGGTAATTATATCCTGTATTTTTTTTTTCTTTTCTTTTTTTCAGAGCTGGGGACTGAACCCAGGGCCTTGTGCTTGCTAGGCAAGCGCTCTACCACTGAGCTAAATCCCCAACCCCTATATCCTGTATTTCTAATACTCCTAATCTATGAGAGGTCTCTCAAAGCAGGAACCGAGTATTACGTCATGCTTACTGTGTCCCTCTTCCCTAGAATGCCCCGCATAGAGCCTGACACATAAAAGACACTCAATGAATATTTGCCTTCTGCTTGTTACAAAAGCAAGGTTTATGCTGATCCTAACAGATGTATTATAGCGTTTTGTTCTTAGCATAAAAAAATTACATTTAAACTCTGGGCTTTCAAATCTATCCATAGGGACCTTCTAGTAGCTCACTCATCTAAGTCTCCTGAACGACTGAGGTTACATTTCTAAGATCAGAGAGGTAAAACCTGATACTTAGGCTCATAGATGTAAAATCACTTCCCCATCGAAAACCAGCTCTTATTTTATATAACGATACAAAAAGGATCTGCAAAGAGATTAAAATCTCACCACAGGCATCTGCAAGTAGGTGTCTGTACATGTGTGTGCATGTACATGTAGGGGGGGGGTTTATATGTCCCCATGTATGGATGTGTCTGCATGTGTGTGAGGATGTATGTAGTGGATTTTGTGTTCCCATGAGTGGGTGTGGACGTGCATATGTGAGCGAGCCTAGATTTGCCAAGCTGTCCAGCTGTATGGCCAGCAAGCTCCAGGGACCTCCTGTCTCTGCATCTCCTCAGCGTTGGGACTGTAGGCTTCTGTGTGAGTACTGGAAATTCAACTCAGGTTCTCACAACTTCATGGCCCATCTTGAACCATCTCCCCAGTTCCCCCTTTCTTTATTATAGCAAAGTGTAGATGTTATAAAGACCAGCATAATTCACATGACTTCTGGAGGGAATGATAAAAATTACAAAATAAATTCGAATGTGCTGTAACAGACATCTGAGGCCGAGCCACTGAGCTTCTAAGACAGCTCTACAACCACAGATAATCGTCTCCTGCTCTGAACCGGGGCCAGCCTGGGTCTCTGATGTGAAGCTGAGTGTCAGCGCATAGCATTCTTTTTTTTTTTTTTAATTTATTTAATACTTAATAATAATTCTTTGGTTTCCGGGCAAACATCCCCCTCCCCCCTCCCCTTCCTTATGGGTGTTCCCCTCCCAACCCTCCCCCCATTGCCGCCCTCAGTCTAGTTCACTGGGGGTTCAGTCTTAGCAGGACCCAGGGCTTCCCCTTCCACTGGTGCTCTTACTAGGATATTCAATGCTACCTATGAGGTCAGAGTCCAGGGTCAGTCCATGTATAGTCTTTAGGTAGTGGCTTAGTCCCTGGAAGCTCTGGTTGCTTGGCATTGTTGTACATATGGGGTCTCGAGCCCCGCATAGCAGTCTTTTTTTTTTTTTTTTTTTCCCTCCCATTGTTCCACTCTTTAGTGGACTTTTTTCTTTGGGGGCTGGGGTAGGAGCAGGGGTAACAAATGTTACTTTGTAGCCTCTGCCTCTCTAGTGCAGGAATTATGAGACCCGTCACCACGCCCACCCAGCCCCAGCAGTCTTATTACTGTCAAGTTTTTTGTTTTTAATTTAATCACCTTTTCTGGAGCTACTCTGAAGTGGACATATCTAAACGTTTCTTAAAGGATCATTAAATCTGCGGATAAGAGTTGCCTGAGCTCTGGAATGAGACTTCATACACTGTGGAGAGAACGAGACAGCCCTGACACACACAGCCAGCAGTCAGGCTGACTCCCCTTGCTTGGCCCCAAACACCAGTGGTGTTCAGTAGTGGAGTCTGCTCACCTCTGCTAAGGCAGTCACATCTGAACGACTTTTTCTAAAATCCTTTGGAGTTTTCTGTTAAATATTTAACTTCAATTAATAAATGCCATTCCCTAACACTGGTACCAAGTTCATTAGTTTAAAAAATCTAGGAGATAAAACATCTTTGCTTTTTATAAACTCTAACAATGCTAAGCTTTTCGGAATGCATATGTGTTACAAAGTTACAAAGATGATGGTGACTGTCTTACTAAGAACCCTTTGTTAACTGGTAGAGAAAATCCTCATAGTTCTTGCAGTTACTCATTTATTTAAAAAAAAATACCTGTATCCTTCAAATATAGCTTTATCTTTACTCAAATAGACAGCACGTCTGCATCCATCGTAGTCTTCTGTGTGTGTCACTGGGGCCTGAACACAGGATTCACACATGTGAAACTGGTCCTCTACCTCTGAGCCGAGCCAGCCCTTGTACTGCATCTTTACTGTAATTAGATCCCATTATAATGATGATTTGGGGATAATAGGTGCCGTCTTTAGAAGCTGACTCAGTTCTAACAGCATCTTAAGATATTTTTGAGCATTTTCTTCCCTGATGCTGAAATGAACGAATTTAGGCTTTACCCACTTGCACATGTGATCACCACGTGATCACCATCCACTGGCAAGTCCTGCTCTCTCTTCCCTCGCTCCCACCGACACACGGGACAGCAGTTTTCTTCCTGTCTGTAAGGCCATGTCTCTCACTCAATGCCTTAGCTAGTAGTGGCTCATTCTTTTAATCCCTGGAGGCAGAGGTAGGAGGATTCCTAAGACTTAAAGGCTAGCCTCTATTTACCTATTATAATGCCATTTATCTATTTCAGGCAGTGTTCTGGGAAAATACAATGTTTCCCACAAGCCCCTGAGATGAACCCTTGGTTCCCGGCTGGTTGTTGGCACTTTGGTGGATAATGGAAACTTCAGAAGGTGGGTCTAACTGATACCACACAGCCAATCCTACAAAAGCCTGCAGTAGACTTTGATCTCCTCCAAGTAAGAGCGACTCAGAACTATTATGTGTACAGCACAGTCAACAATTTTCAATGCCTCAGTGTTTTTATGTTGGCTGGGGAAGAATATTATATGACCTGTAACACCAAACCGTGTGACATCCTCAGAGCTAAGGTTACTCTAAAGGACTCCCCTGGGAACCATTACTAACCATTAGGAACAGTACAGGAGAAACTGCACAATCAAGGAGCGAGCTATAAAAGAAACACATGTGCTGTGCCTTTGCAAAATACATAATTAATTTAAACTTGGCTGGAATATGGGTTTTTAAAATGCATGTAACTTTCCCATCTTATTATGATTGAAATTGTATTTCGCTAAAGACTTCACCACTGTTAAAAATAAAAGTCCCTGACAAGCAGGCAAGACCAAGACAGTTCTGGAGGAATGAGGAGTTTCCTCTCTGGAGATCCATTACACACCTTCAAACACTCTCCCAAATCCCTGTTAGGTGTTTCCTAAACTCTTCTGGGTCACACCGCCCCCACTCTGCCCCAGCCCCCCAACTTGAGATGGACCTGGCTCACAGTCTAAAAGCACTGCTGGAAGACACTGTTTTTCAAAGTGTGGATTGAAACCAACTGGACACTGGTAACCATTCTGATGGACACGACTAGAGTGAGGCAAACACAGCAGATACCACGTGACTGTAGATACCACATGACCGTATTATTCCACCGCACTGTGTTTTGGGTCCTCAGTTGTAAAGCAAGGCATGCTTCATGCTAGTCTGTAGTTTAAAAGATTGAAAGATGCCATGTGACTGTTTGTATATACTCAGCCCAAGGAGGGGCACAATTAGGAGGTGTGGCCCTGTTAGAGTAGCTGTGTCACTGTGGGCATAGGCTTTAAGACCCTCACCCTACCTGCCTGGAAGCCAGTCTACTCCTGCTTGCCTTCAGATGAAGATGTAGAACTCTCAGCTCCTCCTGCACCACGCCTGCCTGGATGCTGCCATGCTCCCTCCTTGATGATGATGGACTGAACCTCTGAACCTGTAAGCCAGCCCCAATTAAATGCTGTCCTTATAAGAGCTGCCTTGGTCATGGTGTCTGTTCACAGCAGTAAAACCCTAACAAAAGACATACCATTCTACAATATGTAAAATGCTACAATATCAGGAGCCGGGGAACAGAAGAGAAGTGCCTGCCCCCGAATAAAAATACTAGTTCTCTTCAAATAAAAAGACTAAAAGATCCATTTTAGGCAGACCAACGTCGATAAAGTGAATTGGTAATGAAGCTGAGGTTAAGCCACCTGGAATGCAAAGGGAATGAAGCCATCGATGGCTTCCGACGCTCCTTTATAACAGTGGCTATAACAATGGCTCTCAACTTGTGTGTCTCAACCTCTTCAGGGTCAAATGGTCCTTCCATCTAAGACCACAGGAAAACAGCAAAATCACAGTTATGAAGTAGCAACAAAAATAATCTGATGGTTGGGAGTCAGCACAACATGAGGACTGTATCAAAGGTACATGAGGAAGGCGGAGAGCTGGGAGCCGCTGCTCTAGACAAATAAGAAACCAGGAACAGCCCAGGCAGTGTCCTCCGCTACTTTCATGTCACGTGTATCTGTCATGTATCCAATCACCCTCATTTTACCGCACCTCTAAGATTTCTCTCCCCTTTCATGATCTCTCCTAGTTTCATGACCTTTTCTCTTCCCCCAGCCCCTAAATCTGGGCTCTGCATAAGAGTAAAGCAGGTGCTTGTTGACTTTTGGCACTTGACACTTCTCTTAATGATTTCAGTCAGTCTGTCTGTCTTTCTCTTGTACGTGTCACAGCTTCACTTTCTCTTTATAGCTATATGTGGCTAATCTTGATTGTCAATATTAATCGAATCAATTAAATCCCAAGTGACTAGACACTCCTATGAGGGACTTTTCTTGACTGGTTCATCGCAGGTAACCCAAATCTAGGCCACAGCCTCTGGTTGTATACCACCACCAAGTACATGGAAGGAAGTTTTTGCTTTTTGTCTGCTTGCCCTCACTCTAGTTGTCAAGTTCACCTATCCTGTTGCTGAGGCATTACACACATACATACATACATACATACATACACACATACACACATACACACATACATACATATATCCATACACACATATACACATACAGACATACAAACATATATACATACACACATACATATATACATACACACATACATACATACATTCATACACACATACATACACACACACATACACACATACATACGTATATACATACACACATATATACATACATATATACATACACACATACATACATTCATACATACACACATACATACATTCATACATACATACACACTCATACATATACACATACATACATACATTCATACATAGATATATACAAACACACATACATACATTCATTCATACATACATATATACATACACACTCATACATACACACACACATACATACATACATACATACAAACAAACAAAACAACTTACTTCTTCAGGACTCCAACACTAACTAAAAGTCAGCCTTGTGGATACAACTACCAAATTCTTGGCCTTTCCTTCAAGAAACAACCATTGTTGGACTAGCTGAACCACAGCCTGTAAGCCACTCTGATAAATTCCCTTTTAATACAGATTCATTCTATCAGTTCTGTTCCTTTAGAGAACCCTAACGCAAGGTGAATAAAATTCCACTGTATACATGCACTGTGTTCTTTGTTTGATAGACATCTAGGCTGGTTTCATTTTTTGGTTATTGTGAACAGTGTAGCAGCAATAAACACAGGTGTGTAAGTCATCTCTGAGTTAAGAGTCTTTTGGGTACAGACCAAGAGTGGATTAGCTGGGTTATAGGTAGTTCTATTTTTATTTATTTGAGAAACTTCCACACTGGTTTCCATAGTGGCTGCACATTTCCCTCCAGCAGTGAATAAGGACCCCTTTCCCAAAGCCTTGCTAGCATTTGCTGCCATATGCTTTCTTAACAGCCAACCTGGCAGGGGTGAGATGGGCTCTCAAAACAGTTTTAACTTGCTTTTTCCTACTGGCTAAGGATATCGAACACTTTTAAAGTACTATTGGCCATTTTATTTCTTCTACTGAGAACTATCTACTTGGCCACTCGTCCACTTATTAATTGTATGATTTCTGTATGTTTAATATTTGCTGCTCTCTTTACACATTTGGACAAATCTCCGGTCTGATGAGTAGATGGTCAAGATTTATTTCTCCCCATTCAGTAAGCTGTCTCTGCGATTGTTTCCTTTACTGTAGAGACGCTTACTTTTGTGTAATTCCAGTTATGCCAATTCTCAGGATTATTTCCTGGGCTGTTGGGATCCTTCCGACATGCCCTGGCCTATGATCTGTCTGAGCGCTTACTTCCAGCAGTGTAAGGAAGGTCCAGTCCTACTACCTGAAGGCCTCTGATGCATCCCAAGCTGACCACAGTGCAGGGTGGTGGACATGGATCAGGTCCCATTCTTCTATATGTGGAATCCAGTTTTTCTGGCTCTGTTGCTAAGAAGGCAGTCTTTTCTTCAATCCCTATTCTTTTTTTTTTTTTTTTTTTTTGGTTCTTTTTTTCGGAGCTGGGGACCGAACCCAGGGCCTTGCACTTCCTAGGTAAGCGCTCTACCACTGAGCTAAATCCCCAGCCCCTAATCCCTATTCTTTATATCTTTGTCAAGAACCAAAATTAGTCATGCTTTCATTAGAACTTGGGCAAAAGGTCAAGAAATGATTGCTAGTCAAAAAACAAAACAAAGATAGGCTTATATCCCTGACATGAATCTTACACGGTCAGTATACATTATTTCTACCCATATATTTTAGAATTCTAATCTGCCAATATTTTACTAAAGATTTTTCAGTTTATGTTCATAAGAGACATTGCTCTGCAATTTTATTTTCTAGTAATGTTTTCTTAATTTAGACTCAATCATATAGACACACACCAACTGAAATTTTTGTTTCTTATGTTGGTTTTAGAAAGCTAGTTACTTCAAGGAATTTTTCCATATCCTCTAAGACTTCAAATATAAGTGTGTAACTTTGTACCTGGAAACTATGATACCCTAAATAAAATGTACTAGTTATTACTATAAAACAAGTTAAAACTGTAGTCAAGTCAAAGACTAGCTTCCAAGAAGACGAGGTAAGAATTCCTGAGATCTATCTGCTTCCCAAAAGTTCAGTTTAAAAATAACTGTGTAGCCAAGTATGGTGGTACCTGCCTGTGCTCCAGCATTTGAGAGGCAGAGCAGGAAGATTACCAAAAGTTCAAGGCTAACCAGGTCTACATATAGTCTACATACAGATCCACAATAGGCAGGGCTACAAAGAAAGACCCCTTTTCTAAATAAATAAAATAAAGTAAGTTTTAAAATAAACAATATAGCATCAGTTGAAGACTCTATGAACAGACCCCAGGGCAAACAGTCAGTGAGGAACACCTATCTAAGAATATCTGTGAAAACTTGGGGCACCAATAGCCCAGTGGAAAAACACTCACCTAGTATGAACAAGGCTTTGGGTTTGAGCCCCATGCCACAAATAATTTATGGAAATTCAGTAAGCGGAACCTAAACAAAGACAGCTGCTTTTCCCTTTGTCCAACTAGGCAGGGATTCTATTCCAAGAACCAGAGGCTCCCTCTTCAATCTTCCTGACAGCCTTCCTCGGGCACCAATAGACACTGGAACTTCTATCCTGCTGGAGCAGAGAGGTGAGGGTTCCCTTCCTACTCCACTCTACCACAGAGACTGTGCTTTGGGGCAGCACCACTAAGTATGTGGCCCCAATCACCCTACCCCTAGCATTGTATGCAAGCTGAAAAGACCTTAGGCTACTATTACCTGAACATAAAAGCTAGTTCTTCTTTCCCAAAGAAACCTTTAGTTCTACTCTATTCACAAGTGCTCTCAGAAATAGCAGGGGCTATGAAGGAAGGGAAGGATGGAGATTTCCAGATTCACCAAGGACGCCATAGGCTGACTTATTGTCAGAAGAGAACTGTAAAAGGGAACAGCTTGGAGGAGCCTTTTGGTATGAAAGTCATGTCCACATCCTTCCTACTTCCATCCCTACCCCTCTGTCTGGACAAGTACAGCCCACAGATTAACAAGAAGGGGAGAAGAGGGCACAGCATAACTTCATTGCTCATGAGAGTTCACACTAGGTCTAACAGAATATGATTTCCAAGCAGCCATTATTCTAAGGGAACCATGATTAAAGAAAAGTGTTGGGCTGGAGAGATAGCTCAGTGGTTAAGAGCACTGACTGCTCTTCCAGAGGTCCTGAGTTCAATTCCCAGCAACCACATGGTGGCTCACAACCATCTGTAATGGGATCTGATGTCCTCCTCTGGTGTGTCTGAAGACAGCTACAGTACTTATATATAATAAATAGATAAATCTTAAAAAAAAAAAAGTGTCATGACAATGTCACGTTAAATGGAGATAAAGAAAAATACCAATAAAGAGAACCAATGGAGATCATAGATTTGAGTAGTCTAACAAAATGAAAAATTTGTGTTCAAGTCCAGTAACCACATGGATTACTCCAGTTTCAGGGAATCCAACGGGCTTTTAACCTCCACTGGCTCCAAACACACAGGGTGCAGCATGTAAGATACAGAAAAAACATTCACATATAAAATAAAACAAATGAATCTAATTTATAAAAATGGAAGAAAATGAACAGTGCTCTATAGAATACTATCATTATACTAAAATATTCATAATGGAAGTCCAGAAGGAGAGATAAAAAGAGCAGAAAAAAATCTGAGATCATTTCAGGCCAGCAAGATGGCTCACCCAGTAACGTGCTTGTTGTCAAGCTAGAATCCACATAGTGCAGAGAACAAGCGAGCTTCTGAAGTTACTCTGTGGTAACACCACATACTGCCCGTACATACATGCAGCAAACACCCACACACTGCCCGTACATACATGCAGCAAACAAATGTAAACAGAAAAACCCAAAGGAACGATAAAATCCAGGAGACCCATAAACTACAGACTCGGTGCAGTCAAAGTTCTTAGAGTGAGACAAGGACAAAATCTTGAAAAGCCCAAGATAAAAACAATTACTTTTGGCTGGAGAGATGGTTCAGTGATTAAGAGCACTGACTGCTCTTCCAGAGTTCAATTCTCAGCACCACATGGAGGTTCATAAACCATCTGTAATGGGATCTGATGCCCTCTTCTGGTGTGTCTGAGGAGAGCAACAGTGTACTCACGTTCATAAAATTAATGTTAAAACAAAACAAAACAAAACAAAAAAACAACAATTATTTACAGGAGCTAAGATTAATGGCTGAATTCTCAACCAAGAAAACAGAGGCCAGAGTATAGAATCACATTCAAAGTCTCAAAACACTGGACCAAAACTCCTATACCCAACAAAGCTATTTTAAAAATGAAGACATTCTCAGATAAAAGCCCAGGTGATGAAAATAATGAAAATAAGCTGACTGATGGTGGCACACTTCTATGACTGATGATGGCACACCTCTGTGACTGATGGTGGCACACACCTGTGACCTCTGTGGCTGATGTTGGCACACCTCTGTGACTGATGGTGGCACACCTCTGTGACTGATGGTGGCACACATCTTTGCATGTATTAAAGCCTGCTCAACTGTGGAAATGGGCAGGTTATATGATGTGAGAATCGTGTATCCCAAGCTGGCCTCAAATATCTTGTGTTGGCAAGGAAGACCTTGAACTCCTGACCTTCCTACCTTTAACCTTTAGGTACTGAGATTTCAAGCACACTGCACCAGCAGCAATCTGTTCTATGCCGCCCTGGTTATGTGAACCTAGGTCGCACATATGAGGAAAGCACTCCTACCAACTGAGCTTCAGCCCTGTATTGTTTTCATAATAAGGCTGTTTTTAAAATGTAGTCCACAACCAGACCCCACCAGAGCTCCCAGGGACTGAACCACCGACCAATGAGTACACATAAAAGCCCTTGGTCCTGTGAGGGCTTGTCTCCCCCCCAATGTAGGGGAGTTGGGGTGGGAGTGGGACCATCCTCATAGAAATAGGGGGAGGGGTAGAGAACAGCGGGAAAGGGGATAACATTTGAAATGTAAATACATAGAATATCCAAGAAAAATAAAATAAAAAATTAAAATAAAAAATAAAATTAAATGTAGTCCAGTCCAAATACTTTCCTATCAAATGCCTGACATTACTAAGAGACAGTAACAGTTTAAAGACCACTGTCCTTGATGAAGTCATAAATTTCACCCCATCACAACACATATAGAACACATGCTTAGATCCCCTTCTTTTATCTTTATAAAGCATTTATAGTTTATAATACTAAATTATATTCAGTAAAATTTTGTAAGGACTCATGAGAACTCCAAATCAACAAAGAAATTAAAGATATGATAAAAACGAACATGGCTACATAGGACTGGTTTGTAGAACAGTTTGTCAAACTGTTAGAAATTGCTACAGCGAAGACGGGTGTGGTGCACGCCTTTAGTCCCAGTACTCGGGAGGCAGCAGGTGGATCTCAGAGTCCAAGGCCAGCCTGGTCTACAGAGTGAGTTCCAGAACAACCAGAGCAAATAGTAAGACCCTGGCTCATAAAACCAAAGCCAAATACAATAAAATAAAATGCTGGAGTGGTGCGATTTGGCCCTACTGTATAATATGACGGCGAAGATGACTGTTGTTCCCCGTTGTAAACTGCTTGTTGCATGGACTCTCACAGGCAGTGCGCCTGTCACCAGTAATAACACCGTGCTAGAGCTGGACAGTACTGCACCTTCTCCAGGCTGCATGGCCAGAGCCACCAAAGGTGTGGTAGGACTTGTGGCCCTTTCCAAGGCCACAGCAATTGCATCCTACAGATACCAGCCCACCCATCCCCCTGTGCTTCCGGACTAGTCTGCTGATCCACTGGGTGTCAGGATTTCTCCTGATAGGTTTGTGGAACAGATCAATGAGGACAATGAGGACAACCTCAAAGGATTTGTGTGTGGACTTTTCACCAGCCCAGTAAGGATTCAGGACTTCGCTGGAGAGATGGCTTAGTGGTTAAGAGCACTGACTGCTCTTCCTGAGGTCCTGAGTTCAATTCCCAGCGACCACATGGTGGCTCACAACCATTCATAGTGATATCTGATGCCCTCTTCTGGTGTGTCTGAAGATAGCAACAGTATACTCATATATAGAATAAATTAGGTCTTAAAAAAAAAAAAAAAGAATTCAGGCCTCTCCAAGCCCCATAGTGGCATCCAGCTCTCTCCTTGGCAACAGACTGAAGACTTCAGACAAGCTGGCTTGTTACCCTGGACAGATCTGCCTAAGTTACACCCTTAGGAACTGTGCAAACCCTGTACATGACATAAGCTTGCTTGGCCTTGTACCCGTCTGTGAGCTTTATCGGGCTGGGTGGGATGGGAAGCCCTGTGCAGCACAGAGCCGCTGGTCTGGCCAGCAGTGGGCAGAGAAGAAAGTGCTACCTCTTCCACGGCTCCTGGATGTGTTTGTGTGCACACGTCTTGTCTCTCATGATGGCTGCGGCCAGATGGAGAGGGAACACTGATGTGTGAACAGCCCATCTTAAAGCTGTCCTCTTCTTCACCACCTTCACCAAAGCCAGTGTGAAAACCCAAGCACAATCAAGTTTTTCAACTCTCTCATTTGCTAGTGCTGTGCCTAGTAACAAATATTTAAAGGGGCAGGCATAATTTGCAATAAGATGATTTTATAATCCCCAGTTACTGCTGCTCATTTATTTGAATTCTAAAGTAACATCTCATATAAGATTCATGCTACAAATAACAGAATGAGCACAGTATCATAGCAACCCAACTACCATTCGGAGGCATGCAGAGGACGTGGTCCAGAATTCTAATTTAAGAGACTGACACAAGATATAGGACATGCAGCTTTTAGGCAATATCGGAGAACGTTATAACTGAGAGCCTAAACTAGTTTTTATCTAAAACTAAGGATCAGGCTTTAGTAAGGAAGCAATGGGATTATTTATCTATTAACAAATGACTCAGCACTATTACTATGACTGAGTTAAGAGTCTGTGATTTCGTTACAACTGAAAACCAAGAAAGTATAGACAGCACACCCGAGGAAATGTCAACAGCACACTATCAGTCTGATATCTTAATATATAAAGGACTATTAAGGGAAACCACTGCAGTACTGCCTAAACTTAACAGCAGCTTTAATTACCATTCAAATATAACTGTATCCATAACTACTATTTAGAAAAATTAAAGGACACAGGTTAGTTCTTCTTCCAAAATATTAACTATTAGCTAGAAGGTGCCTATAATCTCAGTATTTTGACGGCTTAGGCAGGAGAACTGAGAGCTCCAGGCTACCCTGGGCTGCATAACCTAGTCAAGAAAGGGAAGAGAGGAGGGGAGAGGCAGAGAAAGGAGGAGAGGAGGAGAAGCTAATCACAGATGACCTCACTTCCAATCGAGCAGTGAGAACAGGGAACAAGGATGAGTTAGTTATGTTATACAGAGTCCTGGCCGTGGAAATGAATAAACTGCTGCTGAAAACTGTCACTGGGAGACACATGGAAAACTTGGGTCATCTCCTTAATCTCATTTGAATTGAGACTTTTAAGGAACCAGAAATGTTAAGCAGATCTTTACACATGAAGTAGAAGGCTGAGGAAACTATGGCTCTCACTGTGATGCTGGGAGGAAACTATCTTGTGTTAATGCCCACACAACCCTAAAGAAACACCTGCCGCTCTCTTACGGAGAACATTGCCTTCTTCAACAGGTATGGAAGGACCACAACTACACCCGCTCCAGTTCCTTCGCCACCACAGGCTGGCTCTGTGAGGATATTTCCTGGGGCAATGATGGACTACTAGATTTTCTAATAAATCTATGTATAAACTCTTAAAACAAGGCTCTTAGAAACGCTACCCACAGTAGTTTCTGCTTCTCATCCAATCTTCAACACTACAAACAAACAAACAAGCACGCTCTGAGCCAGAAGAGATAGGTCAGCAAGTAAAGACACTTGCTGCCCGCCTGACAACCTGCATTGAATCCTTAGATGCCGAAGGGCCAACTCTCACAAGCTGCCCTTTGACCTCCACACGCGTGCCAAGGCATGCCTGTGTGAGGGCACACACATGCATAGAGATGCACATATGGATAAGTAAATAACGACTTCTAAAAAGAAAGCTTCCTTTTGGTATGTGAGATTATTTATCTACTTATTAGCATCTACTTATGTTAGACTGAGTGTGTGCTCTCGGGGCACAGGGTGGGAGTGGGAATCGGAGGACAGCTACAGACACAGGTCACTGGGCCTGGCATCAGTCACTTGCCTGCTGAACCATCTCCACAACCCTAGCATGTGCAATTTACCTGAAAGGTTTCAAAGGACCCAACTCACTATTTCTAGGAATAAGTAATTTATTCAGAATCATCTAAAAAGCGTTGTTTTCCTTTCAGAAAGGTCATGTGGTTTATAGTATTATATAAGCATGAGGTGAGGGTTGGGGATTTAGCTCAGTGGTACAGTGCTTGCCTAGCAAACTCAAGGCCCTGGGTTCAGTCCCCAGCTCCGGGGGGGAAAAAAAAAAAAAAAAAAAAAAAAGCATGAGGTGACCAGGCTAGCCTTCCCTTACACTGGTCTCACTGACAGCAAAGCACGAGGCCTGCTCTGAAAGGGGAGTCACCAAACACAAAACAAAAACAGCCACATGAAGAAACGAGGTAGTTAAGAATGATCTTTCTCACTGTGTACTCTTTCAACGGGCTTATTTCAGAAAACAATGAAAGGGAGGCTCATTTATGACTCACACCGAGTATTACATCCTAAAATAGTCGTCACTGCTCTAGAACTAAAAACAAGCTTCCAAGTGTGTGCAGGGCTATCCAGGTGATCACAGAAACACCAGCTCTCAGCTACACCAAGCACCAACTCCATGTCTGGCTGCCCCAGAGCTGGAGCGGCTAAGGAAAGCTCAGATGTTTTCCCCTCTCCTTCTGGATGACCAGACTTCCCCAGGAAGGAGACAGGACGTCAGACTAACAAAGGAGCATGTCGTTGTCACATCTGCTCCTCCAGTCGTCCTTACATTCAGGTTAAGGCTCTCTACAGGAACAAATGTATCTGGAATACTCCTTAAAGAGATGCTGCACGATTGTCCAGGTTCATCTCCTCTAGAAACCTGAGGAGACTAAAATCAGTGATGTTTGGCGAATTTTCCTAATTAAGTTCACACACAAGTCTGTTATCTCGGACCACTTCATTTCCTGCTTTCAGAGAGCGGGGGACCAGTGGGAAAGACAGTGCTGGGCTAACGTTGCCAAAGTGTGAGAAAGTTCTTATATCCTACACAGCATCTCA
Source organism: Rattus norvegicus (assembly GCF_021556685.1). Lineage (NCBI taxonomy): Eukaryota > Metazoa > Chordata > Mammalia > Rodentia > Muridae > Rattus > Rattus norvegicus. Next base: position 105,557,604 of record NC_141546.1, read on the forward strand.
AAGACGGGTAAAGCCTCCGTTCTTGACCATCTGGGATGACACGTTCAAGCTACCACCAGCAGTGACTGAGCGACTGGTGACTCCGATCTGCGTCGCCGGGGTGCTGCACCATTAGCAGTCATCTTGTTATCAATCATGGAGCAAATGATCTCTACTATTCAAGGCAAACGCTAGGTCGTTTAAAGGCAGTGAAACAGTGGTGCACGTTCACCCACGGCCCCTTCTCCTGCGGCTAAGAAGCCAGCAGCTTTCTCAGAAATCTCTCAAGGAAGGTGCTCAGTTTGACTTTAAGGCAGTGAGCGTGCATCTTCAGTTTAGCACGACAGAGAAGGAATCAGCAACCAACCGGGAAGATCGAACTGTAAGTGAGCGGCGAAGAATACAACCTGGCCTAGGGCTTGGTTTCTTTATCTACGAAACGGTAAGAATGTTGGTCTATATGCGCAGTTCCTGTGCTGGTTACTGGTCCCTAGCTGGTGGAACCATCTGAGAAGGATGGAGGTATGGCCTTGTTGAAGGACTATGTCACTGGAGTTTCTTGGCCTTTGAGTTTCAAAAGCCCATGCTATTCCCAGATAGTTCTCTCTCCCCTCTGTCTGTCTGTCTGTCTGTCTGTCTGTCTGTCTGTCTGTCTGTCTCCTGTTTACATATAAGAGGCAAATTCTAAGCTCCTGCTCCAGCCTGTCTGCTGCCATGCTCACGGACATTACAGTTATGAACTTTTAATTCTCTGAAACTGTAAATTCCCGATAAACTCGTCCTTCTGTGAACTGCCTTGTTCATCGTGTCTCTTCACAGCTATAAAATGTTTTTCTTTAAATGGACTTAGTAATAGCCTTTGCTTCATTATTTCACTCGATAAGCACCCTGCAGGCTCTAAATGCAGGTGTCAGATTCCAAGGCATTTTGTGTAAAGGCACAGACGGACAACTCACTCACTCACGTACTTCTCCCAGCACATCATCTCCGGCTACAAACAAACCAAGGACACTACCCATAGTGGCTGGCAAATCCAACTGTGACAAGTCCTTCACCAACAAATCTCAGAGTCTTAGCTACCGAGGGTAAAAGAACAAATGCAATTATGCTTGCTAGTCACAGAAATGCTCAGAGGACACCGTTCCATACACATGCACATACATAAACATATATGCTGGTGAGATGGCTCTCTACATCTGATGACCTGCATTCCATCCTGAGAACGTATATGGTAGAGAGAACCAAACCATCCAGCTTGTCCTCTGACCTTCAAACACACTCGCAAGTGTGCACACACACAGAGAAATCTGTGTAACAAAGGAAGATCCAAAGGTCTTTTTTATATTTAGAACTGTATTTTCAAAAGGATCTCAAATGTAATGCTTACAAAATAAAATGGGATCCCCCCCTCCCTTCTTGGTTCCTTTACCAGCATCCTCCTCAGCAGGGCTGTGCACCCAGTGTCCAGATAAACACACCTTTAAATGACATGTCCTCCACTTTCTACCTCTGCCCACTGCAAACAATTAACACGTCCTATCTATAGGTACTTCAGACAAACCTCCTCCCATTTCTGCAGCTGACATTCTGGATGGAGCTAGCATGACTCACATACTCTCTCTCTCTCTCTCTCTCTCTCTCTCTCTCTCTCTTTCTCTCTCTCTCTCCCCCACACACACACACACACACACACACACACACACACACACACACACGCTGGCCCTTCCCTTTGTTTAATGCCCTGTTCTGTCACAATCCATTCTACTCTTTGTAGCACAATATATATCTTAAGTTTTTTCTTCTACATGTATGGATGTTTTACCTGCATGTATGTCTGTACACCACATGTATGCTTGGTGCCTATGAAAGCTAAGAAGAGTGTGACAGATCCTCTGGAACTAGAGTTAAGAACTGTTGTTAGCTGCTGGGTGAGTGCTGGGATATGAACCCCAGGTCCTCTGCAAGAGTGGTCAATAATCTTAACCACTGAACCATGTCTCTAAGCCCATACATACACACACACACACACACACACACACACACACACACACACACACAAATACACACATGTGCAAATACATCCCCCCCCCAACTATCTCTAAAAGTTATCTTTACTTACTGGCTGTATTTCCACCATTTCCATGCAACCTTTAACCTACAGGTATCTTGCTTCAAGTCTATCAAGCCTCTGAAATACCCCTAAAAACCAAGGATGCTGGCAGGAAGACTGCCAAAACCACAGGCTGCTTCGCTCTACCTACCCAGCTATTAAGACTTGTTACCTTGACGCCTTGGGCCCATGCACACTGTCTCTCTTGTCTCTAGATGTTGGTAATCTCTGGCCTCTTCTCGCTCTACAGATTTCTACTGAGCCGCTGCTTCAACTTCCACTGCTACGAATGCCACGGACAAGCTGAAAACTCCCAAATTACTACCACAGGCACATGTACTCGGCTCTAGGCCCAAATTAAAGTCCTAACAGTCAGCCTCACTTCAGTTTCCCACAGGTACTTCAACTTATCCCACAAAAGAATGATTACTTTTAAAAGCCTAGCATGGTGGCTCATACCTGTAATTTCAGCACTCGCAACGCTGAAGCAGATCATCATGAGTTTAAGGCCAGCCTGCACTACAGTATGATCCTATCTCAGAAGGAAGGAAGGAAGGATGGGTGGGCAGACGCACGCAGGCACCACCACAGAAATGTTATTTTCCCCCAAATTTGATTTGTCTCTCAATAAGCTTTTTCTGCTGGGTGAGGTGGTACACACCTGTAATCACTCAGATGGCTAAGTAAGGCAAGATTGTTGCATCTGAGGCTACCCTGGGTTCCTACTGACAAACTGTTACCATATACCTCGTTGCTCAAGGAAAAGCAGTATCATTCTTGACTTCCTTTCACCAAGTCCTCTGCCTGAGATATAACTCCATCTTCACTTAGGAAGATGTCCTGCATTCCTCACAATGGTCAGGTATAAAGGCAGTATGATGCCTGTTGACTCTTTCTTTAACATAGGACATCAAGCAAAACCAAGGTCTTCACTGGTGCTCCAGCATCTTCTCTAACCACACAAAGCTGGCAATCTTTAGATATGCTGTGCTCAGCTGTGGGCCTGAACGTACTGTCAGGGATAGGTCTTTGACCCCATCTATCTTTGCCTAACTAGCCTCTTCTAGCTTTTAGGTCTCAACTGATGTTTTTCCTCAGGAAGTTTTCCTTTTCCTCTTCTTCTACAACAAAATTAGGCTGTGTCTCTCTCATATTTCCTGACATCACAAAACGCAGCCACCTCCCCTCTCTCTTCAGAGACTCTCTGATGAAATGGCTAGAGTGCTATTTATTTAGAATAGGAGTGAAATCAATTCCCAAAGGAGGCTCAAGAGAATGACTTCGGAGGCCTCCTGTTCAGTACCGAGAGAGCTCAACTGACGAGGTGAGTTAGCTTAGCTATTCCAGGTGAAGTGTGATACCAAGGGCTCCCTTGCACTCAGTGTCCAAGCTAGAAACAGGTTCTCTTAGATCATGTAAACCTACCATAGTCAGCAAACTACAAATGACAGGGATGACCAAATAAAACCTAGGTTCTTTACAGAAGTGTGAATCAAAATAAGATTTAAAATTTTTTCATTACTCACCCAAAAAGCTCATAGAAACATCCCTTCAGCAAAAAGTTAAAAAAAAAAAGATAAACATAAAAGTCTTGAAACTGCTTATTATTCAATTATCTGCTCAGACAAGTAGAGTCTATTTTACACAAACCCAGCCTGTCATGTCAAACTTCTGGCAATTAGGTTTTTTTCTTTTTCTTTCTTTCTTTTTTTTTTTTTTTTTTGTCATGCAATAATGCTCTAAAAGTAATTATAGATTTTAAGTCTGGTTTTTTTTTATTTTCTTAAAGGACACCTCATAAATTAAGACTGTGCCTCAAATTTAGAGATAAACTAGCAGGGTAAGACCATGCAGGCCTGTAATGCCATCCCTTGGGAGGAAAGAGAATCATGAGTTCAAGGTCAGTCTGGACTATACATAGTGAGTCTAAGGTCAGTCCAGAATACACAGTGGGATCTTACCACAAAAAAATAAAGAGAAAAAATGTAAATTACAAATACAAACTATTTCAGTTTATCCAATTTTAAATACAAAAGCCCATATCTGAGTTAATCCTGTGTTACTTTTCCACACAACTGTACATGACTGCTTTCCTAGAACAATCAGTGTTGGGTGACACTGTGTCAGATGCAGGGGCAGGTGTATCTTTGCTTTAAGCCGGCATTTCCTGTGCTCACTTCAGCAGCTCACATACTTTAGACCAAGCCAGAGCCTTACCTACTCTTTACTGTGATCAAAGTACTAAGAAATCAGAATTCATTTACTTAGCTTGACTGTTTTAGGCATAAATATGTTAAAACACAAAGCAAACAAAAAAGAATGGATCTCATAGTCAATATTGAAAAGTCTGGAAAAAAACACTATCAATGCAGGAAGGTAGGTGACTAAAAGACAACCAAGGGGAATTTTATTACTTGGTATGAAAAAAATGACATCTACTTTTGCAAAATAAAATTTACCATCTTATTCTGGAGAGCAAACTACTACACATCAACTAAACATTCACCCCACAGCACATCAACAAATGTTATACTATCCAGAGTGGATAGCAGAAAGCCCAAAGACAAACTAGGACTATGGACTAAAAGCAGCTCTGGAGGCTCGCTGCTACCTTTCACAAAAAGACATGGTCAAGATTAAGTTGAACGTCAACATGAAAAACTCTCTGGAATAAAACACTTGCTAAAAAAATAAATATAAGACATGACCCAAAACAGTTAAATTCAACAATTCACTTTCCCACTAGTCTTTTGCTTGCTTTGTCTTTTAAAGATAGGTCCACTATGCAGCCTTGGTTGGCGTGGAATTTGCTATGTAAACCAGGATGGTTTCATACTTGACTCTAGTAGCAGAAGAAAGGGTGTGGGCCAGTCACTATTACATTTTGCTTATTATACCATAGAAATATTAGGCTAAGATCTTCAACAAATAGAAGACATCAGGTAGGCGACAACAGTTTGATACTCCAAAGTGACTGGCATCATTACCAGTGACCCCGAAAAATGATATTAAAAGCTACACCAAACTCATGTTCCGAAATGTGGCCTACTCAATCTCAGCTCAAAACAACAAAACAAAAACAAACAAGCAAAAACCCGATCATCTGGCACTGAATGACAACAGCTGGGATTTCATTTAGATAGAAAACAACAGAACCATCTCATCCTGTGAAAACACAGAACAGCACCGATTAGCCAGCCATAGAGGGCAGCAGAGTTAAGAGAGTGAATTGTAAATACCAGAGGGTTAAGTGAGGGCAGGAAAGTTTAATGGGCTGAGAATAAGGAACCATGAGACTCGGAGAAAGACAAAGCTTCAGCTAATGAATTAATCCAGCAGATGCCTAACACTATATTAGTGATGCTTGACCCTCACTCCTAACTGCACCTGAGGATCACCGTGGACGTTCTAAAAAATAAACCTGCCTAGATTCCACCTTAGACCAATTAGCAGCCTCTGAGGAATGTGGACCAGGTGTAGCTGTTTTTTTTTTTTAAGCTTTCCAAGTGCCTAAGGAGGACGATACTATGTAGCACAGAGTCCTCAACACATTGATTCTACACTATATGCTACAATGTTAAAAGTCAAATTGAAAAACAAAACAAAGCAGAAAAACCTATTATTCCCCAAATGTATTATTTTGTAGCTAAACCTTTGACTCTAAAACTCAAAGGGGCAATAATAACTTAAATGCAATCATCACAGTGCCTTTATCAAGGAGAACATTATTCCGACAGGTGAAAAAACCGAAAGTTCATAGAGGTTAAACAGCTAGCCCGGAGCGACTGTGAGTCATCACTGAAGCAGGGAGACAATTCAAATCTGCTATTTACAGGCCAGTACTCTACTCCAATGGTCTCACCAATTTGCTAGATAGGTTTTCCTAGATTATCACTTTACTTGTTTAGATGCTTCCAAAAATAGTCCAAAATTAATTTAAGAAAGATGATGAAAAAATAAGGGGGATATGATCGTAAACAGATATTCTGAAGATGTTAGCGTTAAAGGAGAAAAGATTTCTTCATGTGAAGACAAGTACTAGACACAATATTTAGCAATTTTTCTAAGTATACTCTTAAATAGTAAAAAAAAATTAATTATATCTTGTAGATGGGATATGACAAGTCGGAAAACAATCCCAAAATAACTAAAATGTTATAACCCATTGAAGCATTTCTCTTAACTTACTCAGATGAGTTTCAACTTTTATATTTTCCCTATTTACAAAGTATTGTGTGAATATCCATGAACCTTAAACATTAAATGGGGGGGGAGAAGGGGAGGAGTGCCCCTCCCCAAATCAAAACAACTTAAAAAAAAAATTCTGTCACAATTCACTCAGAAGACCACATACCTCAACAAAACAAGAGCATACATTTCCCCCTAATTCTAAGAAGGCTACTTCAAGCTACTTCTTCAGTCAGCATTAATGTTCCGGTCTCAGTCTTCAGAGATCAACAATGAAACTGGATGATTTTCCAAGTTTTTTACTTCATCTTTTTAAAAATTTGTTCGTCGTTTGTTTGCTTATTTATTTGTATATGGGTGTTCGTCTGTGAACCACTTGTGTGCCTGGTGTCCTCACAGATCAGAGGAGGGCTTTGGATCCTCTGGAACTGTTGTTAGAGAGGTTGTGATCAGAACCTAGGTCCTCTGGAAGAAGAGCCAGTGCTCTTAACCAGTGAGCCACCTTTCCAGCCACTCTGCCTTAAGAAGAGTTCGATCTCAAAATCAGTTTCTGTTCTTTGCTGTTTATTAAGAGAAATGTGTCTGTATAGCCATAATGACAAACTTCCTTTTTTTGGTAAGAAATTATTACTACAGGCTGGATAGATGGTTAGAAGGTTAGAAGTATGTACTACTCCCAGAGGACTGCAGTTCGATTCCCAGCACCTAAGTTAGAGCTGTTCACAACCATCTGTAAGATCAGCCTGCTCCAGGGCATCCAGCTCCCGGGCATCCTGCTCCAGGGCATCCACCACCCCTGAGCTCTACAGACAACAGTACCCATGCACCTCATACGCATAATTAAAAGTAATGTTCCGGAAAAGCTTTTATTTAAGTACTATTAATAATTCTACATTTAAAAATATTTTAATCTGTATTTCAAACACAAGAGAATGGAGGCTAGCTTTATTACAGGCACTTAAATTATTTCATTTAATCCCTCCAATCCAGGGAGATAAGGAAAATAACCCAGGAAGATAAAAAAACTTTCCACCCTGACTACCTCTCCTGGCCAGACTTTCTCAACCATACCACTTCAAGTTTATGTAAAATGAGTTTACAGCAAAACTACTGGCATTTGACCAGAGTCCCAAAGTCGGACAAAGCACCATCCAGATAACCACAGGTCCGAAACTAACCCATTTAAACCTCAAAAAAAGATATTTGTGAAAATACACTGAGCCCCAGACTGTCAGATAGCAGCCTAATAGCATTACCATAGTAGGTTAAAAGGCACATAACAAGTGTCAATGATACAGTTTTAGGCTGTTCCAGTTGTCATGGACAATACTGGTTCATGTGCTCTTGTTTTGTTCTCAAAGATAATTATTTGAAATACTAAGCTGTACGTACACGGAAAGGACCAGCTATTTTACCAAGCCAATCCTTTCAGAAATTAAGCCAAATTAGGCTAAACACACTGAAAGGCTACCTTTTTTAAACAAGTCCCCTAATTGTTCATTACCATATAAGTGTTAGGCAGAAAAACCTACATGAACGTAAGTTTCAGATCAGAAACAGTGATTCCCACATACTGAACCTGGTTTCATTTTCTGGCCCTCGGAGGAATTACTATTTATTTTTAAATCAAGCAACCCACTCACCTACAGGATTCTGCGAAAATAAACTGAAAAGGTTGGATTGTTTTGTTAATCCTTACTCACTGTCTGCTTTTAAGAAAACGACTTGGCACCCTTCCAGTTTAGATCCATGTGGACAAAGTATAAAGCAAGCAGGTTGGCTGATATAAAATACGTGAAAGATCTTGGATGCCCACAGATATCTGAATCACTCCACCGTAAGATTGTATTTCAGAGCAGTAAGAGAAATTCTCTCTCATACGAAAGGGTTTTCTGCTGTTGTTTTTGTTAAGCCCACAAATGGGGGAAAATACTACTGACAGAAAAAGCTCACCACACGGTGGTATCAAGGGCACTGCCAAAGTACCAAGTAAAACAACTAAATTAAAAAAAAAAAAAAAAAAAACAACAAAAACCAAACCAAACCAACCAAACAACCAAACAAAAAACCCAAAACACTTTTCAAGCCTTTTGACAACTGAATTTAAAGCTGTTTTTCCTACTGAGGGTTTTATTTTCAAGTAAAACGTTGTACTTCCTCAATTGAATCTGCACCAGCTTATCATGAATAGTACCTTATGAGGAACACTATACATGCAAATGCCTGAAATTAACCTAGGGTTTCAATTTTTTTTTTTTTTTAACTACCGACCAAATTCTATACCTGAAAACATTGGCCATACCTGCTACATCTTCAATCAAATATCATGTAACTTTGAATCTGATTACTGATCTGTGAATTTGCCAGTCTTAAAGGCAAAATCTATCACAGAGGCATCTCTTGAGACTAACCAGATGTTCAAAATTCAATTATTAGATCAGAGGAACTAAGAAGTACAACACTAAGAAGAAAACCACGTTAGCAAATTAAATACATATGAAAAAATGCTAGTATCGAGACTTTTGAACTAAAATTAACACGATAAACTAATTAAAACCAATCAAAGAATAAAATAACTTTTTAATTTAAGTATAAAAGCTTAAACCTCTGAATAGCAATTCACTATCCTAATAGGTAGGACAGGGTTACTTTTCGGCTCTGGCTGCACTCCACTGACTGTGCTGTATCAGTTTGAACAATTCTGGCATGTTAAAGGGCAATCAATCAACAAACGAGACAGCACACACCAAACATAAACTATTTTCCAAAGTCCGTGTGAGTCTACCCTGTGGTACGTCCTTGATTCAGAAGCACCCCTAGAGGCAGATGTAGAGTCTAAATGGGGTTCCAAGCTCTTGCTGGTCAACTGTTGATTTGATCTAGGGTTTTCTTTACACTCCTTGCCAAACTAAGTGAGGATTCATAGACTCAAAGACAAATCACAACCAGATTGGCCTTGAAAGGGATGCTGGATCTTTGTCAAACGAATTGAAAAATCTGCTGATCATTTATCTATTTTGGCATGAGTCTTTAATTTCTTGGCCTTGTAAATCATTCTCTAGGTTTCTATCAGGTTACAAGAATTTCTTAAATATCTAGGAACGTGATTATCGTTTCCACTAATGACATCTAGCTCATAAAAGGCAAGGATGTGAAATTAGTAAATCAAAAGATAGTAATTCTCAAAGAATAAGCCAGAACCAGTAAACAACTCGTGAAAAGTCCCCAAACGTGGTGGGAAAAGTAAGTAAGCCAAAAGGGGTGCCAAGCATTCCTGCGAGGCATTAGGCACGGATACCAATTTGAATTTACTTACAAAACCTTACAAAAGTCCTTGGAAGCACAGCCGTGCGAACCAAGTTCCCGTTGCACTACAAAGAAACACGATTCCTTCATAACCTCTCCAAAGACAATCGAGGTCTTCTATGAAATAACATTTACGTCTAACGAGACTGTAAGGTGTCACTTGGTCCCGGTTTCAAGCTAGTTCTGTATAGCTAAACCTACAGGCCAGCTAACTCGGCAGCAGTTTGTTCGGACCCTGGATGTGGCGACTGAGGGACAAGTAGAGAAAGTGATGAACTAGCTAAGCGTGGAGAAAACCAGAGCCGAGGCTCAGCGGAGTAGGGAGTAGGGGGACTGGACGACGAAAGGGAACGCAGGTACCTGGCGACCCTGGAGTCGCCAAGGCAGGGCAGGTGGGGCAAGCGCGCAGGTGGGAAGGGGAGTGGGGCTTGCTCCGGGAGCGCGGAGCAGGGGCAGCTGGGGTTACCTTTGAGCTGGGGCAGGGGGTGCAGCTCCGCCTGGCTGCCCTGGCTGCGGAACTGCGACGAGCCCTGAGAGCGCTTCTGCCTCTGCGCCTTGCGCACCGATTTCCGGGTGAAGCCGTCCACTTTCTCCGAGGCCGAGATGGCGGCGCAGGCAACTGGTGCGGGCGGCGACGGCGACGACATCTCGGCGACCCGGGCGCTCGGCGCCTGCCGAGGCGACTGGCCCGGGAAATCGGCGGGGCACGGGGACGGGCACGGCGAGCCTGCGCCCCTGCGTCCCGGGCCCCGGCCGCGCCGCCCTCGCGCTCCGCAAGCTGCTCCTCACCCGACAGCGCCTCACAGCCGCATCCCCGCGCCGCGAGGCCACCTCCCGGGGCTGGCGGAGGGGAGGGCGGGGGCGCGCGGGCCGCACAAGTTGCTGACGCCCGGCGCCGAGGGCGGGCGGAGGCGAGCCCGAAGTTTGGACGGCTGGGGAGAGCGCGCGGGTGCGGACGCCGGGCGCGCCTCGCGGCCCCTTGGCGCGCCGAGCCCGGGCAGATCCTCAGCGGCTGCTGCCCGCGCCGTCCGCCCGGCCGGGAGCCTCCTCCCGGGGCGCTTCCATCGCGGGTCCGCGCGAGCTGCCGCCGAGCTCTCGTTCTCCTGTCAGCGCTGGCCCCTCATCGCCCGGGGCGGCCACCCGCGCCCCGATCTTTGGAGAGTCGCCCTCGCTCAGCCTCCCGCGCCCACCGGCCGCCCACGGAGCACGCCCGGGGTAGCAACTGCTACAACTTGAGAGGGTGGCTGGTACGGGCGAGGGGGGACTCCGTGCGCGTGCGTGCGCGCTCCCGCGGCCCGGGGGAGGTCCTCGCGGGGGGTGGAGGGAGGAGTTTGACTGACAACTTCCGCGGGGTCCCACTAGCCTCCCGAGTCTCCGGAGGGGGCCGGGGCGGGAAAGCATGCCAGTTCCCTCGACCAATCGCAGAGCTAAGCGGCAGACGGGGAGGGGGCGTGGCCTCCCGGATGTCTATCAAGAGTCCATAGCTGGGTGGGAAGGAGGGAGGGGGCTATGTGACAGACGCGGGCCACAACCAATCGCAAGTGAAGTCAGTGAGCGGGGTGCCTTGTGCGTCACAACTGTAAAGGAGAGCTCTCAGGAGGGAGAAAGGGGAAACGCGGCGCCGCGGTCGGCTTCCGTGTACTCTGGCGCTACGCTTCAACTCTAATTGTCCTCCAGACAGCGAGTGAGAGGGAAACTACACAGTCAGCTCAAAAAGCAGAAGAGTGTCCCCCCCTTCTCTCTGCGTCCTGGGGACCAATGAGGACCTAAAGCGAGGGCCGGGGCGCCCAAGAACGCCAGGCATTGCGTCAGTGGAGCGGGGGCGGGGCCGAGGTCGTGTCAGAGCGGAGTGATTGACAGGCCAAAGAGCCCGGGGAGAGGAATGAGCTTGTCCAATCGGAGCGCGGTGCTAGGCTCCTGGGCGGGCCTTCGTTCTCTCTGGTCCTAAACCGCGTAATTGGTGGTTGGGGAATCCATTTGTAGCTCCCAAGGTCTCGGCGCCGCGGTTCACTGAGCGCTGATCTCGCGTGGGGTTTGGGCAAGCTCGTTTCTACCACTTCAGAGAACTCTGCAAGTCTACTCCCTCTGAAAAGAAGTTTCCCGTCTCGAACTTAGCCCAAGTTTAGCCTTCAGTCATCTGTAGCCAAGTTCAGATTAGCTGATTTGGGGTTTTGGGATCTCTTCCTAGGAGATTCCGTCTAAGTTTTATATTTAAAGCCAAGGACTGCTCATGTTAGCTTTGGGCATCCGTATGAGCTTCAACAGTAAGTGATCTCCCCTCTCCAATAGTCTCTGCAGTCTCTCCTGCAAGTCTTACACCTTTTCCTTTTGACATAAAAACTGAGGTGAAGTAGACTGGCCTGATGTTCGAGGAGGATCGAGAAGTATGCAAAAGTAGAGTTCTAGACCCACACTCGAAACATTCCCTTAGCTAAATTATATAGCCAACCTAGGTGTACAACAGAGGAATGCAAAAGGAAATATGATGTGTATACAGAATTTTCCCACCATAAAGAGCAAAATTATATCATTTGTAAGAAAAGAGGCCCAACCGGAGATAATCATATTAGGCTGATTAAGCCAGTCTCAAAAACATAAAAACATCTTGTTTCCTCTTGTTTGCGGTTCCTAGATTTTACATAGGTATGTTAAATCAAGAATTTGCAGAATGAAAGTAGACATGAAATTGTCTAAGGGAATTAAAGGGATTAATGGAAGGGGAATATGTTTGATGTACAAGAAATACTTGTATGAAATTTCTAATATAAAATTAAATATAAAAAACAAAAAGTTATATACATTCTTTCCATCAAAGAGGCTCAGTCAGACTGCATCAGCAACTTCAAGACCTTTCTTATCCAATCCAGACTACCTCACAATGTTCAAAGCTTTTTTTTTCTTTTAACAATTTGCAAATGAACCACCCATCATAATTCAGGGGTTTGAAGATCACTGCCAGCTGGCCTTTCAAAGGGCCAGTTTTACATATATTTCCAGATTATAATATAATTAGATCATTCCCCCTTCCCTCCAAACCACCATTCTTGCATCTCTCAAATTCATAGTCTCTTTTTCTTTAGTTGTTTATGTATGTATATATAGAGATAGGTATATTCCTAGGTATATAAATAAGACCTGCTCAATCCCTATAATGTTACTTGTACATGTATGTGTCAGGGGTGACCATTTGGGATTCGATAACCAATGAGTGTGCTCTTCTCCAGTTCTCAGCTTTTCTTAGTTACATGTAGTTCTTTGTCTTATGTCCCTGCAGAATAGAGTTCAAGTTCAGTCTGACTCCTGACTTGCCAGGCATGTGTATATGCTCTTCCTCATCCTCTTTTTCTTCTAATCCTCTACCTCCTACTCTTCCTCCTCCTTTTCCTTCTCCTCCTCTTCTTTCTCCCCCTTCTTCCAGTTCAGGCACACTATCCCACAAAGTCATCATGCTTTCTTGATACTTAGAGTTGTTCCAACATCTTGAAATGATCCACCTCATCCCCGTTTGTTGAACCTTCCAAGCCCAGCTAGACACCTATCCTCTGTGAAGCTATGCACAATAATCTGCCCTGAGTGGATGTCTCCCTTAGTGTTCCGATTGTATATATTATTCATATCCTCAGGACCTGCCACCCCAGATGGCAGTGTGCTCCTTCTCCTCTGAAGATTCAGAAGCACCAAGAAAGCAGGAACTGGGTTACTTAACTGCTCTTAGCATCTACTGAAATAGATAGGCACTATTGAACAATACAATTTTCAGCTCTCAATAGCTTCTGAAAGTGTAGTTACAAAATTCCTTATTTCAAAAAGAACTGAGGCTATTATTTGAAATGCAGACTCCTGGACCTGATGTAGAATATCAGAAAATATGGAGAAACAGTTGGATGCCTGTTTTTAATAAGCTCTCTATTGTTGTCAGAGAAGTCAGAAGTCACACTTCTCTAGTCACCTAAAGTATGCAGGTTTGGACTTTTAGCCCAGAGGTAGAGCACTTGTTAGCATACACAAGGCCCTGGGTTCAATGTGCAGCACCCCCACAAGTGAGAGTAAATGTCTACAAGGCAAGGAAATGGTATTTCTAATAAAGACAATGGATATGAGAGGGAGGGAGGGAAGGGAGAAAGGGAGAGGGGGAAAGAGAGAGGCGCACAGTGTTTGGGTATTGTCTGAAATGGTCACCTGGGGAAGAAGTTTTTGAAGATTTAAAGAAAAGGTAAGCCAAAGACCTGAAAGGAAAAAAAAAAAAAAAGAGGATGCTTCCTAGTTCAAGTTACTGTTTGAGAGGAAAAGGATAAAACAATGTAACATTGTCTCAAAATAAACAAATCAAAAAACCCAGGTTGATAATTTGTTTCTAACTCACTAAGTCCAGTTATTGTTGCCTTTCTGTGAGTGGATGTGGGAACACCCCTGGAGCTCAGGAACCCTATCAGAACTGACCCAACTTTACATCACACCGGTGGCATGCTCCTGCTCTATCACCCACTTTGTTAGTCCTGTTTCCCACATTTGCATGCACACTGGGAGGAAGAAAAGGCTGCACAGCCTTCTAGGAAGGGTTGACATGTGACCCTGGAAGGGCACCACTTGAAGAAATGAACCTTTTACAGACAGCACTTTCATGCACAGGTGTTTGTCGAAGATCCCTTTTCCACCCTCTTCTCTTGAATAATGGAGCTGGATCCTAGACAGAAATGTGGTTGCTATGAACCATCTACAGCTGGATATGGTAGCAAACACCTGGAAACCCAGCACCTGGGAGGCAAAGGCAGGTCGAATGCTGAAAGCTTCAGGCCAGTCTGCTCTGCAGAGTGTGCTCCAGGCCATCCAGGACTACAGTGTGGCCCGGTCTCCAACAAAACAAAACTGCCTTACCAAAGATTTTCATTGCTGTCTGAAAGATCTTTTGACTAATAAGTTGATTTGATTTTCCTAAACCAAACTCCACAGTTGTTTGGTTTTTTGAGGCATCCCAAATTACCTACACTGGCTCTAAACTTGTGATCCTCCTTCCTCTGTTCCCCCAAGTGTCAGATTAAAGACAAGTGCCCAACCATTTTATAAGTGTTCAAGGACTAAATTCCATGTGGTTTATGTGAGTGTGTATTGAGATGACTAGAATTCCTGTGACTTCAGAGAGAGTTGGTAGCAGGGCAAGGCGGAAGGAAGTCAGTTTTCAGTTGGTTCCATTTCTGTCTTTTTAATGGTAAACTTTTCTTTAAGCTCATCATTTCAACTCAGTTTGTCGTGGTCTGTTGTATTGGTCAACCAGGACTTTCCCCAAGGCCAGTGTCGATCGGAATGGTTAGATTGGAGATCTATTCAGGGCAAGAAGTTCAGGGGATTGAACAGGAGCAGAGATATAAATGTGCCTGGAGATCCTGTAGTGTTACACTTCCTGGCGATTACTGGACTCCTCTTCATAGCGAGGAAGCCTTGTGCTCCATCAGCACGGGCTAAAATTATGTCTGCTAGCACCTGCCCTACCCCATCTTTGACCTGTGCAGAGGAGGAATCAGACAGAATTGTAAAGTTCATGTCCTGTACCATTGTCTTTGCAGTGTGCAACTAAAAGGCCTGAGCTTGACAAACTCACCATGTTCAATAATAATGTCCTACAGGTATTCTTTCTCTCAATGTTTTTATAATGAGCAATATGCTAGTCCCTGGGGATGAGGAGACAAAGTATGAACCTTAGGATCATCTCAGGGAGAGGGACAAACTTATACACACACACACACACACACACACACACACACACACACACATACATACACATACACACACACACACACACACTGTCTTGCTGGCTCAGACATACTACAGGCTCAGCACTTGGGAAGTAGAAGGATCAGGAGTCCAAAGCTAGGCTTCAAATATGTAGCAAGTTTGAGGCCAGCCTGGTAACAGGAGAACATGCCTCAACAAAAGAAAACAGAAGGAAAAAGTACATTAAAAAAAAAACTACCAAAGTCACAGCAACAAAGGAAATGAGCAAAAACTTACCACAGATGCTCTTTATGGTATTGTGGGGAAATACCTTATTTGGTTTGGGAAGAAAGAGACAGAGAAAACTTAACAGAAACCATGTTTGAAATAAATGAGGCTGGAAGAAAACAAACTCTGCAGGCAACAATCAAAGAAGAAAAACTTGCTGTTTCAGAAATTAGCTTCCTGACATTTCTTCATCACTATAAAGATTTTCACAAATTACACAGCATACAACCAGATATGAAAACTCCAAAGCCACAGGAAAATACTGTAGGCTGCATCTTGTATTAGCACTGGACCTGGAGGAAGAAGGGGCTTTGACACGTGCCTGTCCTCAGGGAGTATTATGGAAAGCAGGGTTGTAGGAGCCTGCATGTCTGCTTGGTGCTAATCTGCAGCTCTTACATAAGTCTGTGCGTGGCCTTTCTTCCTGTACCTGGAAGAAGCATCTGGTAGCTTTGAGGCTGTCGCTGTTCTAAAATACTCAGCCGCTGAATGTCAGCAATCATTCCCTGGCTCGCTGCTTGGGCTCAGACTTGAAGGGGGAAGAAATCAGTGTGAAAAGCCAAGAAGCTGACTGATTTTCAGTGTGCTGTTGTGTACAGTTGGAAGAAAGAAGAATCGTAGGTGAGGGCTTTCAGGAATCGTTGAGTTGGAAACACTCGGGCATTTCCAGAACCTCTCCTTTGACTCCCATAACAAGAACTTATCAATCTTTCCGAACTGTGTGAATCAGAAGCAGGTGGATCTCTTTGAGTTCCAGGACAGCCTGATCTACATAGTGAGTTCCAGGATAGCCATTCAGGGAGAACCTATCTCAAAAACAACAAAAGGCAAACAAACCCTTACCACCGACAACAAAATGTATGAATCCAGGTGAGGTGCCGTGTGTTCATAAAATCCTACCATTTAGGAGGCTGCAGCAGGAAGGTTGAATATTTGAGGCCAGTCTGGGCTACTCAGCATATCCTATTGAAAGGAAGGGAAGGAGGGAGGGAAGGAAGGAGGGGGAAGAGGGGGGGAAGAGGGAGGGGGATGGAAGGAGGGAGGAGTCACTAGGAGACTGTAGGTATGTATGAATGTAATCTCCATTATATGTCTCATGTCTCCTGTGCACCAGGTCCCTGTGTGAAGAGTCATAGGAGGAGAGAAGAAAATGGAGCTTTCTTTAAGGTCTCTCACCTCTGGCCCTCCTCTGCCTCCCTCGGTGAGTTCAGTCACGTGCAGGAACATTCTTTTGGGACTGCAGAGCCTAGGCTCTTCTGGAACTTACTCCCTGGCACACTGTGTCCTAAGTTCTAAGGATCGCAGGCGTGCCTTACCTGCTTCAGGATTTTTTTTTTTTTAAAGAATAGTATCCTGAGGTTATCTGTCTGCCTCTTCTAAAACTGTGTTCTCTTTTCAACACTGAATTCAGTGTTGAAACCGAAGAGTCTATTCAAACTGAACACAAGTTTTGGCAAAAGATGACGAGGGTGAACCGGTTGTTTGCTATCGTAGTCCCTTGTTCTTGCTTAGAATCCAGCCTCTGTGTGTGTGTGTGTGTGTGTGTGTGTGTGTGTGTGTGTATGTGTCTGTGTGTGTGAGTGTGTATGTGTGTGTGTTTGTATGTATGTGTCTGTGTGTGTGTTTGAGTGTGTGTGTGTGAGTGTGAGTATGTGTCTCTCTGTGTGTGTATGTGTTTCTGTGTGTGTATGTGTTTGTGTGTGAGTGTGTGTGTGTGAGAATCTGTGTGTATGTATCTCTGTGTGTGTGTATGTGACTCTGTGTGTGAGTGTGTGTGTATGTGTGTGAGAATCTGTGTGTATCTCTGTGTGTGTATGTGACTCTGTGTGTGTGTATGTATGTATCTCTCTGTGTGTGAGTGTGTGTGAGTGTATGTGTTTCTGTGTGTGTGAGTGTGAGTGTGTGTATGTATGTGTCTGTGTGTGTGAGTGTATATGTGTGTGTGTTTGTATGTATGTGTCTGTGTGTGTGTTTGAGTGTGTGTGTGTGAGTGAGTATGTGTCTCTGTGTGTATGTGTTTCTGTGTGTGTGTGAGTGTATGTGTGTGAGTGTGTGTGTGAGTGTGTGTGTATGTGTGTGAGAATCTGTGTGTATGTATCTGTGTGTGTGTATGTGACTCTGTGTGTGTGTATGTATGTATCTCTCTGTGTGTGTGAGTGTGTGTGTGAGTGTGTGTGTGAGTGTATGTGTTTCTGTGTGTGTATGTGTGTGAGAGTGTGTGTGTGTCTGTGTGTGTATGTGTCTCTGTGTGTGTGTGAGTGTGTGTGTGAGTGTGTGTGTTTCTGTGTGTGAGTGTGAGTATGCATCTGTGTGTGTGTGTGTGTGTGTGTGTGTGTGTGTGTGTGTGTGTAGCTTAGATGGAAACTGAGATAATGGTGTACAGTGTTTTCATTCATTCAAAAGTGTCCTTTAGTCTCACACAACATGCCTTGCCCTATTGGTTGTTTGAAGTATAAAATTCATCAACAGATGTGAAAATTCACATCAATTAAAGCCCGGCTGTGGAAACTAAGTAGGGTTGCATAAACCAACAGGTCAGACTTAGCTAGAAACTGTTCACTATGTTCTAGCCCTGAAGACCATCTCTCAAAACTCCCTGGATCCAGGATGGCTGACCTATATGAGCAAACCACATTTATTAAAGGCCTCCTGTAGGCTCATCTTACAGGGAAATGTTGTGGTCTCTGCCCTAACAGAGAATTCATTTTAGAAGAGGTTAGATCTAGCAGAGACACTGTCTCCCTCAGAACACTATTTGATGAGTGCCAAGCCATACCTCTGGTGTAGCCACCCATCAAGTGCTTATGATCCTGGAACGAACCCCAATTAAACTGGCTGGTTTACCACACTAGACTTTTGTGAAATCATTTCTTCTATCTTACATGGCCATCTCTCTCTAACTGGGTTAAATAGAAATCAAATCCCCAGGAAAAATCACAAGCGGTGAGAAACGAAAGGCAAAAGCAAAGCCCAAACCTCATAATAGTGGTGTTCTAATGAGAAAGTAGTAGACTCACAGGAGTTGTGAGCATCCACAGCTCCTGGGTGAGCAGGGCATGGAAGGCTCCAGATGGAAGCCTGTGACCTCCAAGGAGCTACAGGTTAACCAGAGCAAATGAGTGAAACTGTTCTAAGCACGGGGAGGGGAGACCCCTCACAAAGGAGGTGCCTCAGGACCCCAGGGGACATTGTTCTGAACTCGGTGCAGGCGGCAGTAGGGGTGTGAGGATGGGGTAAGCTACCAAAGGCTTTGTGTGATCCCCTGCACCCCATCAAGTCAGGAGGCAGATACTGTAAGACTTGGAAAAAGCAGGAAAGAAATGTGATCCAGATTTGTATTCTAGGAAAACTACACTGTAGGCAGTGTAGAGGACAAACTGATAACAGAGGGCAAAGTGGTACCCAGGAGACCAAAGCAAAAGAGTGGGGACCTGGATCTGTTTGCAAGGTGGGAGATGGAGCTCAGAATTGTGTGTGTGTGTGTGTGTGTGTGTGTGTGTGTGTGTGCATGTGTGTCTGAATCTGAATATATGTACTTTAATATATATTACATAAAACACACAGTATAGGAAATGACTCGATGGCTTATTGGATGTGTATAGGAGAGGAAGGGACGGTCCCCAGGTGTGTGGAGTGAGTGGATGTGGTTGGGGATGTGGTGGTAACATAGCTGGACACTCCAAATCTGTGAGACCCCAGTAAGAAATTGGACAGTGAAGTCAGGTAGGAAAGAGAACTATATTGGAGACAGAGGCTTGGGAGAGAACACAGAGTAAGTGCCACTCAAGTGCCCCTTACTGTCCTGGGTAGGGAATGGCACCAAGGAAACTGCTTGGTGGGCAGATTTGAGGCGACACTAGGGGATAACACATGACAGAGCCGATCTCATGCCCAACCTGAGATCTGGGCTGAGGAGCTGGAGAACATTTGATGGAAAATGCCAGATTAGAAGCAGTGTTTTCGGCACAGCAGGTTGGGGAAGTAGAAGTCAAAGGAATTGGTTGGAGATGAGTGACCATGCAGCAAGGGCTGGACTGACTATGCCCAGCAGTGTGCCCAGGTGCAGGACTGACTGTGCCCAGCAGTGTGCCCAGGTGCAGGACTGACTGTGCCCAGCAGTGTGCCCAGGTGCAGGACTGACTGTGCCCAGCAGTGTGCCCAGGTGCAGGACTGCTGTGCCCAGCAGTGTGCCCAGGTGCAGGACTGACTGTGCCCAGCAGTGTGCCCAGGTGCAGGACTGACTGTGCAGAGCAGTGTGCCCAGGTGCAGGACTGACTGTGCCCAGCAGTGTGCCCAGCAGTGTGCCCAGGTTCAGGACTGACTGTGCCCAGCAGTGTGCCCAGGTTCAGGACTGACTGTGCCCAGCACTGTGCCCAGGTGCAGGACTGATTGTACCCAGCAGTGTGCCCAGGTACAGGAGTGACTGTGCCCATCAGTGTGCCCAGGTGCAGGACTGACTGTGCCCAGCAGTGTGCCCAGGTGCAGGACTGATTGTACCCAGCAGTGTGCCCAGGTGCAGGACTGACTGTGCCCAGCAGTGTGCCCAGGTGCAGGAGTGAGTGTGCCCAGGTGCAGGACTGACTGTGCCCAGCAGTGTGCCCAGGTGCAGGACTGACTGTGCCCAGCAGTGTGCCCAGGTGCAGGACTGACTGTTACCAGCAGTGTGCCCAGGTGCAGGAGTGAGTGTGCCCAGCAGTGTGCCCAGGTGCAGGACTGACTGTTACCAGCAGTGTGCCCAGGTGCAGGAGTGAGTGTGCCCAGCAGTGTGCCCAGGTGCAGGAGTGAGTGTGCCCAGCAGTGTGCCCAGGTGCAGGAGTGAGTGTGCCCAGCAGTGTGCCCAGGTGCAGGAGTGAGTGTGCCCAGCAGTGTGCCCAGGTGCAGGAGTGAGTGTGCCCAGCAGTGTGCCCAGGTGCAGGACTGACTGTGCCCAGCAGTGTGCCCAGGTGCAGGACTGACTGTTACCAGCAGTGTGCCCAGGTGCAGGAGTGAGTGTGCCCAGCACTGTGCCCAGGTGCAGGAGTGAGTGTGCCCAGCAGTGTGCCCAGGTACAGGACTGACTGTACCCAGCAGTGTGCCCAGGTACAGGACTGACTGTACCCAGCAGTGTGCCCAGGTGCAGGACTGACTGTGCCCAGCAGTGCGCCCAGGTGCAGGACTGACTGTGCCCAGCAGTGTGCCCAGGTGCAGGACTGATTGTACCCAGCAGTGTGCTCAGGTACACCCATTGGGTCTTTTCATGTTATCATTCCTATTTCCCCAAAGGCAGCTATAACCGTAAGGTAGAAAAGACGGATGAACTGTGTTTTGGAAAAAATAAATAAATCTCCCAACTCTACTCTTTCCCCAATTCCTAAGTGATGAGCCGTTTAAACTAAACGTGGCTTTGGGAATAGATGGTGGGGGCTGCTACAAAAGAAATGCTAGAGAGTTTTGGTTAAAGATGGGATGTGAGGGCTGAGATTGACGATCGTGGTAGACCAGTTGCTGAACATATGCAAGGTCTGGAGTCAATAGCACCTCTCCAAAATAGACAAATGCAAACAAACAGCGAAGTCCAAGGTCAGCTGGAGCTGTGTGGAAAGAGCTCAAATAATGGAGAACTAAGGATGTGGATGGGTTGTAGAGTGCCAGGCCAGCATGTATGCATAAGGTCATGGGTTTAGAGTGTGCATGCATGTGTATTCACACCCCGTCCGTAGGGGTAGGAACTATCAAGTTAGAAGAATTACAGATGATGCGAAGGTTTAAAACAGTAATATCAAGTGAATTGAACCCTTTACCGAAAGGGCAGAAGCGGAGCCCTTCTATTTTAGCAGAAAAGACGGATGTCAGAGGAAAGAAGAATCAGGAAGCAAAGACGAGTCCAAGGTTGAGTTAATAGAGTTTTTTAAGGTCACTGGAGCTGGCGAGCTGGATCCTTATTTTTAAAGAGAGGTGATGACATGTATATCAATCTGAGGACCGAAGAAGACTCTGGAGCAGGCGGGAGCAAAGGAGAAAATTATACAAACACAGGCTTCTACTCTTTCAGAAAAGAAAAACCATGACAGAAACCATTGTGCATGGCCTATCGCGCGCCTCAGGGGTCTCTGGTGCTTGAGCAGCCAGCAGGACTGTGTGGTGAGAACAACCTCTACCTCTGATACTTCCCGTGCCAGCGAACTGAAAGCCAGCATAAGGCAGCATGCACTGTCCACGGGGCCGAGAGCCTGTGATGTGCCACACATGTGCAAGTGTGTGCACACTGGCAATGCACGCTGCCTGTCATCCACCCATCATCCCCATCCAACCACCTTCCACTTAGAGTTGTCAAAGTCTTTACGATGCCTGTGTAGAGCAGGTATAAAGTCTTAGCTGCCCACCGAGCACTGCCTCCCAGTTTCGGGTAAGGCCAACGTGAAATGTCAACAGCTTCCCAGCATCTTTATTAGCTATGCCCTTGTCCATCCAGGGCCCTGACTTACGCTGCACACTGAGTTATAGTAATTGTCTCTCTCAGCTGATCTGGGTCGAGGCTGCAGGATGGAAGTGAGGTACAGCCATAACCTCTGTGAATGCGATTCTATCCCGTCCTGAGCTCCATATTTCAACATGGACTGTCTGAGTGTTCATCCTCTGAGGAGGGAATGTGCTACATCAATTCAAGGATCTAAGTTAGCCCTGTTTCCTTCTGAACCTCAGGAGGAGCAGAGGGGAGGAGGAAACAGCTTATTGTCTGGGAGTTGGGAAAGGCAAGCACACTGGAGCACAGGATAATTCAGGAGGATCGGGGACACACAAAAATTCAGTCAGGGCTTGAAGAGAAAGAGCAATATTCTGATTAATGGACGAGGAACAAGTGACAGGAAGCCCTGGCCAGTCTGAACCGGGGAACCTGTGGGATGTCGATGATTGAGCAGGAGAAGGGGACCGTCAGGAAGAACAGACACTGGCAGCCGAGATGGGCATGTGAGCAGCTGCTCAGAGAATACCAAACAGTACAGCCAGCAGGGGTTTGGGAGGAGGGCAGCCAGGTTGTTTAAGGCCAGGTTGGGAGCCGGTCTTGGAACATCAAGGGTGAGGCCTTTTAACACAACTGTTTGGACACCAAGGAGCTAGTGAAGAATTTGGAGCGGGGTAGTCCTGGATTAGACCTGGATCTAAGAGGCTTCTGTTGTTAATTTTTTTTTCTTTTTTTGTCAACTTGATACAAGTCTGGGTCATCTGGGAAGGGGGAACTTGAGTTGAGAAAATGTCTCCATCAGTTAGGCCTATGGAGAGGTCTGTGGGGTATTTTCTTGATTAATGGTTGATGTGGGAAGGCCCAAACCACAGTAGGCAGTGATATCCCTGGACTGGTGGTCCTGGGTGATATAATAAAGCAGGCTGAGCAGACCTGGGGAGCAAGCCAGTAAGCAACATCCCCATGGTCTCCGGGTCAGCTCCTGCCTCCAGGTTCCTGCCCTGCTTGTGTTCCTGTTTTGGACTGTGATCAGGAGTAAGCTAAATAACCCTTTCCTTCCCAGTGGCCTTAGGTCACCAGCTCTCTTACAGCAATAGGAAATAAACTAACACAAGGTTTAATTTGCAGCTGTTAGCTGGGAAGCATTCAGAGTGAGAAGAACAAAGGCAGAGAGACACTGTGGATGCTGGGTTTAACATGTCTGCATT